>NC_140537.1:28752449-29144949 GCF_057382185.1 Mchenga conophoros | reverse complement strand
CACTGTTCTGCTCTGCTCTGCTCGCAGACAGTGATCTATTAGGAGGCGCATAATGCCTCCAACACCACCCTCTGAGCTTTAAAAGAAGAATTACAGGACATAAAGGAGGGAGCGATGGAGAGAGCAGAGAAGGAAGAAAGAGAGAAAGCGGGGAGCAAAAAGAGGACTGTGAGGAAGGAGGAGGGAGGAGTAATAGGGGGAACAGATAAGAGCAAAGAATGGGCGGAGGCTGTGGACAGACAGGTTGATTTATTAGACCTTCTAGTTAACGGGCCCTCTACACGAACACATCTTGTACAGACATCAGCACACACACACGCACAGACCTGCAGCATTTAGTGGGAGTGATGAGTCGGGAGAGGCTGGTAATGCTGCTCAATGATGCGGGTGCCGTTTAGTTCAGACCGAGCGAGCCCGTCTCGCCAACTGTGCAGGCTCCCAATATGTGCCGGCAGGTGGACAAAGAGAGAGACAGAGGGAGAAAGAGATGAGAGAGAAAGCGCCAAGGCCTTAAATTGGGTCAATATGCCTGGTTCATAAACAGAGCAGAACCCTCAATGCAGCACGGCATGCTGAGGGGCAAAATTAGCACCCACATGCGAGCTGGAGAGACTTCTGGATGCACGCAAACATGCACACATACATATGCAAACAGAGACAGATGCTCAAGAATGTGCAATAACGCGATTTATTAGGTTATATACACGAGTGCATATAAATGGAGAAATACATATACCAATAGGAACAATAATAGTCTTGACATGATAAAAAACTATCAGGAAGGGGATATGAAATACACCGCGCTCCCTGCAATAAGATTACAGGCTATCAGCCCTCAGTAGATTTGCCAGCGGGAGTCCCCAGTATAATAAAATCAGATTAAAGGACAATCATATTTATTTCTAGTATATACAATATATCAAGGCTGCTCAGCAGCTCTTATTGTGATAGGTTGTGAAAAGGCGAGCCTCTGTGTACTCTCCTTCTTCTAAGTTGACATTAGGCTGTGTTTAATGAGCTTCAGGTGTCAAGGAGTCGCGAATGTAACAGGAATTGTTGGCAAGGCTTATTGATTTATTGTTTTTCAAAGAAGTTTTTGTACTTTTGTTATTGCCTGGCTGTCACTGGTAATGTCATTTCAGAATCATTGCAGGTGAATAAAAGTTGAGGGACTGTGTGTAAATGTGAGCGTCTGCACCAGGATAAATTATTAGAAAATAAGATGACTTGGAGAGGTTAATATGACTTCTGACAAATAAATCTCCTACTCTGGGAATAAAAAGAGGTATGTGAACATATGCAAGGGTTTTAATTTATGGGGATTTAAAACAGTAGAAGATAAATGATAAATTGAACTTGGAAACAACAAGTCTTGAGTTTTGATTCTTCACTGCTGCCACGTCTGCTGACACCAATACACACGGTGCGACTGAGAAGAATATCAAATCACACCATAAAATTACTTGAATAGAAAAAATAAAAATAAATTGCTTCACCGGAAAATTTCTTTTGGGTGAGACATAGATGGCAAGATTTGTATGGCTAGTGTGTGGAAGTAAGAATCTTGTGTGGATACTTCCACAAAAGGGATTTAATTAGGAATCCTATATGATTCCACTGCTTGTATAAATGTTACTGATTAAAATAGTTTTTGTCCAGATGTCCTTTCTCATTAATTACAACCACACAAGGCTACCAAACCAAAGATCCATCCATCCATCCTTTTTCTTCCACTTATCCGGGGCCGGGTCGCGGGGGCAGCAGCCCAAGCAGAGAAGCCCAGACCTCCCTCTCCCCAGCCACCTCCTCCAGCTTGTCTGGGGGAACACCAAGGCGTTCCCAGGCCAGCCAAGAGATATAATCTCTCCAGCGTGTCCTGGGTCTGCCCTGGGGCCTCCTCCCAGTGGGACATGCCCGGAAAACCTCACCCAGGAGGCATCCTCGTCAGATACCCAAACCACCTCAACTGGCTCCTTTCGGCCCTTAGTCCATGGGGCCCGGCCGGGTACAGCCTGAAAAAGGGACATGGGCCCACCTTCCTGCAGGCCCACCACTTGCAAGAGGTACCGTAGGGGTCGGGTGCAATGTGAGCCGGGCGGCGGCCAGGAGTTGAGGTCCTGGCGGACCGATCCCCGGCTACCAAGACCAAACCAAAGAACACTACAAAACTACTACAAAACAAAGGGCAGACCTTTACAAACCCAACGTTTATCATTATGCATGCTGTACAAAAATGTGCTACAGGAAAGCCAATAAACAATGATTGCATCATCTTCCTTTTTTTCTAAATAAACCCTGAAATACTGTCAACATATCAATACAGCAGTCAACAAATGTGCATGAGTATGAGTGCCAATCCCAGCTGGACTCTAATGAACTTATTTTCTTACTCCTGTTATTCTTGTGAAGGTAGATGTTTTCCTGTTTGAGAAAACAGCTCCTCAAAGCTACTTCACTCTGCATCCTCAGTATCAGATGGGCAAAGCTGCTACAAAGAGGCAGCCATTTCCCTTCAGAAGTTGAGAATGAATAAAATACTGCAAAAGAAGGTAGTTACAGAAATAGCAACTACTGGCCTTTTCCTACTAGTTTATAGTGTTAGTTCATCCATATCTGCACTGCAGGGTTTGCACTTAATTTCCGTCAGTGGACACCTTTCACTGATACCTCATTTTAGACCTGGGAGCTTTTTTCTCTTCATACTTTTGCTACCGCTGAGTACAGGAGGCCCCGTGTATCTGCCCCCAGCCTGCTTCGTGCTTATGCAACCAGCTGTTTGTTTTGCTCATCCTGTCCAGGGAAAGCAACTGTCTAAACAACACTTGGATGATTGGATCAGAGAGCTTATTATCAGAGCCTGATAACACAAAAAAGGTTAAAATCCCAACTAGAATTGATTGATTTGACCAAAAAGATTATCACGTTTTTTGCAGTACTTAATAGGGTTTTATTTTATTAACGTCACGGCTAATCAATAGTCATCCAGTTAAAATAAATAAGATACTTCAATTAAGTAAGACGACAAGCTGCATCACTCTATGTATATTATATGGTGCTACAGTAGTGCTTTTATTTATTTTTTTAAGAAGAAGATGGAGGTGGGGGGTTGTAGTAATCTTAAAAAATATGAGCTCTATTCAGGGTTGCAACACTTATAAAGCACCTTTTTTTTCGCTTGGGTAATTTGCGGCTGTCCCTAATCACTCTAAAATAACCCCCTCAAATGTAGAACTGAGCGGTGGGCGGCTCAGACTTTTCAGTGGACCACTCGCCCACACGACTAGATGTCCCTTCCCTCTGCCTAAATGCCACACAATTATGAGTGACTCCAGGTTTGGCAGGCCAAGATAGTTGGGGGCTGTTGAGGAGCGAGATTGCATGCGTGAGTGCATAAGCGTGTGTGTGTGTTTGTGCGTGTGTACATTGTGTGAACAGAGAAGTCATCTTATTTACCCACCTTGGTGTTAGGGGTGGCCATCGCCCGCCCAGCTAAATGCCATGCAAATGCTGCTGCTGCCGTCAAGCTGCCAATCACGCCGGTGTTGGCATTCACGGCATGCCGCCGGAGCATTTACAGCGTCTGTGATCTTTACTAAATGAGAAATAACCCTAGCCTGTCCAAGCTGGCCACGACGTTTAAACAACGCTATCCCCAAATTCCCATTGGAAAAGGCTGTGAAGTGAAGACATCATATTGTGTCAGAGGAATGATAAAGAAAACAAAGATGGTCGAGGGGGGTGGGTAGATGTGTAGGCGGTGAGGGAGGTGTCTTACTCCCATAGTACAGCCTCATTATGATGATGTGATTTGCTGGAATGGCAGCAGTGGCTCTCGTCACTAATACCAGCTCCCCTGAGCCACGAAACAGCGCTTTATTAAACTTTATGAAAGGCTTAGCTGCCCAATTTATGAGCCTGCCTGCTGAGGACATGAGCGTGCAGAGACAGAGGAAACACTGCAGCACTACGACAGATGAGATTACACGGAACAAAAAGTTTTACCCCTGACAGTAGCCTACTTTTTCCTCTCGCTTTATTCAGAAATGTAAACACAACACACAATGCTAGACTGTTCTTACAATAAGTGAAGGATCAGCTCTCAACTAAAATACAGCCCTACCATTACACATTTATAAAAAATATGCAAAGTGAAGCTCTAATAAAAAAAGCATTTCATTCAAGTATATTAAAAAACAGAAAAGTGGTTGTTAATGCGTTATCTGTTAGAGTGCTTTAGCAATACTATTTAAAGTAAAAAAAAAATCTTTACATAGAAAATGTTTGCAGATTTTTTTTGTAAAACAGGTTGCAAACTGCTGTAATTACTCTACATAATATTAAGAAAGTATAAGCACATAATCCTGGATCTACTACATCAAATGTTAGTATGCAGGGAGGCAAATGTTGATTGATGTTAATAGTTGACGTCACTCATTCGCTTCAAATTTGCATCCAATTAGACAGCAAACATGTTTAAATTAAATACATGATTGGTCTTATTTTCTTAAAGTTGCGTGGCAACTGCTCCCTAAATTTTGAAAATCTTGAAAATTCACAGTGCACCTTGAAGTGAATTATTGGATAATGATTATTTATGTATTTTATTTATGTACATATTATATATGCTGGTTCAATCAAAAAAGATTCACAACCGTCTCTTGAAAAGGTAAAATTTGATCTCCATTCCTTTTAAGTTTGAAGCTTCACTGCAAACCTTGCTACATATGGATTGCTCCCTGGAAACACTATTCTGGCAGTGTACTACATCTCCACTGTGTTAAAATAGCAATGTAAGATTTAGTATGCTTTCATAACATTTTTTCCTTAGTTTTCATTAATAGGAAACTAAAGTCCATGGTTTACAATTATTTTTTAAGTCCACGGTAACAGGTTAAAATTAGCCTTTCAGTTATTGTTAACTGTAGCAGACATTACCTTATCTTTTAAGTTGTTCCAGAGAGCATCAGGTGACAGGTCAGTACTGCCTAGCAGGGATAGTGACAGCTTGTCCTCAGAGAAGAAAGTTTCCATTTTCTTTAAAGAAAAATATCCATTTTGTTGCATGTGGGAGACATAATTTATATAGTAATTACCCAGTATAGCTCCACATTTATTAAATATAGTTAATGCAGGTGTATCATAAACTGTTTCATGTACATCTAGAAATGTTGTATTTTGTATTTGTCATCTCTTGTCATATAGAAGGAGCTCCTATCAAGGCACTGCTCAAAGATGTTGTTTATTGCGTACGTAGCAAATAGGCAGGTGTAGCACAAATCATGATGGCGCCATTCCCACACAGCCATGCTCTGATATAATTTAAGATTTTAAGGCATATGTTTTGTGTGTAATTTTAATCCTTAGTAAGTTTTCTAGGTAACACAATGATCATAATACATGAAAGTTCTCTGGGTTTAATTACATGTTAATATCTTGAAATTAAATTCATACTATGCTTTTATAAGTTGCTGTAGGTGCAGAAATGCTACTTGGGTCATTTCCCTAGGTAGCTGGTTGCTAGGTAACGTGATGACATAATAAGATCTGATATAGGTAGGAACCTTCAGGAGCTTAAGACCAGTTTTAGTTGCCCAACTTCTGATCCTGAAAGAGGAGTTCACAAACAAAGATTTTGTGCATTATAGTTAGATATTTTAATATAATGGGTTTTCTGTGTTAGCACTGTGTTTTATTAGGTGGGATTGCAGTTTATTCTGTTTATATTGCTAATGGTGTTTGTCGATGCCAATTTCCTTGAGAACAGAATTAAATAAGTAGGACTGCAGTGTGGTACATAATATTGCACATATAACTGAGATTTATTTGTGTTCATTTTTTTATTGTTGAAGAAACACACATCAAGAGACAACACTACTACTGTCTGGAAGTATTACGGTTACATCGAGTGCAGAGTTTAAAACGAAGTTCACTGATGACGAAACCACCTGGTGCCGTAGGGTGATCACATTATCTGACCACAACTTTAGTCACAGCCAAGTACACATCACTTAAGTTGATTTATTACAGGCGATATTTAGATGGAATTTCATTTTGAGGAAAAGGACATGGGGAGCCAAATCTAGCAAATATTGCAGGTGATGAATGATAATGTGCTTGCACATAATGGTACAGGCCACAGTTCAGGTCATTTGCACCTAAATGTTTTTCCTCAGCACTTTATAGTTAAAGTTGAAATTGACAATACTACCCTCGGAGACCGGTGCCTGCTCAGTGTCAGTAAAACATAGAACCAATGCACCTTCGTTAGACTGCCGTATGGTCTCCAGTTCATGTGTTGTCACCAGTAATAATAATAATCATGTAAATATGAAGATTAGGTTAATTTTCAGAATACATACCACACTATATGTGTTGAACAGACTAATAGTTTATCATGTTGATGATTAATTTGAGTATCCATTCTTTTACTCTACACCGTGGTTGCACAGATTACCTACAGCAGTCATGATTATACACAGAAATAGTGCTCACAGAGCTTTGTGCACCTTGTCCAATCCACTCCTCATGGCAAAAAAAGGCCTCATTAACTCTTCTGTCTTTGCTGACATTCTGTTATCACACACTGACAGGCACACACAGACAAACACATGCATTAAATATTCACTAAACTGTTTATATTGGCAGAGACGCAGCCGGGGACACACAGTATACACACACAGGTACACACGAACACAGATCCCCAGGCAGCAATTAGTCGTGCCCAATAAGAGTTCCCTCCCTCATCTCACTCAGCTGTAGGTGCAAATTAAATTTGTCTTAATGCACTGTCACTGGTCTTTCATCATACGAGAACATGTCAGGGTCACACGGAGACAAAGATAGGTGGTTTCATTTACACTCACAGGCACAGTTACAGATTGTTTTTTCCTGCTGTAAGCTGTAGAATCGAGGAAAATAGCTCCAGAATTTTGATCGGCTACACATACCCCCCAAAATTGTATTCAGTTAGCCAGCTTGGAGCTTTTTTTGCAGCAGTGGTAGCACATTAAGCCTTTAAAGTTAATCCACACAATTATTTGAAGTGCACCAGTGTTTGCTGATAGCTTTAAAAATCCCAGACTGTAAAAAATTTGTGTCATAGTCTCTGAACCAATTATGGGCACTACATGTCTGGATAGAGTCGTATCTATTGCTAGCATAACTGTATACTAACACGTTGCCCGTGTAAATGTCCTTTCCTTTAGATGAATGCTAAAGAAAACCTATTCTCTGTCCTAAACACAATATTTTCTGGAAAGAGTGGAAAACTGACAGGAAGAGGTCAGGCAAATCTAAAGCCACAAAAGAAAGGAGGTTTCAGTCAGCAAGTTGGATGATGTGTAGCTTACAGGGCAACAGATTCAAGCACAGTTTAACATTGGGTGAAATAAGCAAGTATCAAGTATTTCGAATTTGTAGAGAAGGCTTCAAATAGCTGGTTTTACAGGTCAAGTGGGTGTAAGAAACCTAATGCTAAAATAGCAAAATATGAAAAACAGACTAACCTGTGCCATAAAGTACTGCCAGCTCCTTTCCTACCATGAATGGAAACCAGCAGAATAGAGGAGCTGAGAAACAAACCACTGACTTGCCTTTTAGCAGACAACCAGCTCAAAGTCCTGAGTCACAGCCGACACGATCAGCCCCATTTTCCAGCAAAACCTGCTTACAGGACCTTTCATGCTTCACTGGTTCTCATTGGCCAGACTCAACAAGGGAACAAGCTTTCAAGCCATGAGACGTGTGGAATAATGAAAAGTGTCCATTGGAGTGGATGTTTGAAGACACATTTGTGGCAAACAAAACATCTGAAAACGTGACACCAGGCCAGAGCAGAGACGTATTCTGCCGAAAATTGCTGTAGAATACCTAGACTGCTGGTAACACAGATAACACAGCTAGCGAAACTTGAAAACATCCAATGCAAACTTGAAATAGAGAATACTCACCTTCAAAGTAAGCTATGTGCCTCACCACTGCAACTAACATGCTTTAAAAAGGGCTAAATGTATGCGTTTTCAGTTTGCATTGCACTTTTCACAGTTTCACTAGTGCTTGCCAAGCGTTTGCAGAGAAGTGTTTTTCACTTGGAACTCATCCACTGTATCAAATGGTAACTATTTAATTAGGATGACATTTTAGCAAAAAGGTTAAAGTCACAGGAAACTAAATCTTATTAGAGCATCAGGTGCTAGTGAGGCCAAAAAAACTCCTCTGAGGACACGAGATGTAACACTGAGGACTCTTTCACTAAAGAGTCCTCGGTGTCTGGGAACCGCCGGACACTGAAGTTAATGTTTGCTTTCTGCAGATAAATGCGGTAAGATCACAGATGGACATGAGGGCGTAGTCAGAGCCAGACTTCCAGAGAGGAAGTCTCTTTCAAGCTTCTTTACATTTTAAATTTGTGTATTTTTTTGTTTTGTTTTGGGGTTTTTATTTAACCTTTATTAGATGGACACAAAGCAGCTGTACAGATTAACTTAAAATGAAAGTCTAGCTTAAAAATGGGTATAGTCTGACCTATTGAGTATTGGAGAAAGTGGACCAGTGGGCCCATTCTTTTAATTTGTAATGTATTTGTAATTCACCATATGAGCTACCTTTACATATTTTATAATGACACAATATGTTCAGGGGTTTGGTTTTCATTGGTCTCTATTTGCACAATGTTATCACTTTGAGTTAACTTATGGTTAAAGAATTTATGGAAACCCGATTACCTTAGGTGTGCAGTCAAAGGGCAAGAGGTGAGGTACAGCTTGGAGAGATCACCATCTATCCTCAAACAGCTATTTGTTCATGTAAACTGGTTTTTGTTGTTTCAGCAGAAAGGTTTGGATTACAGTAAAGGAATAGGAAAAATGTATTAATTTAGAATAATCAGAATTTAATAAATTCATAACCTGATTTCATGCATTACTATAACTTAATTTATCACAGTAATGTGGCTTCCACATATAGCGAGTGACTCAGCACAAGCCAAATGTGCATTGAGGCCATGCCATGATTTTGAATGAGTTAAGCACTTGCACCTAGATGGTTCAGATTGGATGAATGGCAAAATGACAATGTAACACTCAAATGAATGGCACTCTGCTGGTAATGAATGACAAGGCTAATTGCAGGAACGGCTTGTTGCTCTTTGGTTTAGATAAATACTCCGACAAGTGAAGTGCTTTAATTATCCCCAGTGTGTTTGTGCCTGAGCGCCGTCGCCACTGCTTCACTGGAGATGCCTGCCGAATGAGACAAGCTAATTAAGAGTGATTTCCCCGCTCCCCACTCATTAATAACACAACAACAATTAAGAGGAGCTAGCGGAACATGGCGCATTTGGTGCTAACAAGATTAGCCTTGTGGAGCAATGAGTTTACGAGGGAGACAGACATACACACACACATACACAGGCAAAGAAAATGAACGCTGGGAAGGAGATTCAGCTGAGACAGAAATATATTAGATGGTGTTGGAGGGAAGAAGAGATGGTGTGGATATGAGGATCTGAAAAGAAAGTGAAGAGAAATAAGACTACGATTAGGCAAGAGTAGGAAGGCAGAGACATGAAAAACAACAAAGGATTCTAAATAAAGAATGGACTAAAAGAAAAAGAAACTAAATGGACTGAAGACACAATAGTTAAAGAGAAAGAAAGGGAGGTAGAGGTTCTATGATGATCACTCAAGATGAGAGACATGAGATGTTGAGGTAGGCCTTCATTTTAACGGCAGCTACCTGAAGCGTTTCATGACAGCATGTTGCGTGGTTCCGGCAATATCGCTAAATCCATTTACAGAAAAACGTATAAACATTCATCAAAGCGTTTAAAATCATATTTGTGTAGTTCCTGGTACAGTTGGTGTCTCCAAGACCTCGTTTTGTTAAAGTAACAGACACACAAATTCACAAGCTGAAAATAATAACAGCCACGCTGTCACAGCTGGTAAAAATGGTGTCCTTCAGTTTCAAGTTTTTTTTTTTCTTTTTTAGTTTCCTTCATTTTCCTTTTCATTACCAGCGTGGCCTTTAAATTAACTGTTGCATAAAGGACATTCAGCTTTATGGGCTCACTAAATAATAACAGGCAGGGAAGAGACGTGCAGTTCTGGTCATGTTTAATTATCAGGCATGGTTGAGGCTGTAAGAGCAAGCTTATAGAAGTAATAAATAAATACAAGATGTAAAAAAAAGTCGTCCTGCATGTATTCATCAGATAGCTTTTTTTATAGGTAAAACAATTGGCAAATGGAACTCAATCTGCCAGTGAGTCACATGGATGTTGTTATACAGTAGAATGACAGGCTTCAAGGGATTTCTTTACTACAAAAGTACAAAGGTTCATGGTCTAAAGCCTTGATTTTTCTGCTGTTCTGCTCCAAATAAACAGATCTGACCAACCAGACCACTGCACTTGGTAACCATTACCCTGTGGCTTAAAACGCACACAAATACTGATTTATAAAAATATTAAAATAGTACTATTTTACCTCAGACAAATAGCTACACATCTGCTGTCTGCTCACAAAAACGATTTCTCACCTCCTTGGATGTCGTCCCAACTCTGCCAACAAGAGTTCAAAATGTCGCATTGACATCCTGAAGTATGTATGAACGCATCCTTAATATAGCTTCAACTTCTGGACCAAACATCAGGACCAGCTCATTACCCCCCTAATCGTTTCTGTCTTTGAGGTTTGGATTGTTGTGTTTTGTAGGTTAAATTCTGAATTCCTGTGGGGTTTCTCAGAAATAAAGTTCAACCTGGTTGGGCATTATTTGCCTTAGCTGGCTGAACAAAACCTAAACACCAGTCAAAGATAATCACAACAGTGTTTATTAGCTCTCTCCATTTAGGCGGACTTATCACTTCAGGCTGTGTGCAGTCTAACATAAAAATGGGTCATATGATTGCTAGCAGTGCAGGAATCATACCATAAAAAAGTGTAATTACTGCAATTAGCACAAGGAATGCTGGTACTTGGTGTCTAAAAGCTGTTTTAAAGAGTAGCCTGAAATCATTTAAACCAGGCTATGTTGGCTAAGTTTTAAGCCAAAAAATTCTAGCTCTGCTGCCTGTATCACCACCAGTCCCGTTACATTTCCAGTAGGCTAGATGCGGTGTACAGCGCACCTACCAGAATGGTGTCCTCATAACCACCCAAAATGTGCAGTTCAAAATGCTACCATGCAGCCAGTAGGTGGAGGATCGCTATCAACAATCGTGCTAGCTAGTTAACTAGCTAACTAGCTAAAAATGTAAACACGTGTGCAAGGCCTAGAAGTTCTTGAGACATTTCATCCAAAAACAAAAGGGATAATGGGAGTCATTCTAAAGCTGTAAGTACAATAGTTTTTGTTGTCGTAGTTCATTAAGCCACACATTGCTATGCCTTTAAAGTAACTGAAATTAAAAGAGAAAATACTATTTCCTCCTGCTAATTTATTTAGTTTGTACAGGTTTGAGGTCCAGGTTTGTTGTGCAGCATTAAAATAAATTTGAAATGAAAATCCTTTCTTTCTGTGGCATCTGAGTGGTGGCAGATGTCCCATTATCATCAAAAACCTTTGCCCAATTCAACATTACAGCTGCTTTCTGAATGTTGGTCTCAAACTCTGAACTTTATCATTAAAACACAAGCGTGTTTTGTGTTGTTATCAACCTTGCAGGAGCAATTTTGCACAAACTCCTTCATTTTAAATATGCAGACAATTGTCTTTCCTGTGAATTGCACTGGTGTACGTGAGAATCGGAAAGGAAACAAGAAAACAGTATGGCCAGTGTTTGAAATATTTCATTTAACCTTTATATATCAGTGTTGTTTCTTGAACTTATCACCCTGCCAAAAAAACAACAACAACAAATAATCAAAAGCATAAATACATACATAAAATCTCTATTCTGTTCTCTTCCAGCTATCAGCTACCTGAGCAGACTTTTTCTTCTGTGTGCAGTGTTGTGGCAACATAAATTCTGGGGAGAAACGCAATCTTTAAAATTGTACTAAAGGTTCTGCACTGCACACTGAGCAGATCCAAGGAAAAGGAATAAACTTCAAGTATACATTCGAAATTCAGCGATGTTCCTCTTAAGGCAGGCAGCATATACAGTATCTATAGAAAACAGATTCTGAGTGTGTATGTGTGGGTCTGACTGTATAAAGAATGTCAGTCACAGTAACTTTTCATGCTAGAAGCATGGAGCTCTTGACATGAGACTCAATCAGCAGCACTAAAGCCTGCCTCTGCCTCCTCTGCTGCTACCACCCTACTTTTGTGTCGACTAATCTGCACTGTAGGATGTAGAAGAGCCATTTGATATTGTCTTCCCTGGTGTTTTTCATTATCACCGTCTTACTGCAGCCTGCTGGCGGCATTACCTCGACATTAGTGGGCTTGACAGGACGAGAATCACCACACAATCCTGTCACAACCTCCCATCTCTGCTATAACCCTACTGGCATTTCAAAGCCCCTCTACCTCTTCTTATCTCTCACTTGCTTTTTTCAGCTTTCAGGTGGATCTGCAGCAGGGTCATGGACAATATTTTTAGGAAAATTACTGAGAGGTTTGGTATTTTGTCAGAATCTTTGTGGCATCTTGGCAGAAGGCAGAGTATAAAGAACTGTCACCTGATAAAGACAAAAGAGCAGAATCTTCACTGGAAAGACGATATTGTATAATGCTATGTTCTAGCTCAAACATCTCTTTTCAGATATAGTTTTACAGAGATATAGAAATGAGCTTAATTTAGCAACATGTAATACATTCTGGTTTTCGTAAAGTATGACTGAAGTAGTGTTATAGTAGTAGTATATATTTATGTATTCCTGTGGAAAGAAAATCAAATTAACATAGCTCATTTTAAACACTCTACACTTGCAATCCTAGAGTCCTACACAGAATATGTTGTATGGCTCAGCTTTTTAAACTAGTGATCCTGAGCTGAGATAGATAGATAGCATCAGTTTTCAGACAACTGGGGATACACTCACTGGCAACTTTATTAGGCTACATCCATATAACTGCTCATTAATGCCTAATTTGCCAGTAATTTGACAGCAACTCAGTGCACTTAGCTGAGTAAACATAGTAATATTGGCCTGCTAAAGTTCAAGGCCTTTATCAGAATTTGGCATAAAGGTGATTTACATTATATTACTTAAAGCTGTCCAGACACTTTTTTTCCAAATTCCTTAGACTACGATGACCTGGATGACTGAAAGCCTTCACAGACATAAATTATATTACATTATACTAATTGTTGTTTGTGTCAGGTGGGCTGGTCTAAATATTTCAGAAGCTGTTGATCTACTGGAATTTTCCCAAACAACCATATATAGGATTTACAGAGTGAACTGAAAAAGACAAAATATCCCATGAACCGAGATGTCCTGATGATGTCAGAGGTCAGAGGAAAATGACTACACTGCTTTGAGCTTTTAGGAGGGCAACAGTAACTCTCATTGCAATCAAAGTATACAGAAGTGTAATAGCACAACATGTCAAACTTGTAAGTAGTTGGTCTACAAGCAGAAGACCACACAAGGTGCAGTTTCTGTCAGCTAAGAAAATGAGCCTATGTGAATTCCGACTGAGGCAACTGGGAAAACTCTGATACTAAAAATATCTCAACTTTTATTGTATCACTCTGACAGAACAGTAAAAAAATTGGCATAAACAACATGGAAGCATGGATCCATCCTGCTTTGCATCAATATATTACGCACCATGTCGCAAAGCTCATAAAGATCATCTCAAACTGGTTTCTTCAAGATGACACTCAGTAGTCAAATGAGGACTGTTTCCTGCACCTTGTTGAATCTAAAAAATTACCTCAGTTCAGAAGGCCAAAGGGTGTCTGGATGGGTACCTAAAAACCTGTCTTGTGAGTGTATGTCCATCACTGACTGCGTTTACAGGGGATTTCAAGGGGAAATCCTTCTCATCCCTTTTTGAATTTACATCTCGGGATTTGTTTCATTTTTTTTCCCTAAAGCTTTAGTCCCAAGTGCTTTGCAAGGTTTAAAGGTCTCTTGGATTTGCAATAAGAGACCTGTTCAGTTTTTCATTTCGGAAACATAACTCATGTTGTAGACACACAAATACAGAAAGGAAATGTCTCTCACTGATCCCTTTGCATTATTTACACTACCTTTCTTGCTTCAGGCAACGGTTGATATTATTGTACTTGAGCCCAAACAGAAATTTAAAACCCAATCACATGGACTTTCAAATATTTCACCAAACGCTTGCATTATTATAGATATTCATATTTCCTTTCCTTTCTAAGCAAATTAATATCAATTTCCAAGCAAATCAGTAATATTTTGTATTTCAACCTCTTTTCAGCATCTGTTTGATAATTATAATGTTACTGTGTCTGTTTTTTTTGTTGAACTTTGGTTATTTTTTGTTTTCTCTCTTACCTTGCTTGTCTGAGTCTTTTACACTTTGTCGTCATTTCTTTCCAGCCTTTTGTGTTTGTCTGCCCTGCCCGCATTAGTTTCCCCCCGTGTTGAGTCAATTAGTTTTCTGCATTGCCTATTTATAGCCCTGCCCTTCTCATCATAGTGTGTATGCTTACCCATGTTCTTTACCAGTGTTCTTCCTTGTGCTTGTTCTTATTTTTGTGTTTTCTTGAACTTTTTTCACCTCCACTAAATCAGCTTTACGTTAAAGCTCGCTTTTGTTTTTGCAGTGTGGCCTCCTGTGTCCTGCATTCTGTGTTCATTTTTTCTTAATATAGCATAAACTTGATATACAGGCAGCTATGTGATAGCTTGCCATCAAAATTACTACATATCTTGATGTTTCATTCAAATGTGTGCCTCTAAGTTTCCTTTTACAGCCATTACCTAAGTAAAATAGAAATATAATCACACAATAAATATGCTGAAAACAAAAGTAGCCTAATTAAACACTAATCCTCATCCACCAAGTGTCAGAGCTTAGATGGCCTCTGCAATTAGCAAAAGTCAATTGATCTCTAGAGAAAAACCAGGATGATACCTGTAGCTAATGACATCATTACTGTGATCTTCAAAGCAAAAATTGAAAATAACTGTAAATTATAAAAAGCTGAAAGACTTACATCGTCTTAAGCTGCAGGTGGAAATGTAAAGAATGATTTAAGGCAGTTTCCTATTATACTGACAGGGCTGACTTAAAGCAATACCTCACTCAGGTAGATAATTTTTACCTCTCAGCACACAAACCTTAGCAGCAGGTCCAACATCTCCCACCCCGGAGAGCCACAGTCAACAGCAGCATTCAGACTTTCTCCCCTGCTTTTGGTATTGATATTTGCTAACAGCCAAAATTACTTTTTGGAAAGAATCACCTGGGATGTTATATAAAATAATAACTCCTGGATCAACTTTGCCTTGTGTTTCATTACATTTCAAAATGAAAGTAAGAAAATGGCAAGTTGATTTTTTTTTCAGTGGTCACCAGGTGGACTCTGAAACACAGCTTCAGCTCTTACACTTCATCCTCCATAGCTTTCAGATACGGTTCTGTGCAAAGGTTCTAGGCACTAAAACTAAAGTAAGGATGTTTTTTAAAAAAAAATGATGTTATAAAAATATATTTTTTTGGTTTTTGAAATTGACTCTGCATTAAAAATACAAATAAGAAATAGATTTAGACTTAAGAAAAAATTATTGTTTGTTCTTAAAAAATTTGCAAGGTGCGGTATATATTAGGGGTGCAACAATACACAAAATTCACGGTTCGGTTCGATACTTTGGTGTCACGGTTCGATATTTTATCGATACAAAAAAATGTTCATGCATTTTTAATTTGTCATTTATTAAAATTATAAATATATATTTTAACTCAAAAGTACAGTTTTTAAATTTAACCCTAACCCTTGTGCTGTTTTTTATTTTGACAGCGAATGCGCACCTGCGGACCACTTATGTGCAGCCCTGGTTATTTAGCTCATCATATTGCAGCCACAGAAATTCTTTTGTCCATGAAACCATAAAGCTGCACTTTCTTTTTGCCTTATAGTCTGATTTGTCATAACTTCTCCGTTTTGTGGTAAGCTTTTCTTTGGCTGTCACTTCTTCACCCTGACCTGTCTTATTTGGCTCAGCAGAACTGAAATGCTTTTACACGCTCACTCACATAAGCTCAGCGATTCTCTGCGCGATCAACCTCTCACATGTTTAAGCTTGCTGCGGGAGATTTCACTTGTCATGTTTGCATAGTAAGCTAACGATTAATAAGACGATGTCAGAGGAATTGGTGCACAAATTATCATCACTCACAGATCAGTGCTGTCGCTCTCTATACACAGTTCGCACGATTGCAAAGTGAAAGCAAAAAAACAAGCGCAAATTCAAACGCGACTTCAATATGTCACATATTGACAGTGGCTCACCGATGCCAATGACATAATTACCCAGCTACATTTCTGAAAGAATGCAAAAGCATTGACATATATTTTTCCTACAAAAGCCCGACGGGCAGGGAAGAGAAAGATTTTGGTAGCCCGACTGAAAAAAATCGCTAGCTCCAGGACGTCGGGCTAGCGATATTGCAAGCCCTGTATCTGATTGAGGAATCACTCATCTTTGGAAAAGAGAGTTTATTACAGAGAAATGGCTCTTTCCAAAATAAAAGCTATACTATCCGCTTCTTCTGGGCTATATTCTCAGCAGCATAAGGAGAATCATGTGCTAACAGCTGTCTAAATGACTCGGCTAAAGTTAGTAGCATGCTTGCTTTTTTTTGTCTGCTTCCACTTGTCTTTGCACTAGGATGATGTCGGCGTAAATGTGCAGTCATATTCGTTGTGTTCCCACTAGTGCTTTCAGGTTAATCTCGTTGAAATGACCTTAACGCCACAACACGGCAAATCTCCGTTAACGAGCTACCGCCGATCGCTCCGTGCATGGGGCTAGACGGCCAACACGTTAAGAGCTAACTGCGCTAACACACTAGTTCACACCAATGTAATTGAGCATTGCATGGCACATCCAACATACTGTTTTACTTTAGTCCATGACTCGCTTACCTTCAGGGTCATACGTCACATGAAAACCAAAATAATTCCAAACGCCAGATCTGAATGAGGTTCAATTTGCCTGTTGCAAGTAGAGCTTAACTTCTGTCTCGCTAGCTTGCCCTGCGCTCTTCCTTCTGACTATGCTGTCTGTGTTGAGCGCTCAGTGGATCTGCGCTCGACAGTGCAGCCTAGGCGGAGTAGTCGAACACAGATTCACTGAGCGCTCAACACAGACAGCATCGTCAGAAGGAAAATTGATAAAATAAATTACAAATGTTGTATTGTTCGATACATATGCGTACCGAACCGAAAGCACTGTATCGAACGGTTCAATATCGATACGAATATCGTTGCACCCCTAGTATATATATAATACATAAAATATCTAAATGATCTTAATTTTACAAAAAGGAGTTTGCAGTATTGTGCACATCATAAGCAGGCTGTCTTTTGAAGTACAAAGATAAGAGTACATTATGTAATAAATGTAACTTAGAATAAAAGGAGAGAGAGTTATCCGACCTCCTGGAATATGAATTATCTTATGCATCTTACAGCAATAACTGTAAACTGTGATACACATTTATTGTGTCTAATACTGATGTACTTTTTCTTCAGGAAGCCCGGAGAACTTATTACTTTTTTTTATCCTGTCTTCCTTCTCTCTCCCCAACCGGTCGTAGCAGATGGCCCCGCCCCTCCCTGAGCCTGGTTCTGCCGGAGGTTTCTTCCTGTTAAAAGGGAGTTTTTCCTTCCCACTGTCGCCACAGTGCTTGCTCATAGGGGATCATATGATTGTTGGGTTTTTCTCTGTATGTATTATTGTAGGGTGCACCTTACAATATAAAACATCTTGAGGCGACAGTTGTTGTGATTTGGCGCTATATAAATAAAACTGATTTGAATTGAATTACTTTCAGGGTTCCAAGCACTCATGTATATATCTTTCTACGTAGCACTCTTAATTCTAATTCTTATTCTCATGTATATATCTCATGTATAGCTCATGCACATATCTTTCTACGTAGCACTTTTAATTCTTATCCCTACTTTTATTTTTTCATGTCTATTTAAGTGCTATTTATGACACTATGTTTGCACTGAAGCACCGCAGCAATTTCCTAATGTTGTAAACCTGCTCAACATTTGGCAATAAACCCCTTTCTGATTCTGATTCTGATTCTGAAGTAGAGATGTATGCTTTCTTTCTTCAGCTGAGAATGCTTCACCTATGATGCTCAGTTGACCCTATGAGAGTAAACAATACCATGAACATGCATTTATGTATGCATGTGTTTGTGTCTAGACAGGAGAACAAGACTATAATCCAAATTCTTTTTCTGAGGAGATTACTTGTTTCAGTTGTCTCTATTCTTTTGTGCCACAATATCATACTAACACTATAATTTTTGTTGTGTAATATGCCAATCTTGGCTGTGTGATTACAAGATAACATATCACTAAAGACTAATAATTAAATGGGATGGGCAAAGCTTGAAAGACTCCATTCAATCATGCCTGGGTTATGCAAAATAAGTTTCTTGATGAACACTTCCACCTAGAGGATAATTGGTGCTAAAACATCTAGTTTTATTTTGTTGACGCTTATAGGGAGCAGTACACATGGGTGAGAGAACATATTAAGGAAAAAACACAGTTATTTAAAAATCTCTTCTTCCTTCCTATTTGAGATTTTTCTTCTTCTTTTTTTAGTGTTATAGAGTTTGATGGCTACGATATCCAGGGAGCATCTACGAGAACTACTCCTGAAATCTTTATCCCCTACCCTTTTGTAAGAGTTAATAGTACCAGTGGAAAGAAGGTCCAACTGTCTGCTTTAAACTTGGCCACTGAAAAATACTAGAATCTGTTTGTCTTAATGCTGAATCTGTTTAAATCAGTTTTGTTTTTATTCTTATACTGCAAATAATTTTTCTTAATGTGTTTTGTTTTTCCTCTCTTGTTTGGTGAGCTTTCACAGGGCTTATTAGGTCACAGTTGCTGTTTGCAGATTTTATGGATGGGTTAAAAAAAATCAGTCATAGTACATTCTAGCTTTGCACTGTTTACACAATTCATGTTCAACTAAAAATCAAGACTGTAAACCAAGACTACATTTAAATGTATTTTTAGTTGGCCTAAGGATACATGATACAATCTATTGCTGTAATATAATTCTCATTTTCCCCATAGGTCAAAGGTCAGGGTGAAATGCACTGCAGCGCCGTCCCGATAGACGTTCAGGTGGCAGAGCAGGTCATCCACTAATCAGAAGGTCGGTGGTTCGATCCCAGGCTGCATCCTGGCTGCATGGCAAATATCCTTGGGCAAGATACTAACCCCGTGTTTGCCTACTGGTGGTGGTCAGAGGGCCCGGTGGCGCCAGTGTCCGGCAGCCTCGCCTCTGTCAGTGCGCCCCAGGGCAGCTGTGGCTACAATGTAGCTTGCCATCGCCTGTGTGTGAATGGGTGAATGACTGAATGTAGTGTGAAGCGCTTTGGGGTCCTTACGGACTAGAAAAGCGCTATACAAATGCAGGCCATTTACCAATGAACAGGCCTCTGGACACCCACATGGAGCACAGTCTCTCTGATGCTGACACAGTCCTTATACAGACCTGTTAACTCCTACATACAGAGCTGCTCTGGCTTTCAGCAGCCAGTTAGTTAGTAGTACGTGACTGTTTAACCTCACAGGCAAAAGAGTAACTCTGCTTATGGCTGCACTGCACATTGTTACTTAAGAGTAAATTGTTGCAAGGTTAAACTTTTACTGCACTGTTTGACTGAAAATGTTAAGTCTGTTGCACCAGAGCACACCTCATTTCACTGCAGGGGTGATTCACAGCTGATTCTTTCCTGGCTAATATAGCTTATGTGTGTTTATGATATCATTTTTTGTCCTTAATCTCTCACTGATGAAGTGTAAAAAGATATAGGCTGCCCCTGGTTAAAACTTTTTAGATATGCAAAAGGTTAATTTGCTTTATGTACCCAAATTTTCTGTTTCTGCTTTCTCCCCTGAACATTCATCAAACAGAAAAAACATCAGCAATGCAAAGCAGTTTAAAAAAAAGTAGCTTAAAAAAAATAAACAACAACTGCAAAATGAAAGTAATGTCAAGTTAATTTTTACTGGAATGTAAATACAGGTTTTACAAATAACAAGATTCACCTAGAACATTTACACATATAAGTCCTGTTAGAATTACTATTTTTAATTCGTTTACTGGCTATGTTACATACATATATAACTAGCAAAGGCAGTAGCTTATTAGGAACAATGCCAGGTTGTTATAAAAGGCATGTAAAAAGGTGCAACTTTCAAATCCAACGTGGATCTCAACGAGATTAAAAGAAGAGTTACAAGTTGTTGTTTTTTTCCCTCTTTGAAAAACTGTATTAACATAATGAAACTGCCCCTCTGGGATCAGGCAGCATTCAGTAGGAGAGGCTTCATTGGTGATCTTTGAGGAACTCCTTCATGTAGTCAGCGAGTGCTTTAGTGTCCTCCAGTGTTACAGCGTTGTAAAGTGATGCGCGAATTCCTCCAACTGACCTGCAGGGTGAGAAAAAAAAAAAAAAAGTGTGTTTCGTACTCTGCCTTCTCTGTCTTTACAAAATTACAAAGCAAATCCAACATCTGTGCTCCTGGCTAAAGTTATTGTTTCCACTTCCATCCATGGGGTCTGCTTGATCCATCCTAGTAGTTATGAGGTAAGAGTCAGGCTTTACCGTGGACAGATCACCAGTCTATTACAGGGCCAATACAGAGAACCATTCAAATCATATTCACACCAACCACCAATTTTGAATTGTCAGTTAGTCCAGGTCCCAAGCACCAGCACTAACCAATGTGCCACCCTGTTTCTATAACCTTAAAAGGGAAATTAATTCTACTAGGTTGCAAAATCTACATCTAAAAATCAGATTTAATTGAGCAACACTATACACACAAAATGTTTGTCAAACGAACCTGTGTCCTTTCAGTGAGATCATTCCACGTTTGGAAGCACCATCCAGAAACTCCTTTTCCAAGGCTTCATCTCCCTCTTTCTTCCCCACACGAAATGGTACATTCATCCGGCTCCGACAGGCTGTGTCTACAGGACACCTGAGCAGGTGGACACATGTTACAGCTCGTGGCCATAAGAAGTCTGTGTGAGCTGCTGTGTTTCTGTCTCTTTACTGTGTCTTAAGACTCTCTGCAGATCCTTCCCCTAATGAAGAGTAGTGAGCTGCTGATTGGACCATGGAGCACGTGACTGCGTTCAAAAAGCCGCTCTGACAGCTGCCGGGAGAGAGAGAAGCGAGCGAGCAGTTTTTGACTGCAGACATGGACCTGGCCCTGGTTTCCAACTTTTTGGGTTACTTTGTATCTGTGTAAGCATGCTTGTGGGTAAACTCAGTGCTTATGCGTGCATAGGCTGAAGCTGAAGGGGTGAGCCGCCTTTTCTTTTGAACAGTTTTCTCCTGTTTCTGGACTAGGAAGCGAGGGATAGTATTGTCATTTGTTTGTTTTGTTTCGTTCTTAGGGTTTAGTTAGTTTCCTCTGGCAGGACTTAGTTGGTTTTGTTTATTATTTTGGCCTGGGTTGACCCTGGAGCTATGCTTCCTGACATTAAAGAAAATCACCTTTTTTTTACTCATAGCCGGTTTCGGATGTTAGGTTTGGGACCCAGGGTGGGTACTTGCTTCTCTCTCCTCAAATCTTATGTGCGTCTCTACATGCCTAGACTCGGGGCGTAACAACACAGCACACAGCTCTGGGTTGAACTCCTTATTGCACTCCTAATATGTAGGTTTGGTAGAGTTTTACTTCCTGACCCATTTGTTCATTATCATTTTGCTTTTTCCTCTGAATTCTCGTATTTAAATGCCGATGTGATACTTACACATAGAAACCATTAGAAGCATTGATGATGTCATAAATCATGGAGGACTTCTGCTTGTTGAGCATCTCCATGGCAGCACTGCCGCCATTGTTCTTTATCCACTCCAGAACCAGGCTCATGATGTAGATGCTGAACCCAGTGACGAAAAAGATTAAAGTTTGTGACAAATTGACATATTGATCATCTTCAGTCTGGAGGATAAAGATTAACTTCTTACACTGGTGAGTTTTTACCTGAAACATGGGGGTGTGTTGTACAGGGAGTTCATCTCAGCCTGGACCTTGTAGTCCAGGACAATGGGACACTCTTTCAGAGCGTGACCTAACAAGTCCTCCCGCACAATGACCACGGTTACACCGGCACAGCCCACATTCTTCTGAGCCCCAGCGAAAATGAGCCCAAACTGCAGATTGCAGGAGAGCACAATAAATACAGCCTTGCCTACAACTACGGGTCTACTTTGAGACAAAAAAAATGCCTTTGATTTGGCGAGAGGGAACTTATAAGTTCAAAAAGAAGCTAAGAACTTTTGGACATGTTCCCCACTCAAAATTCCCCGGTAGCCAATATGGCAATACAGAACTTAAATACATATTTAAGAACAGGGTCCCAGAGGCACAAGAGTTAAATATATACATTTTTCAGTCGCATTTTTCCAGCTCACCTTAGAGACGTCCACAGGTCGGGACAGGAAGTTGGAGGACATGTCGCTCACCAAGACCACCCCATTTGTTTCTGGGGTAAAGTTATATTCAACACCATGGACTGTCTCATTGGAGCAGTAGTACACGTAGGAGGCTGAGGGGTTCAGGGTCCAGCTGCTGGGGTCAGGGATTTCTACACACACAAAACCCAGCATAATAAAATCAAAACAAGACTTAACAAAGCATCTATAGCCATGCTAGCAGCACAGTGAGAGCAATCAAAAACTTAAAATAAAACTTCATGGCGATAGCATAATGTGAAGAAAGTCGTATCAGGTAAGAAGGCTCTTAGGCAAGCTTTCTTGTAATTTTTTCAAGTAGTCTTCAGGTATAGTTCTCCAGGTTTCCTGAAGGACATCCAAAACTCTTTTTTGGATGTTGGCTGCCTTTTATTTTGCTCACTTTCAAGGTGATTCCACACTGCTTCAATAATGTGTGTTTGGGAATACTGCCATGCTGAAAAATGAAAACTACCTTTCCACTGTATCCATTTCTGATGATGCTTTGGTGAACAGTGATCAGCTGAAGGGCCAGATGTATCTCTTGAACCTCGTTTCAGGTTTTTGTTTGATTTTCTGCCATTTATTGAGGTCATGACTTTCAGATACTATTTTGCTGCTGTAGATAATTTTTAGGCCTCTTACTTCTTTTCCTAGATTTTTCCAGTTTCCTCAAATTTTTTAAAGGACACACTGCACACCATACCGAGATATGCCAATATCTATATTGGTAGCGAGACATAACAATATAATAGCACTTTGGGAATCAGCTTACTGGTGCAAAAATACAATTTTACATCTGTCAAACAGTGTTATCTTTGTCTGTGAAGATTCTCACTCATCCAGGTCATCGTAGTCTAAGGAGTTCGGAAAGAAAATCTTCTGGACTTATTTAAGTTTCCTTGAAGATGTTTCACCTCTCATCGGAGAAGCTTCTTCAGCTCTGACAGCAATTGGTGGAGAGTCCCAGATTTTAAGCCATATGGGAGTGTCCCCAAGAAGGTCATGTTATCTTTGTTTTTTCCCATAGATTCAATTAAAGAAACGGGAGAAAATGTATGTTTGCAATATGCAGATAGAGTCTAAATATAATTCAATTAAAATTGTTCTTTGTCAGCTTTTACTACTTTGTGTAGACGCAACACTGGTTTACTCCCTGGAGTTACATGGCTTTTTTAAAGTTTGAATGATTAACGCCTCTAAAAATGGTCAGGTGGAGTAACTGAATTGAAAATAAGTGAAAAAGTCGCCAATTTAAAAAAAAAAAAACCTTTGAAAGACCTTCAGAAAGCCTGAAAAACTACTTCTCAAAACCGCTGCAAAAAATTAGAAGAAAGTCTGTTTTCCTGGCACAAAATATAAAGAAATGAAGGGTGGCTTAAGACTTTTGCACAGTACTGTAATTCAAAGCACCGTAGCGTTGATTCTAAATATTACGCCCAACCATGTGGAAATGACCACTTGCATTAGAGCCAAGCACCAGTCTTTCACTGGTGCTTGGCTCTATTGTTTATTATGCAACCGCCCGGGTACACAGCCAGATTTTGTAGACTCACTGTCCTGATGCAGTCAGAATAACAATTACTGACTATTTCAGCTTATACTAGTTTTTCCTTTTTTTCCTGTTTTAATGTCATGGCAGGAAAAAATAAATAAAAGAAAAAACTTGCCAGTCTGCACACTTACTCGTGTAACTATCCAGTTTTGGGTGAACAACATTCACTTTGCCATATTTTTCCGCTTCCTTTGCTGCTTTGGCCGACCACGTGCCCGTCACCAGGTAATCGGCACACCTATCCTCCTTAAGACCAATCAGGTTGAGAGGAACACTGCTGAACTGTCCAGACCCACCACCCTGCAGGAACAGCACCTTGTAGTTGTCTGGAATATTTCTGAGAAAAAAAAATACCAGTGTGTGTTAAAGGCAATCCAGACATAATCACGTGCAGATGTAAACTTACAGGAAGTCTGATTCTTAAACCAAGCAAAGGTACAGTTTGAAAGCAAAAAGCATCTCTTTACTCAGCTGAGACACTAGTGTGGTTTAAATGTGATAGGTAAAATATGCAGCTATCTCTTGTACATCTCTGCCTCCATCGGATTGACAGCAATGTGACTGTCTAAGAATAACTTCGAAGAAAAGGTGCACAACCATCTCGTTTGACCGGTTTGCCTGTCATTAGCGCTGTTGTACAAAAGAGGAAAAAAGGGTACGAGTGTTTATGCATTAAAAGAAGTCTGACTATGATTACAACACGTTATGTACTGTCAGCTGAAACTACAAGAAAAAAAATGAACACCTTTGTTAGGAGACGTGATTATAGTGCAGCATATCTGAAGAAACACAACAGAGCAACAAAAGTTACTTACAACAGCTCTCGCAGGAGGCTCTCTGTTTTGTTGATAATTTTATTGAAGTCTGATGATCGGTGACTCATCTCTAGTACAAAAAGAACATTTTGGGGGATTTTATTTCACTGTATATGACGTACACACACCTTTGATGAAAATGTGATATTTGTGATGTTTAATATTTCACAGATTCCAGAGACTGAGGAAGCAGTGATCAGCTATGAAATATCTGGACGTATGGAAATCTCTCAAGGTTTATTAATCTGGACACAGTACAGTAAACACACACTCTGTATGAAATGTCAGCTACAGGCCACAATTAACAAGAGGTCACAAAGGATCCATCTCAACAGAGTCATCCTTTACTGAAAAATCTAGAGACAATACATGTTTGTGTACTGATCTGCTTTTCTACTCACCGAGGACACTGATGCCAGTGCCGCTGTAGTTTAGGAGCTCATTCTGAGCTTGAAGCAGCACCTGCAACACATCGTGTAAGTATCTCTTCAAAACGTCTTGATGCATTCTCAATCATCCAGGAAAGTAGATCTCCAAAAGTTGATACTGTTCATCTGGACGTAGCGTTTTGTGGGAGAAACGTTTCGTCACTCATCCAAATGACTTCTTCATTCTCCCCAAACTTCCCCAAACAGTACATTTGCATAATGACTGAAACCAGCCCACTGAGGAACAATGGGCTGGGAGGTCAGTTCCTTAATCTTAGTATAATCTTACTAAGATCTTAGTAAGATCTTAGTATAAATCTTATAAAGCATAATCTTTATAAGATTTGGGGAAACCTGCAGTCAGCTAAGACTGAAGAAGTCGCTTGGATGAGTGACGAAACGTTTCTCCCACAAAACGCTACGTCCAGATGAACAGAATCAACTTTTGGATATCTCTTCAGAAACTATGATGGTAGCTGAACACGTTTTTTTTTCATTGCACTAAAAATAAAGTTTGGACTGCAACAAGAAAACAGCTGTTAATGAAACCACATAGATGTTTTTGGTCTTTGTTACTAACCAACATGTTGGTTTGTAAATTAAAATTAAAAATGTGTTGCACCTCTGATCACTATCTTATAAATAGGACTGCTATTAATAACTAATGAATACACATTTTAGCTCCACAAATCTTATTTGACCTAAAAAATAAAAAATAAAAATAAAAATCATACAATGACCAACTGATGCTCCTAAACGTAAACTTTGCTATCACATTAAGGTTTTTCTAGTCTAGAAAAAGGGCTTTTAGTAAATGACTAATGCAGAGTCACTGCTAAGAGAAGTTTGTACATGTGTTTTGTATATATGCTGTTTCTGGCCATTTGATAAACTCCAGTGTTTTTAAGCATGAGTAAATTAAACCACATTTTGAAAAAATGTTGGAAAGCCAAAATCTTGGTGGGCTGCAAAATAGCAAAAAACAAACTTGCCTAAGCACTAAAACAGTCGATAATCAGCATTGCGACTGTACACCGGCGAGTTTACTTGTCAGTCTCTTTCCGTTTCACAATTTTTTATTTTGTTTTGACCATTTAAACGCCTCATGACTAAATCCTTACAGTTCATTGGGTTTATTGGGCTCTACAAAGCCCCGCAGGCAGCAGTACAAACCACTCAGAGTACATTAAGTCTGCAGTCAACCAAAAAGACCTCGCGGGAGGCGTCAGTGTTATCTGGGAGCTGTGATTTGTTCTCATCTAAGCGTGTTTCTTCTGCCATCTAGAGGTTCTCTCTGCCGCTGCCAGTGAACCACAAAGGAGCAGGTTTCCACATGAATGAATGAGGCTGATGCAACTCAACACACTGTTGACAAATGCCAAGCTGACAATGGCATTAAACCAAAGTCCTTTTCATCATACAGTGTCTCTCTTTACGAAAATGAAAGGAAAATTAGGCCATCGCGTCCGCGACCCGCCTGCGGTTAAACAAATTATAAAGTGGCAATTTGCTTTAAAGCAGTTTGCAATTAGCTCGCTTTTTTCCTGCACATTATTAACGTTACACAAGCAAGAGAGGGATACCAACTTACAGAGGGGGGAAGTTTTGCAGGTCCGGCTCCAAAGTTGATGGTTTGTTTGTGTTCCATGGTGTAAAGCGAGCTCGAAACTCCGGCTGGTGGATGCTGTCCCTGCCTGCTGTCTCTACCAGATTCAGCGCTGTGAAAGCCTCAGCTTCGGCCGTGTCTTTGCTCTCCTCCTCGAGCACTGGTTGGCTTGGATGCCAGTTATGTATATAGCATGTTGCGTTTGGGAACGCCACGTAAATTTGTAGCCTCAATTGACAAAATAGAGTCACGCGATCTAGGTTACAATGCATAGTTGACCAAGTAAGGGAGTATTAATGCATGATGCATCCTCAAATCCTCAAAAAGTTGATTCTGATCATATGGACGCAGCGTTTTTGGAAAACGTTAACTCCAGTAATTACTGATTATAATTATTTTTTAGTAGTTATTGTCAATCGTTCAAACAGGCGGATTAACCTTTTAGGCTGTCCGAGTGGATAAGCTCCAATTCAAATATTAAACAATTATTTTATATATAAAAAAACCTCTGTGGCTCCTGTTTTAAATTGAAAGCATAATTAAACATTGTTCTCAAAGCACCTTGTACTCAAATGTTCCCCTAAGTCAATATTAGAGTAAGAGTACTCTGGGTTAGTGTTATTATATTTAAACTATTGTGAAATAACTACTGTGAAATTTTCCCAGACTGTTTCCCCTTTGATCTTAAGTACCGTAACAACTTGATTTTAAAAGATTTACAACATTGTAAAATATTTAACTTAAATTATTTATTAAATTAGATCATGCAGAAACTTCTTAACTGAGATCAAATTATTTTTTTCCTCATTTCAATTATTTCACATATATAATAAACTATACATTGATCTTACACTTGCCTTTCTTTTTTTTTTTGACCAGTTCACGCCAACGAAGTTACTTACTTACTTGGCAGCACTTGAAGGCACCACCAGGACCCAAACTAGGACCCGTTGTCACGTGACTGGCTGAGTGCACCGTCACGCCACCGAAAATGTGAGCGAGCAAAACTTCAAGTCTCAAGTAATTTGAAAGCACTTTACACGTATAGCAGGAAGAGCACTGGTTGCTCTTTCGCAGTATCCTGTTTATTCAATGATCAATTAATCAATGCTGCAGGAATTTGGAATATTGCTTGCCAGCATGAATTGATTCTGCAAAGTTATGGCATTGAGAAGAGGAGGAATAACAACATCCCATAGAGCTTATATGGAACCTCTCATATTGTGTCTGTGCCTGGATAAGAAAGAAAGAGTTTCAACATTTAGACACATTTTGATCAAATGTTTCCTTATTATCCTGATAGCTTCTGATTACTTTTCATAGAACTATGTTTCAGCGTTCTATTTTTTTCCTATTTTGATGTATTGTGTCTAACTGCACACTATAGAAGGAGAAAAACACACTTTCCACTTATAAATACCACTGAACAGATTATTTCCCCCCACAACAGCAAAACATCTGAAGAGCAGAATATTAACGGGGTTTAATGGAGACAAGTCGCATGCGCTCACAGCTGCTTCCTCAAAAAGTCAACATCAAAAGAGACTACATAGGGTAGCATCGTGGAAAAAAAACAAAATATAATATATCCGAGCAAACAAACGCAACATATTGTGTTTTCCTTCAGATTTGATTCTGTCTAATATCTGCAATGATAGAGAAAATGAACATCCCACAGTGTCTTTTACACATCTGCTCTCTGTAAGGATGGACGTAAAGACGTAAATGCCCTTCGTCTGAAGTCACTCTCACCAGTAGCTGCACACTGTACCACCTTGTCACACACAATTGACAAAAAAGACACGGTTTTCACTATTTGAATCTAAACTTTGATCTCTTCTTAATCCTAACCAAACTCAAACGCAGACTGATATGTATTTGTTATATATTTGTCCTCAAAATAACAACATTTCCCACAGTCAAAGGTGGAAGTGTGAACATGAGCATTTTTAAAAAAGATGAGATGAAAGTAAACAAACGTTTGAAAATGTAAGCACAACAGACTAAATTGAGTCAGTTTGAGTGTTTACTGCACAGTATTGCACAGAGTGTTGTGTTACCAAAGATTCAGCAAGACAATTTTCTATCAAATGGAAATAGTCCATTGCAGTTGCTGTTGGCACAGTTTGGGTTTTTTTCTACGAAGTTGTAACAAAGGTAAAACCAGAAGCTCTAGCAGTCAGGCTGACAGCATTAATTTAACCGTAACTTAGAAAAGCGTGACAGAGATAATTGTATTTCAGCAGCTCGTGAAACACACGAGACTCGCTTGACCGGTTTGTCCCTTTTTAGAGATCACATGGAATTATACAATGTTTCAGTGTGTGTGTGTGGGTGTGTGCATGTCCAAGCAAACATACACTACAGTGATCAGACTGCTCTCATCTCAGGAGAAAGTATAAATAAACAATGAGTGCACCGTGTCCAAATGCTCAGCATGGCCTTTAGGGGCCAGATGAAAGAAAGTGCATCTCTGCTTCTCCTTTGGGTGCCTGATGATCCGTCTCTACTCCTTCCTCTGCGTCTGTGTTTCCCACTCTGACTCTCCCTCTTGAGCGCCACAGCAAAAGGGCAGGGAAGGCATGCTTGAAAGCCTTTCTAAAGTTGTTGCCCGTGAAAGCATACACAAACGGGTTTACAGAGGAGTTGGAGCAAGACATGCAGTGACCCCAAATCTTCAGCTGTGAATGCAAAATTAAGGCCCACTCGATTTTCAAGTTTTTCAATTCAAATCACAACACCAGTCAGCTCAAGGTGCTTAATATTGTAAAGAACCTACAATAATGTTGGACTATTGGAAGGAAAAACTCCGTCTTAACAGGAAGAAACCTGTGGCAGATGAAAATAATCGAACGCTGTCGCTGTTTTTAAAGCGACAGCATCGGTTTCTGTCATCACAGTACTTTTGTTCACTGTCACACCTTTAAGAGCTACACTAAGACTGTATACTCACCTAGTGACACCGTGAAAATGACACTCCCTAGCACTCCCCACCCCTGGCATTTGATAGACATAGATCCTGAGAAAAAAAAAGTAAATTCTGGGTGTATTTGACTTTGTTCTGAGGTTCTAGCGAGGAGCCAAGGGTTAGCTGCACCAGCGATGACACCTGTTAGGGGTTTTGCAAACTTCCCTACATCTGGATCTTCTTGTCATTTCTTGCTAGATATTTCCACAACAACAAACTTCAATGGGATAACCAAACATCTGAGTAATAGTTTTGTAGTTGTAGTTTTCCCAAAACCTTGACAACAATAAAAAAAAATTGCGGTCTTCCTGTTAAAAGGGAGCTCTTCCTCCCCATCACCCTGCTTGACAGCTGGTTGTTTGGGTTTTCTTTTTAATACTGTAGGATATTGATTTTGCATTTATTGTATTGAGCTGGTGTTACATATAAAACAAAAATGAAACGATGACCATCTAATCAGTAATAAAAGAGATCACCTTATATAGGATGTAACTCTGGAGGCCAAAAGCTTGCAGGAGGATGCAAACCTGGATCGGCCCCCAACAGACGAGGAATAGAGACACCATCACCACCACCATGCGAGAGACTCGCGCCCATACTGCTACTGCACGATTTAACTGGATTAAAGGAGGCATTGCCAAGTCTTTGTAATTAAAAGGAATATTTGAAATTCTCTGTGGATTTAATATGTGAAAAATAAATAATTTCCTACTTGGTAGCCACTGCCAATGGGATTCATGCTGGGCTGGCCCATCCGCTTGAGCATGATGGCATAACACACAGTGATGGTAAGCAGGGGTAAGAGGTAGACAGCTAGAAAGCTGTAGATGGTGAAAGCTCTCTGGAGATGGGCAGAGGGAAAAACATCATTGCAGTATGTCTGAGGACCGAACCAGCAGTATCCCACCTCCAGCGACAGGGATGGACAGAAGAGGGGACATGGCATGTAGTTTCCCTTCTTATACTGTGGCAAATAAAAAATAACAAGAAGCACTCAGAGAAGTGCAAACCTTCGCGAAGGCAGCTCACTCTCTGGACAGGATTTACCTTTGAGGGAACAGTACTGCATTTTGTGTATATTCATTTTGTTGTATTTGTTCTTTGAAATGTACTTTAAGATGTTTGTAATCCAAGTAAAATCCTATAAGTGTAGCAGATGTTTGTTTTGATTACACAAACCTTATATAGGAGAAGATAATGGATAATAGGTCATCTCTTTCCCGTAGTATATTTTCATTCTTTTCTATCCTATAAGATGTTTTGGGGTCCTAAATTATAAAACTTTTTGACAAAGTTTTATCAGAATTAATTAAAAACTTTTTGAGAATGGTGTTTATAGACAGAAAAACAAGCACACATCAATTATTGGATAATTAATTGTCCATTAAATTCATGGATTAAATAACTAGAGTCCTATTTGTGATGTGGGTGCACATGTGTGCATGGTATGTTTGTATGATACCTATTCAGATAGACAGGGAGATGGCCAGAGCCCTCCGAGGCGTCCGATGTCTCAGAGATTGCAGAGGGTACAAAGTCACGTAGCAGCAGTCGACACTCATTGCTGACAGAGTGACACATGTCGCCTGTGCAGTCACCTGAAAACCAGGAACACAAGGTATGTCTGTTACTAGGCAAGGCAAGGCAAGTTTATTTGTATAGCACAATTCAACAACAAGGTGGTTCAAAGTGCTTTACAGAGACATTAGAAACAAAAACAAATAAAAAGCATGATTTAAAATTGATTAAAACAAGCAAACAAACAAACTAACTAAATAACAAACAAACAAAACAGTATGTAAAAAAAAAAAATCAAAACAGATAAAATCAGAACAATAGATAAAATCAGTAGTTAAAATGAAAGTTTTGAAGTTTAAGCTTAAAAGTGTGGATTTGGTGTTACTATCACTGTGCAACAAAACATTTTTAAATCTGTGGTGTCTGGTGTATTTTATTGTGTTATATCTTGTAGAAAGTGAAACTACGAGAAATATATGCAATTAATGTGTTGGGAATTTTGAGTATTTGTGTTCATACAGGGAGTGCAGAATTATTAGGCAAATGAGTATTTTGTCCACATCATCCTCTTCATGCATGTTGTCTTACTCCAAGCTGTATAGGCTCGAAAGCCTACTACCAATTAAGCATATTAGGTGATGTGCATCTCTGTAATGAGAAGGGGTGTGGTCTAATGACATCAACAGCCTATATCAGGTGTGCATAATTATTAGGCAACGTCCTTTCCTTTGGCAAAATGGGTCAAAAGAAGGACTTGACAGGCTCAGAAAAGTCAAAAATAGTGAGATATCTTGCAGAGGGATGCAGCAGTCTCAAACTTGCAAAGCTTCTGAAGCGTGATCATCGAACAATCAAGCGTTTCATTCAAAATAGTCAACAGCGTCGCAAGAAGCGTGTGGAAAAACCAAGGCGCAAAATAACTGCCCATGAACTGAGAAAAGTCAATCGTGCAGCTGCCAAGATGCCACTTGCCACCAGTTTGGCCATATTTCAGAGCTGCAACATCACTGGAGTGCCCAAAAGCACACAGTGTGCAATACTCAGAGACATGGCCAAGGTAAGAAAGGCTGAAAGACGACCACCACTGAACAAGACACACAAGCTGAAACGTCAAGACTGATTTTTCTAAGGTTTTATGGACTGATGAAATGAGAGTGAGTCTTGATGGGCCAGATGGATGGGCCCGTGGCTGGATTGGTAAAGGGCAGAGAGCTCCAGTCCGACTCAGACGCCAGCAAGGTGGAGGTGGAGTACTGGTTTGGGCTGGTATCATCAAAGATGAGCTTGTGGGGCCTTTTCGGGTTGAGGATGGAGTCAAGCTCAACTCCCAGTCCTACTGCCAGTTTCTGGAAGACACCTTGAAGAAGGTGGTACAGGAAGAAGTCTGCATCCTTCAAGAAAAACATGATTTTCATGCAGGACAATGCTCCATCACACGCATCCAAGTACTCCACAGCGTGGCTGGCAAGAAAGGGTATAAAAGAAGAAAAACTAATGACATGGCCTCCTTGTTCACCTGATCTGAACCCCATTGAGAACCTGTGGTCCATCATCAAATGTGAGATTTACAAGGAGGGAAAACAGTACAGCTCTCTGAACAGTGTCTGGGAGGCTGTGGTTGCTGCTGCACGCAATGTTGATGGTGAACAGATCAAAACACTGACAGAATCCATGGATGGCAGGCTTTTGAGTGTCCTTGCAAAGAAAGGTGGCTATATTAGTCGCTGATTTGTTTTTGAATGTCAGAAATGTATATTTGTGAATGTGGAGATGTTATACTGGTGTCACTGGTAAAAATAAATAATTGAAATGGGTATATATTTGTTTTTTGTTAAGTTGCCTAATAATTATGCACAGTAATAGTCACCTGCACACACAGATATCCCCCTAAAATAGCTAAAACTAAAAACAAACTACAAACTACTTCCAAAAGCATTCAGCTTTGATATTAATGAGTTTTTTGGGTTCATTGAGAACATGGTTGTTGTTCAATAATAAAATTATTCCTCAAAAATACAACTTGCCTAATAATTCTGCACTCCCTGTAATATCGAGGAGCTTATCTGGGCACTAAATAGACCTTTGCTCAATGTCACAGTCTTCTTTTCAGATGAAGGTAAATTTGGCATTTTATTTGGAAATCAAGGTCCTAGAGTCTGGAGGAAGAGTAGAGAGGCCCAGAAACCAAGGTGTTCAGCATGCTATGTCGTCTTCTGATGTTGTAGCTGGTCTCAGCCAGAAGAACATTTCATTCTTTGATCTGCTAACAAGCATTATGGAGATCCAGTTTTCCTTTTCGAGCAGCACCTGCCCACAGTACTAAACATCTAATAACATAACATGCTGACCATGTTATTACTGCTTGATTTGATAGATAACTGGCCTGACCTGGCCTAACTGGCCTCACAGGATCTATGGGGTATTGTCAGGAAGAACGGGAAAAATATACAACCCCAAAAAAGGAGCCGAATGCTGCCATCAAAGCAACCCAGGCTTTATTTAAGTTAAAAACAGGCGATTCACAAAAATTGCGGAAAAATCTTCACCTGTAAACTGTAAATTGCAAATTCTAGAGCCAGCAGTGCCACAAGCTGATTGAGCCGTGCTATGCTGCACAAATGGGGGTTATATGGTAGGATGTTTCTTAACAAGTGGTTCAAGCGGTATAACCTTATTTACAGCTATGATTTACTTATGTAGTTTAATCAGATGCCTCATGTGTAATCATCTGATGTGTCTTAGAAAGTTGGGGATGTCTACAGATAGTAATGCCATTGCCAAAGAGACTGGATGGCTATGCTACATAACTGATAGTTATGGGTATTCATTCAGTGGTGATTCTGGGCATTTTTCAAAGACAGAAGGAAGTTGAACTAACAGGCATGAAGCTGTGCTCCTCATCAGCTTGTGTAAGTAAAGAACTTTTAAACTTGAAAAATCTGTCAAGGAAGACTTATCTTTCACAGAAATTTCAACTGCATGAGCAACACAAAGGACATAAACCAGGAATTTTTAATGTAACTTTGACAGCCTTATTTATTATTTTTATTAATTTGATGTTAACCTGGATGTTATGGCAGTGCTTTTTTATTAGCAGTATTTTAATTTTAGCCAATTATTAAACTGATATTGTGTACCAGCTATCAAAGTGCAAATTTTTTTTTATTTTTATAAGTGTAAATTCAAAAAAGTATTTTTTTTTTTCAGTATTTTTCTTTCTCTTTTTTTTTTTTGCATTATTTGGAAGCTGCACATTAGTTATCTGATGTACTTTGTATAATGAGCTAATGTCTCACTGGACTTTTCAATTATATTATTATTGCAGAACACTTACATGGTGTTTGAATTAACATCTGTTGAAGTCATTAACATCATTAATGTTGAACAGTTAATGGTGACTGATATTCTGTTTCAATTCTGTTGCCACTCTCATTTTTCCAGCCTGTCATAGTTTCTGTGTAGTGTATCTCACTTGCTGAAGAAGTCTTTTACATGTCTTAGCATTTATTTTTATTTCATTGTTAATGGCTTTTCATGGTAAATATTTAAATTAAAGGAATCAAAGGGACAGAACAGCAGAGTTACTGTTTTGTTTTTTTATTCAATCATATGTTAAACAAATTTTGGTTTTATTTACATTTGAAAAAATAAAACATTTCATGGAACAGTTAAAACAAGCAAACATATGAGAGCTTCTTTCTAAAAACTGCAGTGTTTCAGAGATATTTACCTATAAAGAAATTGGCAACAGTCTTCATCTTCTGGTGATAACATGGATCACTAAAGAGTTCCCAACTAGACCGACCAGCATGATGAAGCCAAAGAAAGTGGGGACCAGCCAGGCATTAACCAGCACCGGTGGCCCTTGGCCTGTCAGAGTTGCAGACTTGTTGCATACAGACAAACACTCTGGACCGTGATCAGAGTCTGATTCCACCATCATCTTCACGCATCAAAGCCAATGATATTTCTGCAATAAATATAAACATATCAGTGTATAATTCTCAATATAAAAGCAGAGTGCAAGAAACGCAAAAGAACAAAGACAACAGAGATTTTAAATCAAATAACCAAGACGTGAATGAAAACTATCAGCTTCAATTTAGGTGGTTTAACAAAAGTATTAGATGACATGTTTTGACATTTGAGATACTTTTATACATTTGTATTTATTTTTAGAAAACTGAAAATAATTGGACAGGACTGTATGGCATCAAGTAAAGATAAACTAATATATAAGCAAATTTAGTGATTTTTTTTTAAACAATAAGCTTCTCTTACCTGTGATGTGCTTATTTGCTTCGGCAGTGCTCCTCTCTTTGCGTTCTAAACCAAGGTGCAGCACTGCTGTCGATGGATTCTCTGCAGGTCTGACATGAAAAGACTGTTATACACCACTAGACCTGGTGGGTTGGCATGTAGGAAATGATGGGCGATTTGTTTTGCTTTGCGTCATTTATGTGTGTGTGTGTGTGTGTGTGTGTGTGTGTGTGTGTGTGTGTAAGAGTGAGAGAGACTCAATATCATTACCTGTAATTAACCAGGACTGGGTGACCTTGTAAAAGCTAAAATTGTTTCTATTTCCTCGTCAGGTTAATGTTAATAAGCTGTTGCCTCTGTGCCAAGTGAAAAGAGTCACTATGCTCAAAATTTGTGTCTTATGAGCAAGTCTGTTGAGTCCAGATAAGTGGAAGAGAATGGATCTATCATTATCAAACTTTCTGAAAGTCTTTCAGAAATGTTATTTAGATATTGCCACACATTTTCAGTCAAGCTGATAAATCTGACCATTTTCAGTTTTCTTTTTATTACTAATGTTTTCAAACCACTAAACACTGACCTATGAATCATTCAAATATATAAAAATGGATGAAAAAAGTAATTTGCTTCTACATACAATAGATAAGTACAGTTTTAAATTGTATCTTTAGGTTCTTTGTTATTAGCAGCCTACTGTAAAAGTACATAACTTGTTTCCAATTCATTAGTTAAATCTGCAAAAACATAAACGATAATACAGATTGATAGTCAGTGTAATATTACTTATTCACCAAAAAGTTGATTCCTGAAGAACTATTAGCTAAAAATGTGGCATATATTGGTGTGGTGTGTACTGTGCTTAAAATAACGGACAAATGGAGGACAAAAAGAAGCAGGGCTAAAAAAACAACAACAAAAAAACAAAAAGACCCAGAAACGTTCTCAGGTGACAGGTGAGTATTAAGAAGCCACTCTTGAGGAAGGTAAACAGGGAGACAATGCTGAGGTACGCCACTTTACACAAGATCTGCACAGCTTGATCTCTCGCCACCTCCGGTACAATTAACTGTTATTGGAGCTCTCATTAGAACCTTTGAAGCCTTGGCTGAAAAGTAACAAGTAAACCTTGCCAGTTTCACAATGTCATACACAGAAAAAGATGCATTTGAGTATATAATCCATGTCTGTTTTTGTTGTTTGACATATTAACCTGGCCACTAAACACTTAAAAATTATTTTTGCATGAAACAATAAGAAACATGTTTGTGCTGAGATGTCTTTATAAATCTGCATATTTTATTTTTACTTTTTGGGTGAAAAAAATATCTAACTTTATTCCCTGCATATCTAATAATGATTTTAGTGGATATTTCATATTATTAGGACTATGCTTTTCAAGTCTCAGAATGCTTTATGGAACATGGTACCATTCTGACACGTAATTATACATTTCTTGCCTCAATGACCACTCTGCCACTGAGTGTTAGTGCTAGTTTCATTTGCAGTTTATTTCTTCTGTCAGTCTTGAACTTTCCTAAGCATTAAAGAAGAACATTCTGACTGGTGGTGTGAAGTTTTCCAAGGTGTCTGAGATTTCCTCAGGGCTCCAGATTTCTTTGAGGCACCCAAAAACAGCTTCCTCTGGAGGTCCAGTAAATCCTTGAAGAACCATTTGTTGGTTGTCCCTGAACCAGGATGAAGCAACAGTCAGTGAAGGATCTATCGCTGATCTAGTAATTATATGTATCAAAATATTTCCAATTTTTATTAAAAAATTTTCCAATTTTTTGATAAGTCTGGAGTTCCATCATGTGAATCATCTCCCATTCTTAATCTCACTGGGAATTTACAAACATTTTAACATCTCACATTTATTATTATTTATTATGATTTTCAACAAATATTTGCTCATGAAAAATCCATGAGAAACTAGTTTTCAGATCTTAGATATTCTTTTGTCAGTTTCAATAAAGTATGCATCTTTGCCTAGGTTTGTGGCTAACCAAATGTATGTCAGTGTATGGAAAGTTATAAAAACTGCTCTCCTGCAGTTTTTCATTAAAAAATGGAATACTCAAAATCTAGATGTCCACCCAACTAATACTGATCTATAACACACTTAACTAAGCTGTAACTGCATAATAGCCATGGCTACTATTCAACCTTAGAGCAGTTAAGAGCAGTGAACTTGTTCAGCCTAGTTCACCCTAACCTACATGTGACAGTTGCAGCTACAACTGTTTACTGACCAGTTTGGGGAAACTGTTTAGGCAGCAGACATTGTGGTTCACGTTGCTCCCGTTTCCTCCAAGCCTGCACTCCTAGGATGTACGGATATATCTCTTGCTTTTCAAGCTGTTCTGAGTCAGAGGCAAAGATCTCTGATTTTTCCACCAGGTGTGCAAAGAGGACTGGATCTGGGAATGATAACGTGGGTTGCTTTTGTCCCGCCTGAGATGCAGGGATGCAGGCAAGAACGAGTACCGGAGCACTGAAGCTTTCTCTCAGATGATCTTGCCTCTCATACTGACACGTGGACAGCTGACAGAGTTTTTTAGGGAGGACAGCTCTAGATCTGAAGTTCCCATGGTTGTAAGAAGTTCCTGGCTCTGTGATGGAGAGGCTGATGTTAGCATGAATGCTCTCATTGGGTGATGTTTTCCTCTCAGCTAAACCCTTTAATAACTCTGAAATCTAAGACACACAAAAGACACTGGTACATGAGGGGTTTCACAAAAAAAAATGCACAAGGCAATCAAATATTTCAGCCATCATTCATGACCCATAGCTAGAGCCTAGCCCAGCTACTGTTCCAATTCATTTGTGATGTAGAACTTTACTGGGAGCTGTTCTTGAGTCTTTCTGACAAAGAGCAGTTGTTTCCTGATGAGTTTCAGAAATTCTTTCAGTGTTCATGTTATTTTAAGTAACACTTAAGACTAGGACCATTTAGATTTGGCAATGGTTAATGAAAAATCATGGACTGATGCTGGTGTTTGGGAAACACCTCAGAGAAATCAGGGGAAACTAGAACTAGATAAAAAGGCAATCTTTCTACACATACTGATTTTTAATACCTTGAGCTCATAAGACTCTCTGCTGCCATCCTTGTTTTGACTGTCCATGACTGTAGAACACCTACAATATAAGCAACAATAAAGTGAACTGAAATTGCATCATTTCACTGTTAAAGCTCTAAAATAAGAGTTGAATCTTTCACAATGACAGTACCTCCCTCTCTGTCTCCAGCCTGGCTACAAAATGTAGGCAAAAAAAGGCCAAAGGCAGGTGGGCAGCAGGCTCAAGTAACTGGACTCTGTGGCACAGCAGTGACACAGAATCACATCTCCATGACAACTGTGATGATTCTGACAGTAACAGGTGGTCAGAGTCCTACATGCAAACAGAACATGAAGCACAGGCTGCGGTGTGATCCATTTAATCTTCTTTCATATATACACTGACATATTGCACAGGTTACAAATCTTAAGAGCATCTATACAAACAAAATCCTGGCTTTCATCAAGCAAAAAGAAAAAACAGAAACCTCATGTTTCACTTGAGGGATGCATATTTTGTGCGGGTTTTTTTGTGCGTATATTGTTGTTGTTCAAGGGATTTAAAATCTTAGTTATTTACACACAGATAAATACATACTTTTCAAAAAGCTTTTACAAACTGATAAAACAGTTTCAAGACACTCAAGCTCTTCCACTTCTGCATACTACTGGTACATGACCCTGGATAATAGCACACCTTAAAGGCGTGTTTGTCAAACAGCTGATTGTTGGCTTTCTGCAAGTTTTGGAGGACAGATTCAAACGTTGAAACATCATGCTTCATCCTTTTGTTTAACAGTGTAAATCCCATCTGATCTCAGCTTTAGTGAACATGTTCTCAGGACATGTATCATTTTCTCCTCACACAAGCCATGGCAGGACCTGACTGAATTTATGAAATAACATAGCTTTAACCTAAAAAGTCATTTCTTTTGAGGTCCTAAGAGATTTTTTTTTTTTTAAAGTTGCAGAGCCGAGTATAAACAGTTGTCTACATCAGAGGTATCTGAACCTAAAAATCGTTTTTGTCAAGATGGTTCTGACTACATCAATTGCATTACAATCTTCTAAGCATCAATATGCATACATGGATTTCATGACTACATATGCACGAGTGGTTTGCAGGAGAGCAGTGGTAGTAACTCAAGGATGCCCACATCTCAAAGGTTCCCTTACATCAGACTTCCTTGTCAGTCTTTATCAGTGAGACAGGGTCTGGAGCAGGGAAGGGGGACTGAGGCTCCATAGTGCTCATATGTTGAAGCTTTCTCCACAACCACATGTGCCTTTGATGTTAGGGTTGTTGAAGACAAATTCACTAGACAGCTTTGACTCCACAAAGTCCATCTCAGTTCCCAGAAGGGTCAGCTGGGCCTTCTTCGCTATAAACACTCTTACACCTGAAAAAAGGTCAGAACAATGTCATCACTACTATCAGGTTACAGCCTTATGGTCGGCCCCTATCTAAGAAGTTTAGGGTTGGATTGTTTACAGGCAGTGAAACACAAATAGTACAATCTGTGATAATGTTACAGAAATGGTCTTCTGAAAATGCTCAACTTAACCTAATGTAGATTTCCCTGCATCTCAAGAAGGAAAGCTGTGGAGTTGATGTTAACCAGATTAACCCAGGTTAATATGGCTAAAAGAAAAAATAAATCCTTTGTAAATGACTGAGTTGCTGCCATGCACCACAGTCTGTGTGATGATTATTCACACCAAATTTGGATTGGTTTGAAACAGAAGTTGTACGTGGTGAAATTGGAGTGTGCACAGTACAAGTGGTCAAAATGGGACTTTCATTGAGAGACTTACAAACCAAACTATGCTGAAAGGAGTCGAGAGGGGTCCAAGAAGATAAATGGGAGCTCAATGTGAGATCATCTAAATTTAGTTTTGGTTTTTTTTTTTAATCTTATTTTTAATCCTGGAACATTTTAAAAATTGCACTTGCTGAACCTGGAAACACATAAAAACCTTAAACTTTTTCAATCAATTACCTTACCCAAGAACCTAGTGTGGCAAACACAATCAGTCTTACAACAAAGTCCTTTCTCAGCTTGGATTCATTATAAAACAAAGCTTACCATCCTGTACTACTTCCTCGTCAGACTTTTCTTTCTCCTTGGTGTAGTCCAGTGTGTAAGTCAGCCCATTACACCCACGTGTTCTCACCCCAACCTTCAAACCAATCTGATGGAGAACCAGATATATGTTAACAGACTTCCCCCCCTATTTTTTTGTAATATATGCACTAAAGGAAGGATGAATGATACAAGAAAAAAAATACATCTTCATAGTTTTATTTTTAAACATTATTATACTTCTCAGTAAAATGTTGCAGTTTAATTAGTAAACCGTCTTGACACTACTCATATCTCAAAATGCTTCTTTTGTTCCTGTGAATTTAATGGTAGCAATAATACTTTCTACAGAGGCAAAGCTCACTCTGAATGCTTGAATGTCCCTGTTTTAATTAAATAACTGACAGTTTGAGCTGTAATTCAAAAACCAATTTGCTGACATTAGTAGTCTACTCCCCACAGATATTCCTTATAACATTTTTAAATTTAATTTCAAGTCAAATGATTCATAAAAAAAAGAAGGAAACTTTAGCAAATGAAAAAAATAAGGTGAACATGTTGCTGTTTAATCCATACAGACAAAGCTCATTTAGTGATGGGGGTGTATCTATACTGATATGGATTGTGTGCGGTGTTAGGAAGAAAAGAATTTCACACAACATGATGGATATGAAAATTAGCAACCTACAGAAGACTGAATTCAAAGACACCCTGAATATCAAAGTGTAAAAGTTATGTGGCAGGGTAGCCCATTTGGCTGAAATTTCATTGCAGCAACTCAAAATGCTGCTCAGTAGTTTGTATTGCCCCCGCAAGCTTGTATGCATGCTTGACAACGTCGCGCCAGGCTCCCGGGGATCTTATCCCAGATCTGGACAGGGCATCACTGAGCTCCTGGACAGTCTAGGATGGATGTGCCTCCCCAGACAATCACTAACTGACTGCCAAACCGGACATGCTAAAAAAGCAGCATAATGCTCTCCATGGTTTCCTCAAACCCTTTTACATCAGTACATATGTTCAATGAACATACTGAAAAGCACGGGTGGAATTGGGTATGCATTCCTATTCTGTTGCAAATGCCAATCAGTGTGCACAGCGCCCAACAGACGATGTTGGGTCCACCCTCATGAAGTCTGTTTCTGATGGTTTGATCAGAGACATTGACATCAGTGGCCTCATTTTGTAGGGTTGTGGCCATGCTCAATCTGTTCCTCCTTGCACAAAGGAGCAGATACCCACATTGCTAATGAGTTAAGAACTTTTTAAGGCCCCGTCCAGCTCTCCTAGAATCTTATCAATCCTCTTGAGACTGTGCTGGGAGACACTGCAATGGCATACATTAATGTGCCATCCTGGAGGAGTTTAACTACCTGTGCAACCTCTGGAGGGTCCAGGTATATCCTCATCACCTCCCCACTAGTGACACTAACCCTAGTCAAATGCAAAAGTAGTGAAAAATTGTCAGAAAACACGGGAGGGGGAAAAAAATGTCAGTGGACTCCACCTATAAAACTATTCCTGATTTGGAAGTCGCCTCATTGTTGCTCTTCTAGTGCACCTGCTGTTAATTTCATTAACACCAAAGCAGCTGAAACTGATTAACAACCCTGTCCGCTACCTAACTGACTAGATCAATATGACAGAATTTTATTTTATTTGGTGCTATAATAAAGGAACACTTTTAATCAATGTATAAAGAAGCTTTGTCTTCTTAATTGGATGATGTTTTATTGGCCATATTCATTACTTACATATTCTGGTCTGTCCTGCAACAACAATCTGATCTTGCTCACTGCTGCTGGAGTCTAAAAGGAGGCAATAGAAGGTTAAAATGTTACTGGCATCAGCTACAATTTACACTGCATTCAGATGCAAACAATTCATTTGGCAAAGGATTGTTTCTAAAAACAACAGAGAAAAATAATGTTTAGCTGCTGTTGAAATAAAATCCACTCTTTACCCCCCCCCCCCCCCCCAAAAAGGACAGCAGTGGCATAAAATAACCAGAACTTCTGCAACCTCAGCTGTAGCAGTAGTTGCTGAAAGTATCAATACCAGTGTGTGAGTTCTAATGTGGAGGCATTTGTGACACAAAATACCAATTTCTGTATGCCATTAAATTGTGATCATCTGCATGTGTTGCTGTGTCACAACCCAGAGTTCTTTTAAAATACAAAGTTATGTACTTATAGGTGTATTTATTGTGCTGGTGTATTTATTACCACACCAGCACAAGGTTAAAAATAACTCATCATGCCATAGTAATGTATACAGTAAAGAGCAGTGGTAGTAACTCAAGGATGCCCACATCTCAAAGGTTCCCTTACATCAGACTTCTTTGTCAGTCTTTATCAGTGGGTTTTGTGGGTAACGGCAGTCCCCTTATGTAAGGCACCATTTGCAATTGCATTACTGAAGGATGTCCCACTATTTTAAGTACACTTCAGTACACTAATGTTATCAGCAGAAACCACCATGCAAGTACATTATCTTGCAACAGCACTGTTACTAGAGCTCATCAGCTGAAACACCAATAGCTGAGCATATTCATCCCACCCACGAAAACAAGTAATGACTCTGGCCTGTACTGAGAGCTTACTACACGCCAAGTGCACTCTCAGAATTTTATTTACATTAACATTAAATATCACACTAGGTACTTTAAATTTGTCATACATTTATGTACAATTACCTAGTCTGGGAACCCACCCTCCGCTTTGGGGGGATTTTGGTTACAGTATATAATGCAAGCAAAAACCAGAACATGAGCTAAATAGCTATAAAATTGCAATTATTTTGAAAACTACTTCAAAATAATAATTTTACAAGTAATATAAAATTTGTTAACTACTTCAAGTTTATTGGCCAAAAACAGTGAAACCAGACTCGACCCATCTATTTTCTGAGCATGTAGAGTTTACACAGCAAACGAACCAGTGTTACCATTTGGCTTATGGGAAATGTGTCCACTGTTCTTTAGGACTGATACGGGATATGATTCGGGGTGGTTTTTATTCACTGGCGATGCTGCCAACTCTTTGCGAGCCTCAATAATCAAACCTGAGGCTGCAATCAAACCTGTTACAACTTTTACTCCATAATCCACAACATAATAAGGCCAGACACTTTTTTTTCTAAATCCCAAAAGAAGCTTAACTTTATACCGTATGACTTGAAATGGTGACTCTGCTTGATATTACGAACGTCCGGTTTGCTGTCAAGGTACAGAAACTTCAGCAGCACACTAACAAAAGGCGTCTTGACTAGCCACTTATCAGCGTTAGCATCTAGCTGAGCCCAACGTCGTGCTTGCAGAACCGCCACAGTGTTTACTCTAAATATTGTGAATGTCAACGCAACATGAAAAAGTGCAGCGTTACAATAAGGGTCAAGAAAAGTTGATATTAAGTTGATCTGCGTGTAACAGATGATTAGCTAGCTTAGCCAACTTACACAACTAACATCATACCGGACGCAGCCGTTAACCCCAGCCTTATTCGAGCACTATGTACTCACAGCACATAAAGTGCTTCACATGCATGTATAACCAAAAAATTATTAACATACCAGTGTCAACGCCGCTTTTGTGGCCAGTATCTTTCTTTTGCTGACCGCTCGAACGGTCGCTCGCACCACGGATGCAGACATGTTGCTCGCAACTGTAGAAATCACAACATAGGATTGCGCAAGCGTATAAAAACTTAGCAAACGCCCCCAAAGAAATATCCGTCCATCTGATTGGCTACTATTGCGACGGACAGTTGTGGCTGCAAACAGGCTTAGGGGTTAAAATGACAGGATGTCACTGTTATGCAACCTTCTCTTACAGACACCTTGTGTAAAATCCATAGGTAATACGTACTTCTGCGGCGGTGCTCATGCGTGGACAATTTTCACCTTATTATTTACACCCATTGTTATTAAATAGTTATTTGTACCGTCAAACAGCTTGGTTTTCCAGGCTTACTAGATTTTCTAGAACTTAAGTTGTGGGGTGGGGGGGGTGGTACTACACAAAAAGGGAAAAAAGGGAAATTCTTTCATCGTTTTAAACTATTTCAGCTTTGGTGACACCTGCAGGATTTGCAGTATATGATCTAACACATTTTGAAGACTCCTGGCATTACTGCTTCATATACTTTAAATATTTTGAGGAGGAAAGGGGAGGGGGGGATAAATAAAAAAAAAAATACATTTAAAAAAAAAAAGCACACTGGAATTTGACTTCAGTTTAATTCTTTGAGACAAACTGGACAATGAGCAAACCTTTCCTAACACAATCAGGGGTCCCTGACACCAAATTAAATCCTCCATTTAATCCTAGTAAAAATAAAAATACAGCTGGTATTAAAGCAATTAAAGCACACATCCTTTAAAATAAGAAATATGATTACAATACCAACATTTATTTTTATTATAAAAATCAGTAAGAGTAAGATATAATAAAGCCAGACACCCTACATAAGTTGAATTATAAGCAGGCCTTTGAGACATTAGCAGCAACATAATCCAAGGGGCTGGACACCCACCCACCCCACAGTGCAGCTACCAATCTGTGGCAACATTACAATGAAATGAAGCCTTTGTGGCAAATAAATACATTTCGCTCTCCAATGAACTAACTGAGATTACCTCTAGTTGGAGCGCAGTGTGTGCAGCCAGCCAGAACAGCTTTTCATTTTTTTCCCCCTTCTTCCTTTTTAAAATATCAATTTTAAGAGTCTGCACAGGAAGTTTTTTTTTACCCAACTTCCCTCAAGCATGTGATCCTCTACCATCGTTACAACACATCCTAGCAGTGTGAAGACATATAGAAAATTGAGAGGTAATGAGCTTTTACCTTCCCTCTACTAACATCTGCAGGCAGTTTTAGAGCAGTATGTATCCATGAAGCTTGAGTGGACCAGCAGTCTAGGAATAAAACTGTGATCCTGAGAAACATATCTACATGGTGGTTTCTCTAACAAAAAGGCACACAAACATGGAGACACCTTGCAGGTAGTTCTGTCTTCAAGAACACCAGAGACATGGACAGATGGTCATCAGTGCAGAGGACAAACACATGATTTTATAATTAAAAATAAAATAAAAAATACAGATCCAGGCCATTAAAAAGGTATACTGCCATTAAGAAACATCTTTTCCCCAAATCTCTAAAACAACACTTAAGGGAAAAAAAAAAAAGAAAAAAAAAAAAAAAAAAGAACGCATATGAATTGAAACCTTTTTGGTTTAATGTGAAATAGCCTTGACGTTTTGATGTTGAGTAGCAGACTAATATCATAATCAGTTTATCATTTCAATCTGACTCACAGCTGTAACAGTGTTTATAAACGCTGGTCTACCAAATTAAAGGACGGTTGAACCTTCAAGTGTCCACCAAAACAATTAAAAATAAAATTTAGCATTAAAGATACAGTATGATGTCAAAAGATACCCTACTGGGATCTAAGCTATTAGTCGTCTAGGAGACAGTTATTTACATTCCAATTTTAAGAGATTTTACACCAAATTTGCAGTAATATTGCTTTAAATGTAAAAATTTTATATATACACAAAAAACAAAACAAAAAAAACAAAACAAGGGAAAACCTCTTGACTGGCAAAGTATTTTAAGACATCACATGCATCACATGCATGCTTACTTGCTTATTTTCTTTAAATGAAAGCTTTAAAAAAAAAAAAAAAAAAAACCCCTCTCAGGAGGAGCGTTTTGGGGGGAGAAAAAAAAAAAAAAACAACCCAAAAACAAAACCCACAACAATAAAAAGGCCCTATTTGGCTTCAAGTCAAGATGTCCTGGCTTTGGCTTTGAACGGGCTACTATTGGCCCAACAGTACCATTCAGATTTAAGGGTTTCTGGACTTTGGGTTGCTGTCTGCCTGGACAAAAGTAGAATCTGGTAGTTTTTTTTTCTTTTTTTTTCTTTTTATTCACTTCTCATTCCACTGGGCTCTTCCTCTGACCAGAGCGACCCGAATTTCGGCAGGTTAAACTACCTGAAACAAACCAGAAAGCAGTCATCAACATTTATTACAAACACAATTTTCTAACTCAACAGCAGCATTAACACCCCCCCAATATTAAGAAGGTGACAAAACTAAGCAGACTGCTTGATCCACACAAACTGAACATTGCTTTATTGACCAAGAAAAAACAAAAACGCATTCAGGCAACAATACCAGGTACAATAACTCAGAGAATGTGTTCTAAGACCACATGGAAAACAACAGATAAAATAAGGACCAGAATGCTACATTTGAGGAAAAAGATCAGAAAGTGTTTGCTCCAGAGTCCAGAAAAAGATGGATGAATCTGAGCCTGCTGCATAGAAATCATGTCGTCTCTCTTTATGAGCCCTAGACAATTGACCCAATGCAAAAATACACTGTCAACCAAGTCTAATTTCTCTGAAAATTGAAATTGCACTTTGTCTCCATAAATTACAGATAATTCTCGTTTAAAAAAAATAAAAAAAATAAAGTTGGCAAAATGTGTGCTTTAGGGATGGACATGGTAAATGGCCTGCATTTGTATAGCGCTTTTCTAGTCCATAGGACCCCAAAGTGCTTTACACTACATTCAGTCATTCACCCATTCACACACTGGCGATAGCAAGCTACATTGTAGCCACAGCTGCCCTGGGGCGCACTGACAGAGGCGAGGCTGCCGGACACTGGCGCCACCGGGCCCTCTGACCACCACCAGTAGGCAAACACGGGGTTAGTATCTTGCCCAAGGATATTTGGCATGCAGCCAGGAGGCAGCCTGGGATCGAACCACCGACCTTCTGATTAGTGGCTGACCTGCTCTGCCACCTGAGCTACAGCCATCCCACATGTTGGGAAAGCATCACTTTTAAATTGGGTGCTAATTGTACATCTAATCAAAGGCTCACTATAGTGTTACTATACATGACTATGCTGGCTAACAATCCACAATTAAGTACAAATGCAGTGTAACTAAACTTAATGAAGACGTAACATAATAAATAGCCGTATGCTTATCTGTAGTTGCTATGATTATTTTGGACTAGTTGGGCCCAAATAGTTTAAATTACTTTCAATTTACAAACAAAATAAATCAAATACATGTTAAAATTAGCTACATAGTGCTAATAGTATAGGTTTGAGACATCTGATTCCATGCATAAAAAGTATGGGAAATTAAATTACCTGCTTGTGGACTTAATATCACATTTTGCTGCTTTCTCTTCTTCTTATCTTCTTGTATAGGTATGCCCTAAAATAAAAGACAGCTCAAAAGATGTACACTTCTACAACTGTACAAAGCAGAATTAATTATAATTTAGGTTGACTGAAAACATACAACATACCTGTTTCTCTGTTTCTCGCAAATTCCTAAAGTGGGGTGAAGAAGAATAATTCTCCATTTTCACATTACCTGCCAAATGACAAGTGAATATTGAAAGTAAGTGACTTTTTTCATACTTCAAAGAATGTAAAGTGACCTTGCAGGTACTTACCAGCAGGGCTTCTGTACAGCTGGCAGTCCTTCTTGATGTGGGCAGTTGATCCACATAGGTAGCAGCAACGAATATCCACTCCATCCCTTTTCCGCCAGTGTTCACTTTTGTGTCTGACCTGATCCTTCGATTCCTCTGCTGTATCCATTTTGTCTTGTGGGTACTCTGGCCTTCTCTCCGAGTCCCTTCTATGTTTAGACCTGGTCCAAAATAATTGACGATGTAACATCAACATTAAGGCAGGCACACAAGGTGCTAACAGACTTAAGTAAATATTATGACAAAATACTTGAGATTGCACCCACTTCTTACGCAGGGGGCAGTCTTTCATGAAGTGGCCAATCTTTCCACAGATGCGACAGCAGCGATCATTGGGAGCCACTTCTCCTTCAGTAAGTACTTCAGGATCAAAGAAATACTCCTGGGAAAGATGCAGGTAAAACACAGTTTTAGTGCTGATTGGATAATATCACCACAATAAAAAAAAAAAAAGTAATGTTCAGACAACAAATACAGACCATCTGACTGGGATACACAGGAGGAAAGTATCTGATGGGTGTGCCAAACACTCTTCTGCCATTGATAAAAGCCTTCATGATGAAATTTGTCACTGTTTTGATGACCAAAATAAAAACATGCACATTTTAAGTAGTGAAAAGTGCAAGAAAAATCATTGAGATGTTAGAAATGGGGAAAAAAAAATAAAAATCTATATCCATCTTACTTTTCCTCGAGAGACCAGCACCCAAATTATGATTGAGATCAAATGGATCTGTGACAAAGAAAATGAACTTGAAAAATCTTCAAAAGCAGACATATACAATTACTTTGATTCAGCAAATAAAAATTACACATTTGATTGTGGATAAATTAGTTACAATACACTGCAGCAATAGTCTCACACAAGGCTACCTTCAATGACTATGTATTTGGATGTCCACTGCTTGTTGAAGGTGGTGAGGCGGGCATGCTGTCGGATACAGACAACATGCTCTCTGAAGTCAAAGTCCTCAGTGTAAAAGCGGAGTAGGCCGAGCCACAGCTCCCCCACAGTCTCGGTGTTCTTCCCATAGTGTGGCCAGTGACTGGGCTGAAGGTGGAAAAAGACGATATTGATGAGCTACTAAGACACAGTCTTACATTTATATTAACCATATTGTTTAGGCACAAATCAAATACAAAACACTTACTAGTGCTTTAAAATCATCAAAGAAGTACACATTCCAACCATCTACTAGTACTTCAGGCTTCTTCCCATCATGGATCTGCAAGAAACCAAGCAGTCAAGCTTGACACACGATATTGTGAAATACTTTAAATAACTACTACAAAGAGACTTGTTGACAAATTCATCCAAATGGAGGTATAAGTTTGTTGTTTAATTTAAGGGGATACATGTATTTGAGACAACACTCACATAGACAAATCAACACATCTATGTGCAACTTGTAAAGAGAATACAATTGGCTCTTCTTTCAAACAGACATCTGTACCTCTTGCAGCACAGGGATAACTGGTGGGTCTCTCTGCTGAAGGAAGAACAGCACCATGAGGGTGTAGGCATATGACGAGAGGCTACCACGTGAAGCATCTCCAATGTCACACATCTGTAATGGAAGTGGAAACAACATTTTAACGTTGAACAATACAATAGCAAGAACACTTAAAGATGTCTTAGTCACAAGTCTGTAAAGCATGTTCACCTTGGCAAAAACCTTCATGACGTAACAGAGGATCTTCACTCTTCTGTCAATTGCAGCATACGTAGCTAGTAGGTGAGTGTTGTGCAAGGCCTGAGAAAAAAAACAAACAGAAACTGCAAATTTCAAAAGGTGCACATTTTCTTATTTTCAAATACATACAAAGACAAAAAGAGCCCCACCAGTGTGTTGTAGAGGCTTATATCTCCCTCCAAGCCAGTGCGAACATGGTAGAACTTCACAATGGGTACTTTTGCTGTAGTGATGGGAAGGATGTTCCTCAGACCTGATGTGGATACATAATGACATTACAGGCACTTATGGGGAAGATTAAGAACTTTATTCAATCATAATTTATTTCAGCTTAATGCATTTCTCATTAATGTAAATGGGTAGGTAACATTTTGTTTAAGGTGAATTATTTTAAAGATTATATTAGAACTTTAGAATCTCTTAAAACCAGAACAGTTTGTCATTTGATCAAAACTGACAGTTGCTGGTTGCAGACAAAATAAAGTGCATGAATGTCAGTTTCGTACCACAGCTACTATGTCTTACCTGGGTGTTTCTTTAGCGATCTTGCCAAGCTTTCAATGATGTTGATGCAGTTAATATCCTATGATGGAATGAAGGCAAAAATGATTTAATATAAGCTCCTGCTAGATAATAAGTAATTCAACCATAACAATGAAAAGGAACAAGGGCAACTTGCCTCCAAGTAAAATAATATTACCAATGTATTCTTCAAGCATATTGGCAGATCAAATACGCATCAACTTCAAGTCGTCATTAGAAGCTTGATAAATCAAGTTGGTGTAAATTAAAGATCAACTGCAGCTGGTTCCCTGATGAACAGAACCAAAACTACATGGTAAAGAATTATTGATAACTCACATCTATGGTTTCTTGTCCTTCCAACACCATGCAGATGTCCAGGTCACTCTGTCTAAATCCAAAGCCATTTTTGGATGAGCCAAACAGTTGTAACTGAGCACCTGTGATTTAAAATAAATAATCAACACATGATTTGTTAACCAAATCATTCAGATGCATCATCACGCCAATTCAATTTAAAAAAAAAAAAAAAAAAAAAAAAAAAAAAAAAAGTTAAAAGATCAACTTCACCAGGAAACTGTCTTCTCACAAAAATCTCAAGGTCTTGAAGGATGTGCTCTCTTACACCCACTTCCAGTTCATCTGGGGCGAAATCACCTTAAAAATGAATGAATGATATTTAGTGACCAAGTAATTTACTGGACACAAGCACTATTCCACCAAAAGTGGTCTTAAATAACTGGCTTTACAACAGGACTCAGGAAATAACGTTATATGAACATGCCAATTAGACATATTATGATAACTAACTACAATTAAAAATCAAGTTGTTGATTAATATCAAAACAACAACTTGAAACAACTTTAAAAAAAAACAAACTCAAAACTGTTTTTGGCTCATTTTTGCCTGTTTTATATTGTCCGTTTTACCTTTTTATCATTTGTTATCTTATGTGCAGCACTTTGACTGTCTAGAAAGGTGCTATATAAATAAAATTATTTATTTATACAAAATTTTGTGAAACAGTCACATAAGCTGAGGTCCAGTGGATGGTATACTACACTTTTCATGCACCTGCATTAAGCTCTTTTTAGAGTTGTGTACATTTTAACACTTTAAAGTTTAACATATTCTCATCCCACATGTTAAACCATAAACTCACACAAATTTTACCAGATAAGCCTAAAACCACGGATACAGCTGTGTTTTCTTCCAAAGCACTTTTTAAATCTTACATAAAATTTTTCTTAAGTGCTAATGATTAGAACTCAAAAAAACATGAACAGGTGGACTTCATTAAGTTGAAATGAGGAACTTGCAATAATTAAGAGTTTGTTGAGTCCAACAGTATGAAAATGTTTGCATGAGCCTCATTTTTAAAACTTGTTCATACCATCGACAAAAACAATTTATTTCTCAACCATTTGAAATACATTTGTATATTTTTGTCATTGTATGTATTACTAAAATTTGCAAGAGTAGAAATATGACATCACAATGCAGGTAAGGGTTACATGTCCCATAATACTCACTGTAACACTGCTCACAGACTTTGTTGAGGACACTGAGAAACTCTGGTGTTACTGGGGGCAAGGGGTCAAGCTGCACTTTCTTGAAATCTTCTGGACAATCTTTCTTCAAATGTCCATCACGTTTGCACAAGCTGCACACGACCATGTGGGACTATGTGATATTGAAAGGAGTTACACATATAGTTTTCCTCACTTACAACCTAAATCTTTACCATACAACTTTAAAATTTTATGTGTTCTTTGTTTAATCAAATTACACAATTGCAAATGCTGCCAGTAACTGATGACAAGTGAAGGCAAACTTACCTTTCCTCTGGTGAAAGCTTGCTTGGTGAACTCATAAGATGGTCTGCTTTGTTTTTCATTTTTATTTTCTGGTGTTTCATCTTTAATTTGAGAAACACTGACAGGTGCCAAATCCACTTCCTCCTCCTCTTCCTCATCCATTGAACCAGGTGTGTCCAAATCTGGACCCTCCTCATCGGACAAAAGCTCCTCCCCTGAGATCTCGTCCACTAGGAAAATCTCTTCATCCTCTATGGTGAAGCTGTCCAGGTGGTCTCTGTTATGCATGTCGACATCAATATTTATGTCATCATCCTGCTCGTCTTCATCATCCTCATCCTCCGAAAGGCTGCTTTTGCCCAAGTCCAATTTTTCTTTTTCCCGCTCTTCATCTGAGTCACTGAATTCTTCAATTTCCTCCTCTTCCTCAATAATGCAATCAGAGTCCTCAGGGCCATTTTCTACAGATTTAGATTGGCTCGTATATTTTGAATGAATGCTGAGATTACTGAAATCTGACAAGCACACACTCTCGTCATTCAAAGCCTTAGCATTGGCCCCTTGAACATATCCTCCCTTCAGTCCTCTTTTGTGATTAGCAGCTGGTGTATTGAGTGACTGTGCAAAGTACTTGTATGTGGTTTTGAGGCAGTGGAGGATGTACTCGTACATTTGCTGGCTGTTCACTGTGCGGGCCACATTTCTCTTCACGGCAAACGGGTCTGAAACAGAACCATTTGTAAACATTAGAACACATAAAAGAAGTCTCTTCATCACAGTGGTTCATAAACGCACCTTAGCCACTGCAACTGGACACAAACAACCAGGTTTGGGGAGGGGGAGGTGGGGGGTTAAATTGAATTAATAACTTCGAAAAGGGTGGGATAAGGGGTATACAATAGTTTGTTGATTATTTTGCACTGAGCTTTAAGCAAAATTACACTTTAAAATAAAGTATTACAAGTAAAACTACAATTAATAGTTAATGACTGATAAAAAAAACAAAACTGTGGGTTGTTAACTTTTCCAACGTCTGAAACGGGGTATGCAAGAAAAAGTATGAGAACCACTGCTTTAATCCATGAATCAAACAGAAATAAAAATCTAGGTTTGGACAGAATCAACAGAGAAATAAGCAACATTAAAACAGATTCTGTGTGACCACTTCTCCTTACAGAAGTATCAAGACATGAAAATGATTCAAACATAACAAAGCTTCTGACCCTCTACAGCGATCCGCTTTTTAGGCCAGTCTTTCATCTCTCTGGAGAGGACAGCACCAGTCCGCACACTGATTATATTGTCAGCCATGATGAACTCCAGGGAATAGAAGCGAAGCATTTCGACCCAGAGAAGTCCAACTTCCACTGGTGGATGAGGACTTTGAAACACCAGCGGAACCTGCAAGACAGCCTGATATTACTAAGAGTCTGAAAAATTATCACTCAAGTTTTCAATTTATTTAACAGCCTTTTAAAAAAAAAAAAAAAAAAGAAAAAAAAAAAACACAAAACACAAAACAAAACAAAACCTGTCTCCAAATACAAGTCAAAATTATATTTTCTGTTCTTTGGAAGTCTTTCAGTTTATTTATGTGTGTCCATCTTCATGATTACCTTCCCCTTTATGGAGTTGCCTTCTGCTGGTTGAGATGACTCCTTGGAGGAAGGGGTGTAGGCCCAGTGTAAATACCCATCCTGTGTATGAGTAAGGTTGAAGTCTGACAGCCGGCTGAGAGAAAACACTTTGATCTAAAGATGGGCAGATGTTTGCATCAGTTTATTCCAAAATAATCCTAAAAAGAGTCAATAATGAAAAGCAAAACTAATATGGTTTTTTTTTGTTTTTTTTAAGGATGGAAATGAAAATAAAGACTTACATCTTGGTTGAAATAGGTAGGCAAGAGAGGTTCTTTGCGCTTCTGTAAGTAGAAGATAACCAAAAGGGCAAAGACATATGGTGGTAGACTCCCCTCTTCTGCGCGATCAATTTCACAGATCTTAACAGAAAGCCAAAAATGATGTTAAGAACAAATGCAACTTTGAAAAAAAGAAATGAGTGAATAGTTTTGATGCCTTTGCTAATGTGAGGAACAAGTCTTTGTCTACTAGAAACATACCCGGGCCCAGCGTCTGAAGCCCAAAACCAGTGGCATGAGGAGAGGCTCCTGAGTCGCCAGGGCAGAAAGATATGTGGTGGTTTGGAACACGTTTTCATTCCCTGCACTAACTTTGCAGATTAGACCACTGTTGAGGAGGAAGGGGGAACAAAAAAATAAGTTAATTTTAATTTGGAGTTTTATGCTCTTGTGGTATGAGCACTGTTAATATTCTCTTGTCACATGCAAGAAAAACCCATGTAACTGCAAATGATACAGACCTACTTCTCTCTTTACAGATGACCACAGGCACCCTGGCATGAAAGTCCGCCTCCATCTCAACAAACAGAGCTGAGAATAGCACAACACAAACAATTTAAACTTTCCATGACACTCAAGCACATGACTGAGTTTACCATGTCTGAAAGATTTCTTCAAGACTCTTGAGTCTAAAATGAAAACAAAACTCACAGCTCACAGAGAGGCACTCCTTAACCAACATCAAGACATCTGGCTGATGCATCTGTGAATACATTCCATTTCAAAGCCTTTATACAGCATAAATATAATATTAAAAAGAACATAATTATGGTGCATGCTACAAGCACAGCATACGCAACACAACTTGTGAAATCTAAAATCAAGTGAAATTATATTTTTCCCGCCACCCACACCACCACATCTTACCTTTGCCATATACTAATATTTTTGCTGTCATCTCTTGTATTTGTTCCCTTAAATAATGTCACCCTAAACCCACGTAACTTGTAACATATACATGCAGATGAAAGACTTCTTCCCCTAGCTATTATTCTCCTGACAGGCCTCCAGTTTTAATTTTTAACATTAATATCATTATAAAATTAACATAAAATACAATAAAATTGTATCACACATCATGAACTCACACTGTGTTACTCACGTGAGTTGGATACTGAATGTCAATGTTGACATCAGAATCCTTGAATCCAAATTTAGTGCAAGATGATCCATAAAGCCTGAGTCGGACCTCTATAGATGAGAGAAAGCAGGTAAATATTGCTACGATTTTAATAACACTGAAAGAGCACAGTTGTTGTATATTGTGAACTTTCCTCTTTATGTGTCTTACCAGGCAGAACAGACAGGAGGAGATCTTGCATGGTGGAGACAACACACCGTCTCTTCTCAACGTCCAGGTCGTTCAGACCATGTTCCTGGACAACAGCATCTAGTACTGCACTTATAGCACTGATCTGCTCTGGACTAGGAGGCAGGATCTCAGTCAGCATCAGCTGCTCTTGTCGCTCCTATAAGTCAACATGCAAATACAGGAAAGGGGTCTTGATCACAGCCTTTAATACATAAAAACTACTACTCCACAATAGCAACACAGTAATACAATCTATATACGGTAAATGTAAAATAACCTTGGCCCTTCTCTTGTGCCGTTTGTCCCGAATATGCTTGTAAGCTTCAGACACAGACTCTAGGAGAACATCACACAGGGCACAGTTGTAAAGAGCAGCAGGGTTGCTGTGGGACCTCTAAAACAATTGTACAACACACACAAAAAAAAAAAAAAAAAATTACACCGTTAGAAATATCTGTAAATCACCTACACCAACCAACTCAAACATTACATCACCTCTTACGGCTTTTAGGGTCTGTACCTTCTTTAGGCTGTAGATCTCGTCCCTGTTAAGCCGCCTCTCTGCTTGCCGTAGGTTGCGCAGCTCTTTGTTTGAGAGTGTGGACTCTTCAATCACAAAGCCCCTGTTCTCTTCAGCAAAAGCTTTCTTCTTGTTTCTGTTACGCCGTCTTTTACCTTTGAAAATGAGAAATGCAGGGGGAAGTATGAATTTCTAGTTTGTTTTCAACATAGACTTTGTGATAAAGCTGAAAGTGTTTCATTCCTTCTGCAGAGACTGACTTCCAGACATTTACCTGATTTTTGAAAACCATCATCCGTGGCTTCTCTCCTTCCCTGTTCCCTGTCCTCCTTTGGACTTTCTCCTTGCATACCCCTCCTCCAGCTCTGCTGTGGGCGCTCTCTCCAGTTATCTTCCTGAGGACCTGAGAACCACCGGACATCATCTCTCTGTGAGGGGCTGTGGCCTCCTCTTAATCCACCAGGAGAGTGGCTTAGGGGCCCCAGTCCTCCCTTCTTAGGGCTGGCCCTGTAAGGCCCACCTTGATTTTTCTTGGCCTGCTGGCCTCCATCTGATCTGAAGTTCTGTCCTCGCACCTGGTCCTGCATCCACCAGCTTTCTCCCTTCTCTGCCGCTGCTGCTGCCGCCCCCCTCTCCCTGCCGCCTTGCTTAGCCCGGTAAGGCCTGCCAGAGTTTTCCATGATACACTGCTGTGATAAAACTGCAAGATAAAATGTCCAGTTAATGTGGTAATAGTCCTTATGTAATCAAAACAGCACTAACACAAACTGTGTTACAAGAGACCTGCCAAACGTCTGCGTTTGGCAGAAGTCCCTTGTTTGAAGAAGCAGTGTCCCATTTCAGTTCATTTTATTTTGGCATGTAGAAAAACGTATATTGGTTGTAACTGCTCACAATTTTCACAACTTGCCATGTAATCCATACCAGACTGTTGCACAATTTATATAGGCGATGCCGCATTTTTATTTTTCAGCTCAGCACCTACTCGAAAATGCTGAGCCAATAGGTAGCGGGTGATAAAAACGGTAATATTAACCTCTCTAAAACACTGGCTGACTTCTGCAAACTCGGGTTAACAGTTAACCCTTTTTCAATGGACATGAACGCTGACATTCCTAAAATAAAAATTAAAAAACAAAAGCTTGTTTTAAATGTCAACATTTTTACGTCACTATTTTTAGTATAACACAGCCGCTTAGTTAGCTGAAATAGTTTGCGCACACACGTAAAGCCTAACCCAAACTACAGGATTGTGAGATTATGACATGGTGAAGACGTTAGCTAGCTTACCTAGCTTCAGCAGCGTTATTATTTGACTCTACTGTTACTTCTTCTACTTCCTCGAGCTGGTGGTTTATAACTTTGCCACCTCAGTGCCTTACAACTCGTCAACAAATAAGTGCTAGTAACCGCACTTGTTAGCTCCTGCTGCAACACAGTTACAGCAATGCTAACGCTAGCTACACATACTTAGCTTGCTAGCACAGGCACTTAAGGGTAACAGCTAGCAGCGGCTTTCGTCCCTGTTTCTTGCAATTTTTTGTCGAGCTGCCCAGCCTACAGCTGAGATAAAGGCAGCCATTAATTACACGCTAGCTTGTACTATACACGTGTATTATTAAATAAATCAAAATACCTCCCGCTAGTGCACAGAGGACATAGTTGAAGCCTTGTTCAGTTCTGACTTGGCACGCTCTCTTGTCTTGCACTAGAGTTTGAAAGGTGACATAGGAGCCGTTTATTTTCTAGTCGTCAGCGGCCGTGTTCCGCCCACCGCAAAAAAGAAAAAGAAACTGATATATTGCACAGAAATTAAATTTTTAATACTTATAAAAACATCGTGAATATTAAGAACTTTATACACTGCTCACATTTTTGTAGTATACTTGAAATTATAATGTTGTTATTGTTGTTAATAATTTTCTGATGTTAGCATGATTATAGGAAGAACAAGAAGAAAAATACATGTATCAAATCTAAACTATTTCATATACATTTCACATGTGAACATTTCATATGTAGGCTTTCTATAAAATAATAAGCCCAAGTAATTTGATGTTTTTTCTGCAAAAAGTTAAAGGGCAAGGCATCTATTGTCTTTTAATCTCTCTCTCTCGTGACTTAAGAGTATAACACAGATGGTGCCAGTGATTGTTTAGCTTTGGTTGCCCGGGGTCACAGGAGAGCCGTGAGCTGCCTGAGCGGGGAAGACCCCGCGAAAACTGACGTCATCAGAGAGAACTCCCCACTAAATCCAGAAACCAGCATCCAGGAGACTGCTGCTGTGGACTCACTGCTCTCAGTAGCCTAAATACGCAGTCGCTGGCCTAACAGCGTGTGTGCAAACCGGCTCTAGTCAGACACTGGAGATGGTGTCTTTTGAGAACTGTGAAGGTGGTTTCGACAGTGTTTTCAAAAGGAGCCGAATGAACGTCGCCTCTCCTTCTCCAGAAACTCTCACGCTGGCTCAACAGCGCCAAACTGCTCGGAATAGAAAACAGAAACTCGTGTCCAAATTAAGAGACTCTGGTTTTGAAGAAGATTTGGCATGCTCCCCGATTTCATCCCCAGCTAAGAATGAGATTTCCCTGCTCATGTCACAAAAACCTGTTGCAGGGCAACTCTGCAGCTGGTACCTTCAGTACGGAGACATCGGGTTTATGATCCAAAGGGAGAAAGAGGCGCAGTTTCATCCCTGCAAAAGCCTGGCACGCCAACCGCAAGTAAGACACTTACAGCTTGTAACTAAATGAACCGTGTTAGACGTATATTTATACTTTTTTGACTACTTAAAAAAATTAAAATATATTTGTTGTCATATAAATTGAACTGGTAATTCACTCCTTTTGTTTAAAGGCAGATAGTTAAATGTTCCAGTGAGAGTGACTTCCAGATATTAATTAGTTCTATTGTTCAACTAAAGAAACACCTGAGATGCAGAATACATGACGATTTTAGGACCATTTACTGATAATATGTAGGGTACTGTACTGTGAAATGCCAGAAAATATATACCTTGTTGTACATTAAGAGCACATCACATTTAAGAACCAAGGTCACTAAAAGTTTTTATTTTGATGAGTGTGTGTTTTACATACAGTTGACCGCAGAGGCCCGCTGTAAGCTGGTCAGCTGGCTCATCCCTGTGCACAAACATTTCCGTCTGTCTTTCGAGTGTTGCTGCTTGGCTGTGAACATCATGGACAGGTTCCTGGCCTCCACACCTGTTGCTGCTGACTGCTTCCAGCTCATTGGTGTCACCGCACTTCTCCTAGCCAGTAAACAGGTTTGTGTGGTATGCTCGTGGAGCAGACGGTTTGTGTTTTTGGATATCATTCTACTATCCTTTTCTTTGTCCTCTGCAGGTGGAGGTCTGCTCACCACGAATCAGCCATCTCTTGTCATTGTGCTGTGATGTGTTCACCAAAGAGCAGCTCTGCAACCTGGAGTGTCTCATCCTGCTTCGTCTTAACTTCCGCCTCTCTGCACCCACCCTGGCCTTTTTTCTAGACTATTACACCAACTGCATCGAGGCTTCACAGCTAGTGACTAGGAACAAAGGTGATGACAGGATTTCAAGGATGAATCCTGACCCAAAAATGCCCAGGCAGTGCAGCAACCTTGCACAAAATGTTTGTGAGCTGACTCTTGCAGACTATGCTTTCAACAAATACCCTCCATCACTGACTGCCAGCTGTGCACTGAGAGTAGCTAGTGAGTTACTGAAAAGTAAACAAGGTCTTCCTGAGCATGAAACCATCCATTCACACGAAGTTCAGTGGGACAGTTTTGTGGATGAACTATGCACACAGTCAGTTTCTTTTCAGCCAACAGGCAATTCTAAGCATTATGAGGGAGACTCACTAGCAGTGAAAGATGACAGCTACAAACAGAGTCTAGTGCAGGAATGCAAAGACAACCTGAAGCTGCTGGTGTCATTAAACCTGGAGACATTGGATGTGATGTCTACTATGTGACTACATGAGTGTGACTATTTTGATAACAGCAATTTAAATTCCCCTTTAATTGTGGGTTATAGTGTTATATCTTAAACAAAGAAGTGAGGATAAGATATCTATTTGGGGGGTTTTGGTGCTCAGAATTCTTGTGTTTATGCAGACCTACTTTTACTTATACATACCTCATAGACAGTCAACCGTTTACAGCTACAGGATGCTTATGATTTAGCATTGCTTTTTATTTATTTAAGATAATTTACTATATAATTATGAAGTATATTGAAATATAATTTTTATTTTTCATTATTTTTTAACAAAAAGTCAGAATCCTCTGTATGCCAGTTTATTTGTTGTGGGTTTATGAGTTTTGTTAGTTTTGGAACATCTTTAATGAAGAAAAATGTGTTGTAATGAATTGATTGCTACAGTTAATTAAAATCATCTTCAAACGCATTTGTCCCGGTTTCTAAACTTATTGTGATTCATTGCAACTTATGTTTACTGTTGAAATAAATCAGCTATAAGCAAGATGTGCCACACGAAGTGTGAGCTACCACAAAGAATGCAGCTAAAATAATTTTGACTATCATATGAAACAGAATAAAATTAATTAAAATGACAACTTAAAGAATACATGTGAGTCAAAAACATAAAAATCTGCCTTGATTACATGCATAGGTAATCATGACACCTGAGAAAAAGCAGTTGAATGTCTGTTTGCAAATTCTTTGTATTTTAATAGACGTGGAAGTGGAGTCTCAGTTTTCACAGCACTGCAGTATTAAATGACTGATGACAAAATGTCACCCCAGAAAGCACGTTTTTTACAAGTATAAATCCAATACCCCCCACCCTACACACACACACACACACACACACACAGAAACACACACGACCATGAAAGTGCTGTAAATGTGAGGATAAGACCTTGTGTGTAACATTACTTTCTTCAATGTACTGACTCTTGTGGCTCTCCAACACGGGCTATTGTGCTTGTTTGTCTGGAAGTCCGTTTACCCTCGTTTTTTGTTTACCCTTGGCTATATTATGTGAAACCAAATTGTGCCATCCCAGTTTGGTCAATCGAGGGGCTTTATCTGATAATCCATTACGCGTGGCAGCTCGACCTGCTGACACAGTGTCGACCACACAGGTGTATTCAGCGTTAAGGGTACTCTTGTTTGTTTACTAATAGAGGCATTTGTCACGACTGTTTACTGAGCTGTCGGCTGTAATTGCCCTTTTCCTTTTCCCCTGCTCTTTAACTGTAGCAGAAGGATTGTACCTAAGCTAATTAGATATTTTACGCACAGTAAGATGGAAATTACGCACTGACTGTTATGGTCGCAAACATGCTATTAAATAAATTGATGAGGATTTATTAATAAATACATAAAATATGTAATAATTATTACGATATATAATTATAAAATAAGATATTTTGGCGACTTTATTTTGTGACGCTCAGCTTGCACAACATCTGTTGTTTATGTACGCCATACAATACATGAGCCTAAGGCATTTTTCTAAACATTTCAGTATGTCCAAAAGAAACCATAGCCAGCATCTGGCACAGGGACTAGCTGAATGCTCAAGGAAAGCAGGTCTGAGGCAAGGAACACCTGCTGTAGCCTAATGGCGCCGTTACGCGCGGCACCACTGTTACACTTCAGAAAACCGTTAGTCTGCACCCGTTTAATCTCCGAGGACGCTGTTACTCCCTGGAGACCAAATAGGTGCATTTGATTGGGTCGAAAGTGTGAAACCGCGGCATGAAGAAACGCAGACCGGGAGAACGTCGAGTATATCAGCTCTAAATCAAATCATGCCCTCCTAGTTCTGCAGACGGAGCTTAGCTCATCGAGATGCAAAGAGACGGAAAAACGTTTGATGGTATTTGTCCCAACCAAGTGAGGCAAAAATGGACGAACGCTGTCACAAACAAAACGGTTTGAAATATTTGTCTTTTCACAAAACACAGAGCTTCTTTGTGCAGTGGGAAAGACTTTTATAGTGTTTTCTACCCACAGGATAAAGTGTTTGTGCCAAGAAGCAGCAGTCCCGTCACTGTGTATGTTGAGTTTCCATGTATCATCGAACAAGGTAAGCTCAACCTGACACAATGGGTGAATTTCAGGATTAGTGCCTTTAAGTCACTTTGAGCTCATAAATGCATTCAGGGGTCCCACTGTTTTCTTCTGTCGCAGCTTTCTCAACAATTGCATGGGATGATTTGGAAGAGGGTGTGCCCTCTATGAGACAGGAGAGAGACTCCTTCGGCTGTCAGGTGAGAAAAAAACACCGAAGACCAATGTTCTTTTAAAAAATGGACATCAGTTTTTGTCACATCTCCACGTAAATGGCATATCTTAAACGTAGCCATGTAAATCAACCCCTTTCCGACGGATGGAGATGTAGGATGGTGAGCAGAGCTGCAGGTCTGGATCACTCTGTTAATGTTTGACACGATGTGCTGGAATCCTACACGAATGTCATTGTACTTAACTCATGACACACACGCTAGAAAATGGTCCAGTCTTTTTCCACGAGCTGACACAGACAAGCGTAAGCTCATAACGCGACAACACGAAAACATATTGACTGAAATGTCAACTAATACATTTTCTGCTTTAACATCGTATTGCCCTGATTTTTCCTGGTGGGATTTCCAGGTAAAACTGCTATGCACCTTTTCGTTTTTCTTTTTCGTTATTTTAAATCGAATTGTTTATATGAAATACTGATAAATGCTGATCGTCATTTTTATTTCCACACAGGAATTGGATGCAAATGACCAGGATTTTGGAGAATATGGGCTGGATTTCATGGCAGGTGAGAAAACTAAACCTTCCACACCGCTGGGGTGCTGCTCATCGCTATTGTTACTTTTATATTGACATGAATACAGTTAAAATCGTGCACCTCCAAAATCACGTTGGCTAAGTCCTTGGGTTCTTGTCTTCTCTGTCAGCTTCGCCTACAACCCTGGAGAGCAGTTTGTCTTCAGCTGAGCTGGTACCTTATCAAGGATATGTTATACCTCCCCTCACCCCTCAGCACAACCTTTCACCAGAAGACAGTCTGGTTAACTCATCTGCAGAAACAGGCAACCCACCTGCCCAGGATGGAGATTCCTGGAAAGGGATAGCAGAGTGTCATGGAAAGGCACTGGGACATAGCATAGCAGTCAACAAACAGGTAAGGTCTTATGGAGCATTACTGCACAATGTAAATGATGTACCGTAAATGGTGATACGAAGTTTGATGTAATTTGGACTATAATGGATCTAAATTGTGAAATTATAATTGTTAAAAATTATAATTATATTAATTATTTAGTTATATAAACCTATTTACCTGCTATAACATCCAAGACCTTATCCTGATCAGAACCCCGTTTGGTTTAAAAGGTATACAATGGAGATTTTGTGGAAAACCTACACGTATAGGTAAATTACACGTGCATTTGAAATAACTGTTTGTCCACATCTAAACACAAACTTAGTTATGCCAACATTAAAAAATAAAATAATTATTAAAGATGAACACATCACAGAAAATATTTTGCTTTGTGTGCTTGCAGCTCCATGAGTCCCTCCAAAGTCAACAAGATGAGATTGATTCTCTTGAAGAAAGAAACGTTCACCTCAGGCAGCTGGCTAATCGAGCAAAGCACCTAGCCTCTGTGCTTGAAGTAAGTTCAGAACTGTGAGAAGTCAAATCAGTATTTATCATGTATATGATGTAACCTCTTGGTTGTATTGTCATAAATTGTGTTTCAAACTTTTTAATCTTTAAACTTTTTAGTCTTTAATTTGGATCATTTTCTTTCAGAAATTGATGACAGTCAGAGACTCAAATGTAAAAGAACCAGTAATGCCTTATGGTGGTGACAAAACCTCACTGAGTCCTTGTAAGCGCCAGCGACTGGATGAAGGATATGAAACTGAATCCTCTGACTCAGTGGAGGACATGTTGAGGGATATTAGCACACGCTGCAATGCTGTACTTCACAGCAGCTCTACAGAAACAAGGCTGCAACAGGAATCAAAGACAATATCCATGTATGGTGCATTCTCAGGCCTGCAGACATCCATAGCTAAAGACAGCAACGTGACTGTGGATGCAGCAGAAGCTGGAGAGAGTGTCTCATCTTTTAGGACCTCTGTCAGAGAACACAGCACTATAAGAACTCAGGTCTTTCCTCACGGACATGCCTTTACCTCAAGGACTCAGCAAGGAGGATACCGCTTTCGCTGGGTTCCCAAACAAAGCTGAAATGAGAGATCAGCAAATAAAGCTGGAGTTGTTATGTGGCTCTGATTAGTCATATGCAGATGCCCTAATTCTGTTGGGTGGACAGAAGTGTATGTGTGGGCTGCAACTGTTAATGCTTAACTTATAATCTATAGTGATATCTGTAAGTGATTCAGTGATGTCTTCCTCAGGTAGCTTGAAAGCTAATCATTCAGAGAAGAGGTGCTTAACAAAGGAAATTAAACTGCCCAAGCTGTTGTTTACATTGCGTTTTGGTTTACATAGTTTAATATTTGTTTATGTTTGCATCTCGCTATATATTTGTTGTCCTGGAAAATGCCAGTGATTTTACATATTTGTTAATAAAAATGTTTTTAAAACTGTAAAACAATGTGTACATTTTCATGTAGCTGACTCAAGTTTTTTTTTTTTTTAAGATGATAAGGGAGCTTAGGTGATAATTAGGCAAATGGAAATAAACTGTGAACTTTCCTTGTTTGAGCAGTGAAACAAATGTAACCCTATGACCTGCTTTAAGAAGCAGGGGCTTTGTCTCTGTCTGAGTGACTGTGTGGCCTGAAAGAGTGGACAGAGCATTGATGTAGTGCAGCCAACATCCTTGTTTATATCCTTTTTGGAAATGTAAACAGATTCTCTCTTTTTGGGGGGCTGTATTTCCTGACTTATCACTCTTATGAACCTGACTGCTAACACAATAGTTGTATAAACAGTATACCCTGAGGGAAAGACTTTAGCTGTGTCATCTATCTAAAAAAGCAAACAAACAGAAAATCGGATTTAACACACAAAAAACAAACCCAAACCACCATAAACCAGGCAAAAACAAAACAAAAAGGAAATTAAACCAAGAAGAAGAGATTAACTTATCTAAAGAGGATGTTACCTTTGAAAATCTTTCTTCCACCTCACTGTTGAAATCTTTAGCTGTAAGAACCTGGCTGGTACACAAGACATTTGGACAATCTCAGGTCAGGCACCTGTCTAAACTTCCACAACCAGGGCCTGTTTGTTTTACAGCAGTGAAGGCAACAGTGCAGACCCTTGACTGGGGACAGTTTACAGTACTGACACTCCTGCTGTCATGAACACCGCATTTAACACAGCGAGTGCAGATAAGAAAAACCTGATAGCGAGATGGAGAACTGATTAACACAGGCCTGACTATTTATTTAAAGACCATGGAAAGTTACACCACCAAGGGAAGTTGAGGTGCATTTAACCGATAAATAACTCATAGCAAATTTATACTTAAAGACCACTTGACTGATGTTTTTTTTAAATCCAGCTTTATACTGGCTTTGCATTACAGAGAAACTTTTTAAATCAATTTAGTCATTGCAAAAGAAATGTGGTGTTTAACTTTCAAGAAGAAACTTAATGATGAGGAGAGTGAGGTGTGGCAGATTCTTACATCTGACCTGTCCAGCTGCTTCTAAATAGATGCAGATAGCCCAATAATAATTATCTAGTTAAACCATCCTACTTCCCTTGTTACATTCTGGCCAACCTTGGCCACAATCTGATGCTTAATGTCAAATTTCAGCCACTTTATTATAGAAAACATCTGCACGTGTGCTGAGCTCGACATCCAGCCGGGCCTTGAGCCACTTTTACAGCAAACAAATGCTTTTGTATCTGATCAGCACCGCTGGTGAGAGCATGGCACAGGGCAAAGCATTGTATAAGCTGGCTGTGACACTTTTGACCTGTTAAGCTACCGCCAAACTGCGGGGAACAATGCGGGAGGAGAAAGGAAAATACAGACACAATGCGTTTCTAAGGTGACTAAACTCAAACCTGGAGAGAGGCTGCAAGCCCGACGGAGTCCAGCGGGAAAAATACGTATTGTTCCTGTGGTGGGATACAGACGTGTAAGGTTCTGGGCAAATGAAAGCTAATTCACATTTAACTCATTTAAAAAACTTAAATGAACTGGCTAAATAAAATATTACATGAAAATGCCGGCTGTTTAAATTTGATACATTTTATACTGATGAAAAAAACAAAAACAAACTAGTTTAACCATTTTTATTTTATGAATGAGAACTGGATGGATTTAGATTATAGTGCTATGTGGTAATTTTGTTTGCTCTGCCACAGATTTGTGAATTTTCCAGGTTAAAAGTAAAAATAACAAACACTGAGCCGTTTGTTGTTGTTGTTGTTGTTGTTGTTGTTTCTGTTGGGCGTGATGATAAATTAAAGGTTACTGTGGGTTATCTTGAGAGCTTAACCTTTTATGTCTATCATTTGGACTCTATGACAGCCCGATGGAGCACCTGGCGCACTGTCCCGGGCTCGCACTCGAGGTGCGAGCGCATATGGAAGTGGCAGGTGGCAAGAACGTGCGTGCTCTCGCGCCGTTCGGCCCACTTAGCGCCAGAGCAGCTCCTCATTAAACGGTGTGGCCCGCGGATACAGGGCCTTTACCCGCAAAACACGGCCACTGATTGCCCACCAGAGGAGCTTTTTACAGGTTTATGACAACGCATTAAATCCAATCAGTAAAATCTGCAGTTTGCGGAGTGTTTATTAGTATGTGTTGTCAAAATTTGCTGATGTTTGAATTCACTTCCAAACATCTAAAACAACTTATTAGGCCTACAATTTAGCAATAAATAAATATATAAATAATAATAATTGTATTTCTTAACATGCTAAATATTTAAGGCTATTCGGTCTCAGTTCTCGTTTTGGCATGTTTTCAGGATTTGTAATTTATGATTTACTTACAATAAATTTTCGTGTGCTTTAAAGGTGCCAATCTGCACGATCCTACCTCTTTCCTAATGTAACTAGCCGATAATCATCATTAGCCTTTATATTTAAAATTATGCTTTCTTCAGCGACATAACAAGCTGAATATAAGCCTGCATCTGTAAACCATGTGATTAAGTGTGCAAACTGACACCACCCTAAAGAAATAAAGGTGAAGTAGTTTGTCCTTGTCTAAGTTAGGACATCAACTGATAACACGCAGCCACCTCCACCTTTATAACATTACCGCGTTGTTCTTTTCTTTTTCTTTCTTTGTCTGTTTGTTTCCATTAGAAACCAGGACGCGAAGGGAATCCCTGAATAGGAGCGAGTCTATAGGCCGCTTAATTAAAAACAGGGGGGAAATGGACCTAACTGCCAATAGCACAGCAGAGGACTTTGCTTCCCGCTCCGGCGTCCGCCCAGTGAGAGTATATAGGAGAGGAGACAACAGGTGCACCAGGCATGACCGGTCAGTGTCCTCACTTGGGCTGAGATAGGGAGGACTGAGATAGTGGGGACTGGGGCATGCTTAAATGAAGGAAATGGAAGATGCGCCTGAAACGCTGGAGTGAAGATTCACGCAGATGGGTAAGTAAGTTATAACATAGTTGCGGGCAATTAAAATAGCCTCAGTAGAGCAGTCAAGACATGTTATATGTTACTTAGGATCGGTTGCTGTTGCTGCTACCAGGCAACTCAAACACTAAACACAGGGACTCTTCCTATTTGGGTTCTTCTAACCACAGCATGTGCTACGTATAGTGGTGTAGAAAAAACAAACAAAAACCCAAAACACACAGTCACTTATATTAATTGCAGCATACTTGAAATAGTCCTCACCTTGGTGAATAACTCTTTGAAAGCACAGACTAAGATGTTAGAAACTAGTTTCACGTGATGATGAGCTGAGCTTGTGGTGTTTTTGTTTTTATGATCAGGAGGAGGATGTTGCGAGATTTTACAGGAAAGCGGCACTTTCCCTTCAAGGTAAGAGGGGGAACTAAAGTGAAACTGGCATTAAAATAATCAGAAATGTTCCCGCTTCATTTGTTGGGTGCCTCCTTCCTCTTTCTGCTGATCTTGCAGTGTCAGTGCGGCAGTGTACTGCTGCTGGCTGTGCTATTTGACTGACAGCTGTCAGCTGCACTCCTCACTGCTACTGTCAACTCACCTGAAACATGTTTGCCGACACTGCCACGTAACCCGCTTCTTATTATATTATAGTATATAATAAGAAGTCAGCCGAGAGTAAAGCTGGGAGACAATTCTACATTTTGCATACTGATAAATGAGCAGCTGGACGTCGGTACAGCAGTCAAATCCACGCATTTGCATTTACATGGACAGATGTGTTGTGACTGGTTGGGTGGCAGTGTAATGTTAGCTGACGTTTCTTCAGCCAGCTCACACTGCTCTGCTACTTTAACAGTTACATTTCACTGTGGGTCACACTAATGGCTCAAAAGCCATTCAATATGACTTTTAAATGTTTGCAAACTCTGCAAAGAAAATATCATTTTTTTTTTATTATAAGGACAGAAGGTGAAGTTGAATTGTGGGTGGCTGGAAGGCAGTGTCTTGTTAGCTGGTAGTTTCTTCCTGTGCCAGCTCACCTGCTGCTGCCCTCCAACTGTCCATTTAATCCACACCAACAGTGATGTCTGTAGTCACCCTTCACTGCAATCAGTACTAAGATGCGATTCATTGATTCTATTGTCTATTTTATATTATTTTCTCATAGCCATAAATATTCAGAAAAATCAACTACAGCACCATATTTAAGGAGATGGCCTTAATATCAATGCATTAACATTAGCAGGTAATTTGTAATGTGATTTAATTATTCAGTTAAGAAAGACGCTTAATACCCACAACACAGGACATCTAAATGAAAAATCTTAAAGTCATTAGTTAAAACAAATACTTATGAGAGCTTTTTATTGTTTGATAGATGCTGCACAGTTTGCTGGGCTCAAATCAGTCAAATCAGGCTCAATTAATTTGCTTCCTCTTAAAAAAGATTTTAATGTAAACACTGGAGAGATGAAAAGAAGGAAAGCTGAACATTTCAAAATGCCAACAACTGAAAAGCTAAATAACCACTGCAGCTGCAGCAGTGGTCATTTTAAGAAATGCTCATCACTGACCACAGGATAAACACCCCCACATACACTCATTTACACACACGCACACACACTCTGACTTGCATTGCATCACGGTGATTGCCTGATATTTTCATCTTGCATCTTTCTGGAATGACAACCCTCTCCAAGCAACACTCGCTGTCAACAGTTCAGTCCTTCCTGGCTGCCACAGCTCAGGAAACACAGACATAAAGCAGTGCTATGTCCAGTACCGATCACTAGGGGCCATCATAGCTCCACTCGTTTCTTTAGGATGATTTCCCGCACCATCGCTGTGACCTCTTCTCTGATGCTTTCCATGGGCTCGTCTGTTCGCCAGAATCGAACCACCTTCCCTTCTGGGTTCACCAGAAACTTCCAGAAGTTCCACTTTGGAATTTTCTTCACAGAATCTGAAAAACAAACAAGATGTCGCAGAACAGTCGTTAATGCTACATTTCTTTCTTTTTAATTTATCTTATTTTTAAGCAATCTTTAAAGTTGTTTGCCCAAGATGGGCAGCAACAAGTAATTCAGTTTCCATATAGTGAAACAAACTATTACACACTGAAGACAAAAAAATGTTCCTCAAAGGTAAAACCAGGATAAAACAGAGACAGACACATCAGGGTCTAAAATATGCTTAAAAACACTGACAGTTAGGTAGATTACAGGATGCTAAAATACCAAATGCCTTAATTTAATAACTTAATAGCAGAGTACCACGACGACAGAAAAAGTTACTTCCTAACAGAAGTGGACACTATCAAATCAAAATAATACATGCATAAAAAAAATTATATTAAATAAATAAAATAAGAATAAAAGAAAATACCTACACAAGCCTATAGTATCATTTCAATATTATATAATTTGATAGTGCAGTGAAAAATGTATGTGTTGTAACTGAAAATCAAGTGAAAACCTAATACTAAAAAACTCAAATGTGCATACTTATGTTCATATGCTGTAATAGCATTAATTCAAATGATAAATTCCCCTTGGCTACTGCTAATCATTATAGCTCACCACGACTGTTGTGTTACTGTATATTAATAATATTAACTGTAACTGTAAAAATACAGCTAATTAATAAAACCAGATTCTAATGCATGGAGCAGAATGTCAGTTCTGCTGCTTTACAAACATAAATGAAGTTGCTACTTAGCAGATATGACACTGAATTGATTAAATTTTATACCATCAAGTCTTGTAATCACAGAATAGATCAGAACCATACTTTATATTCCAGTTACCTCTGGAGTTCATAGACTTGTTCTGCAGGTCTTCTTTCAGGTGCATCATGTTCATAAAAACTCATTAAATTACCCTGGGGTGATTGAAAAATACAAAACTTTACGTTCAGCTCCACATTTTACAACAGTAACAGATTATTTTCCTCTCAGATGAAGTAAAAGTAGGCTTTGCCTAATCTTGTTTGGTTTTAGACTATCAACAGTTGTACCTGGAATACAGGTGAGACCAATTGTTAAGTATTTGAGGTTTGGCGACAGCTCCAAATTTGACTTCCTTCCATCATTAAATACATCCTGCACTTGGAGCAGGTATAAATATGTAATCAGCGTTTCTGTGATCTCACTCAGTGATCCCACAGTCATGATATTCGTTAAAAGTCTTTCTCCCAACCTGTGAGGAATTTGAAAGCAGGGTCAGCCTCTGATCCCATTATTTTGATCTTGCTGAAGAAAGGAAAGGTAACACCGTAGGCTGACTTGGCGAAAGCCTCGATGTCCCGGCTGGTTCCGGTCTCCGTATCCCCGAACTGTCCGCAGGGAAAGGCCAGGACGTTGAAGTGAGAGGTGCCCAGCTCTCGGTGGAGCTCCTGTAGAGACTTGTAGTTCGCCTCCGTCTGCTGGCAGTAACTCGCCACGTTTACAACTAAGGACGCCTGCAAAAGAGGGGATTAGGAGCAGTGCACAGTTATTTTAAAAAGCTCTTAAAAATACGCACTCTGCAAATAAATCAAGTCTAAACTGACACGGGGAAAGTTAAACAGTTAAACGGGTTTATTCTCAGTCTGAAACGACGGCTGATGATGTGGACATACTTTTCCTCGGTACTTCTCCAGAGAAATCGTCCTGCCCTTCGCGTCCTTCACCTCGAAAGAATAAAAATCCTTCGGTTTTCTGGGTTTCACCAGCTGGGTCTGCAGAAGAAATAAACACCCCACACCCACCGTCATGCTCAACAGCACAGTTAACTTTTTCGCTTTTGGGTTGGAGGACCTGGTAGGATAACCTCCCAAAGCCTCCATCTTGGAGGGGAAAGAGCAAACCGTAGCTTGAACTGGGGCTCTCCTTCCAGAAGTTCTGGGGCGGATCAGAGGAAATAGTCGCGTTAAGCTGGACGGAGAAACGGTGAAAGCGACTATACCGGAAACTCAGCAGCAAAATAAAACTAATAATAAGTGAACTTTACATGTAAATACTCGACTTTCAGCTACACTACAGAATCCTATATAGGCCGACTACAGGGTCAGCTGAAAATATTTTTTTTAAAAACAAAACAAAACAAAACAAACAATGCCTTATGTTTTAGTTTTGTTAGGTGTGTTCAATATAAAAAGCATAAGACGGAATTAATATTGAGACTGATGTCTATATCACTTGTTTTTAATGTTGGAAAACATTAAAAACAGAAATCGGGAACTTATTATTATTATTATTATTATTATTATTATTATTATTATTATTATTAATAATAATAATAATAATATCATCATCATCATCATCATCATAATCATAACAATAATAAACATGCCTGAATGCTCAGTGCAGATTATTAGCACTAGAGGAACCTCAGCAAACACTTAACCAAACTTTACAGTGGTTTCCTCAGTAATCACTGTAAAGCATTTAAATAACTACAGAATCTTCATCTGCTATGAAAGGTTTCAAAAAATTAAGAGGAAGTTAGGCTCTTAATAGATTAGTTTCTAATGATATAAAGTTACTGTTTAGTACATTTTAAATAACCTTATTTTGAGATGGTATTAAAAAAAACAATTGTTATTTGTCTGCTCAGGGACAATACGAGGCCCATGAAGTCACATACAAATGCTTCAGGAGGCGGATCATCCAGAGGCGCTGCAGAGAAAGCCCTGTTGCAAGTACCCCACTGGCCCCTGGGCGGCAGTGTGAGCCAAGCTTCGAGTTTGATACCATCTGTCAGAGGCTGGAGCTCGATTCTCCACCGAGAAAGCATGAACCGGGACAGGGAGTCCTACCAGGAAAAATCCAAGGTATTAAACAACACACAGAAGTTCAATAATAATGCAATACTGATGCCAGGCATATTCACATAAGTTAGGTCATTAAAAGTGTGATTAAACTCAAAAATTACCCGAAGTCAGGTTTTAAACGACTGATTTTTAGAAGAGGGGAAAAACGACTGATTCAGGATTTAAAGCATAATGTGTATGTCATAAAAATGCAACAATGTTTGTGTAATTTGGATAAATATTTTGGTTTAAAAAACTCCAACCAACTTTATCCTGCCACATGAAGACCCTAGTCACCACTGGGGACTGTACCCAAGCTGTTGGTGTTGCACTTGAACAGCATATTTATGATTCAGCTGGGTAACACTGTTCTTATATGACACTGCTGATTTTAAAATGCACGGGCATGCACTCCCCTAGGCCCATATCTAGAAACAACATTCATTCTTTTTAATCTTCACCAGGTGTATCATCATACTGACACAGTACATTTTTACCTGAGAGCTGTTGGACGTTTTCTATGATGTCATTTGATTTCACCAGAGGCAGCACTGGTGGGAGGCTCGTCTCACTCTGAGTCTGTTAAGTTGGTGAACACAGAGTGCACGATCGCTGCAAAGACACGGCCTGCTGCAGAAAATGCCCCACAAGAGGTTTGTTTAAGGAAGCTGCACTTCCTCGTTTGTGTCTGTGTGTGGTTGTGATGCAGTAGTTTGAGGGGGATGCTAAACTGACTTCTGCAAGTCATCGTCTCATACACGAACATAGAAGTTTTCATTTAAAAGTGAAAAAAGTCAGAGAGTTTTGTATGTGTGTGGTTTCCAAAAGTTGCTCGAAGTGAAATAAAATAAAAGAACACAATCAGTTTGATATAAGAATAATAAAATGTTATTATCCTATCAGAGATGGTGGTGTGGTGGCTAGCTCATCTGCCTCACAGGATGAAGGTCCTGGGTTTATGTAGAGTCTGGGGCCTTTCTCTGTGAAGTCCAAAGACATGCAGTGGGTGATTGGTTATTCTGAATTGATTTTAACTGTGAATACTTTTTCTTGTCTTGTGTTATGGCCCTGCAACAGATCGATGTATAAAGCATATAAAAAAGTAAATCTGCATATATTGCTAATGCTAACTTTCAATGATATGCTAATTTTAGATATTTTTGAAACCTGAATAGTAATAATTCTTTTCCCTTTTTTGGTTTTGTTTTACAGCGATGGGTATGGAGACCTGCAGTTCAAGAACCTGAAAATCTCAATCGCTCAGGTAGATCATGTTTCTACACAGCAAAATCTCCAGTGTTAATTTAACACTGGAGATTTTGCTGTGTATGAATGATTGTGTGAATGATCTCTGGACTGATACTACATGATGTCATACTGGGGAACCCAAATACATACTTTGATCACGCTGCAGTTTTTTTTCCGCTTTGTTTTTTGAATGCTGGATGATGTAATTATAGGTTTACTTTATCAGACTGCACACCAGTTTTTGAAGTCTGGAGAAATTTGGTAGCGTACAAAGACAACAAAGATAACATCTGGAATAGCAATAAGGAAGAAAAGTTTGAAAGAAATCACGTGTTAAATTCTCTTGACACTTTATTCACATTTAGGCACTTTAGCAGTAGCAGTCATCACTAGTTTCAACACGTTCTAGTTTAATGCAACGAGTGCTTAATGCACATCAATGTGGATGCTTGCTGCAACTATTGATTCATGTCAAAAACACGACACAACAAAGAAAGTGTTTGAAAATTAATGGATTAACAGCAGATGTACAATGTATGTTTTGTAACAATATCTTTTAAATTATATTTTTATCATTGAAGGTTATGATGAAAGAAAATATGATCTTCAGCCATTTGCCACTCTGAACAAAGCCACTCTGAGCCTGCACGGGAAGTCAGTGGTTAAGTTGGGTGCACCATCACTGCTGAATGATTACTGTAAGAGAAAATGAAGCCCTAAATGACTTTTACAAATACTGTTTTTTTGCTTCTGTACACCACCACAGTAGATGTTTCTTTCCAAGCTCCTTAGACTACAATGACCTGGGTGACTGAGAACCTTCACAGACACCACAGTAGACTGTAAAACAATCCAAATGTGGCTGAAATGTAGTTTTCAGCTTAAATTCATTGGGGTTAATAATGCTTTGCATTAGCTGTTTAGGAATTATAGTCACTGTTATAAATAATCTAATTTTTAAAGGGTCAGAAGTAATTGAACAAACTAATAATCCTTTGCATTGCATTAATTCTGCCTGAAGTCTAGAATGCATGGACATGATTAAAGGTGGTGCTTCCTCCCTTGAGATGCTCTGCTGGGCCTTTACTTCACCACTGTTGGTTGGTGCTTATTTGTGGGCTTATTTGCATTTAAAACTGATAAGCATGCTGTTCTGGATTAGGATCAGGTGACACGTCTTCTTCTATCAGTATTGGGCCATTAAGAAGTTGTACATCTACGTGCTATAACATTTCCATCATGTTTGATGAATGATGGTGGTTGTGTTGGGGTGTGCTGGTGAAATTTCATTATTTTAAATAGCATAGCCATATGGGCAACAAAAATACAACCTGGAACATCTGCTACTTGGTTTTTTTTTCTGAAAAATACTTACTGAAAACACTTTGGTGGATATAACAGATTTAACAAAAAAAAAAAAATGTTTATAATTAAGGCTCATCCTGTTCATCAATAATTTATGCCTACGATATAGTCCTCTGTAGTCCTTTGTTTTTGCAACTTTGTCATTTCAGACACTAACCTTCTCGACTGCAGCTGTAGTGGCATGGTTGCATTAGGACTCGGCTCTTCAGTTTACATTTGGAATTCAGAAACTCGTGGTCTGGTTGGACATCTGGACCTGAGTCCACAATCAGGATGCCGATATCGTCAGTCGGTCTCGTCTCTGTGCTGGAGCACAGATGGAAGAGCCCTCAGTATCGCGACTAGACGAGGGGAGATACAGGTAAATGAGCTCGTAGAGGTTGGAAACTTATTCAAACCAAATGTGGTATGGGGGGCTCTGTGAGAAGGGAAGTGTCATATTTACTGAATCAGCAGGATGACTGTTTGTGGTGTCTTTGTCTCTCTTTGACTCTTTAGTTGTGGGATGTCGAACACAAGCAGAACATGAGGTTTCTGCTGTCACACCTGGCTGTGGTGAGAGCGCTTTCTTGGAAACAGCAGTTACTTAGCAGGTACCCATTTGGTTTGTTCTGGTATTTAAAGAAGGTGCTGCTTAATAATGAAATGGAAAAGATTGACCAATTTGGAAATTATGCTAAATAAATGAATCAATAAATAGGATAGATAGGCTTAGGATAAGAGCTAAAGGCATACAGCTTTATCTCTTTAATAGAAGAAATGTAGATGAATTAGTCACGGACAGGGTAGGAGACACTTAATCAATAAAAGTGTCCATAAAAGCAGTGTTTTTTCTGACAGTGGATCTGTTCTTGGACATATCTGTCACCTTGACCCACGGGCTTTCACACCTCTGGTAGGTGCAACCACCCAGAGGGAGGGGGTCTGCAGTCTGCAGTGGTCACCAGGAGGCAAATGGCTGGCCAGCGGCTCCACAGAAGGCCTTCTCCATATCTGGGATGATGACATCATGGGAAAAAAAATGTCAAGTCAGCCAATAATGACAGTGAAGCAGCCCAGTGCTGTGAAGGTCTGTGTACTTGGATTTGGAGGCTAAAAGTAAACTGTTTGGCATTTTTAAAGGCTGACACAGCCAGAGTTACAGAGTTTGAGCAGACGTCAAAGCAGTTAAATGTGAATAAGAGGCTAATGGTTTTAATGTGTAAGGATTTTGGGTTAGTAAACAGAGATTTAAAAATGCTGTTAATGTATCCACCTTTGTGTGTGTTATTTTGTTAGGCAATGGGGTGGTGCCCATGGCAGGGAAACATTATTGCTACAGGAGGGGGATGGAAAGATGGTGAGCTGAGAATCTGGGACACACAATCAGCATCTTGTGTTACTTCTGTGCAAACAAATTCACAGGTGCTTGAGAATTACAGTATTGTGGATATTTTTGTTTTGCTGTATTTAAAAATGCTGGATAAACTATTACTATTTACCCTCATTTGCAGATCTGTTCTCTACAATGGGCTGAAAAGAAGAGATATCTGGTTACAGGTCATGGCCTACCTCATCACAAAGTCACATCTTGGGTGTGGGAGTTTCACTCTCTCAGCCCCATTTACCAGTTCACAGGTTAGAAAACCAAAAAACACACAAGGCTGTTCTACATTACTATAACCTTTTTATTAATAAAGTAAATAATTCTGTTTAATGCAACGTTAAATTGTATCAGCACTGCTGTCTGATACTATCTCAACTTAGTCTCAACACATTGACAACACACTCATAGGAACAAATGTTGTTGCGTCAATAACACAGTGAGTAATATTCTCACAGAAGCAGTTGTTGTCAGTGCAGCAGCTCTGTCACCTACCACTAATGTCTTTAATGGCCATCGTGTGCTGAGTGATTCGTGTTCTGGGCTTCCCTCTAGTGAATATGAAACTAAGGTTGCTAGTTTTAATATGAGCTGTCTCACTGTCCTGTAGTATTGTGAGCTGGTGTTAGAAAACCAATACTTACGGCTTAAGGGGGGAAAAAATGAGAAATAAACCGCTAACAGAAATGCTAAATTCCTGTTTTTTCTGGTCAGGGGGGCTCAAACCAAGCATTGAATGCAAAAGACACTTTTACTGAAAACCCACTAATATGTAATATTGAATAATTTTACTTAATAAAAAAAATGATCAAGTAATTTTCAAAATTTACTTTTTTTAATTTAAGTTTTTTTGTACTTTTATATTTTAAATGAAAACTTGACGGTCATTCTGCGCTATTTTTCAGAAGTGTAATTACTGATATCAACCCTTGTGGTAAAGTCCTATTCCCATAGGAATACTGGTTATGATAAGATAGGGAAATTGACTTGTTTTCATAATGGAAAAAAACAAACAAAAACAAAATAGTGTAGCTCCCATTGAGTTGCACCAATGCAGGCCGTTATTCTGTAGGCAGATTTTTAGTCACCATTTTCTTGGTTAACCACAGTCATAAAGTCCCCCTTCTCATTTTTGCCAATAAGGCTCTGATTGACTCAGTTGTACTGGCAAACAAGGAGAAGTTGTTACTGAATGAGATGCTTGTTTGAATCACAGACAAATATGTGCGAAGTGAGGTTTGGAACAGAGTGCTTATATTGTTTAGTTTTTGGTATTATCTATTTTTTCCATTTAACTTCACGTTGCTTTTATTTCATTATCTCCTGAATCCAAGATGTCTGTCAACTTTTCTTTCTAATCCTGGTTTTTGATGTGTGATTCCATCAAAAAACATAAAAATGTAAAAAGGCATTATAATCAAGGTAGTACAATTCAATATTAATTCCCTGTTAATGTGGCATTTTCTTACTACTTATAGCAACAACAAGAACTGATTTTCAGTTCTTTTAAATAATAATTTTTTTTCTTTTTCTTTTTTTAACCAGGTCACTCTGATCGAGTCCTTCACTTGGCCTTAAACCCTGACAATTCTCAGATTTTCTCCACCGGTGCGGACCAGCGCTTTCACATCTGGGATTTGTAGTAACCAGCGTCATGGAACCGTGACATTCATATTGATAATAAAGTTCTTTAGCATCTGGTTAGAAATAGGTATACAATTGATTACCACATAAGTGCACATTGCTGCTTTCTTGGCAATTGTGTCATAGAGACCACACATTTCCCTCCCATGATGTCAACCACAATTCGAAGCCAGTTTACCACCAGCTCACACCTTTTGTCATGCATCGTGCATGCCGGTAGCACAGGTTTCCTGTTTTAATGGCTAGACGACATGAATCTTTTGTATAGTTATGATATGACAGATATGCCATACTGACTACTATCATATGAAAGGTAACAAAAGACAGACATGGGACATGTTTTAGTGTACACATATATGAAATAGCTCAGCACCAACAGTTGAAATCTGCTGCTGCTGACTTAAGGCTCATCAGCATTTATTTGTTCTGTATGTGAGTTCACTTTGAGTTTGTTGTGTTTTTATTTATATTACATTTTGATATGTCTTCATTGTAAATTTTGACTTCCTGAAATTTTTTTTTATTATATTTTGCACAATGAAATCAAATTTAGGAACCTAATAGTAGAATACACTCTGTAGCCTAAGGTAGCTTTTATTCTTGCCCCAATGATATGAAACATCCCTACTACCTATTTTACCTAGAAATAGAGTGAAAGCTTTGTGGTTTGTTTTAAAAGTTATGTGTTTAGTAGTTAAATCACTTAGACTTAAGTTAAATGTAAAATGAAGCAGAATAGATTTCTGCTTGAAAAGACTTTGTGTGTGAGCATATGCGCTGCAAAATTTGACTTGCAAGAGTGTGACCAGAGAAGATTTAAGAGAACAGTTTGTGCAAAAGCACTGTGGTGAAGACTTCCTTTATAAAAACAGAGCAAGACCCCCCCCTCTACATGAGTTATTTCTTATAGGTTATATGTTCACAGTCACACTGAGATGTCGGAGCAAACGTGCAATGACTGAGGTTGGTTTATATAGTCCCTGTAACCTCAGATGTCTGCAAAGTCTAGCCTACGCTGTTCCACTTTTGACTAAGATAAGGGTCAAGATGAATAATGTCAACACTCAACTGAAAGCAGCAACATGCCTCAAGTGCAGTCTGAAATGAAGCCCAGTCAGCAAAGAAACTGAAATTTTAAAAAAAGAACTGAGAAGAAATCTGCATAAGTTGTGTTTCTCTGTGAGCTTACTGCTTTACAAATATGCTGGCCTTTAATGCAAGGTCAAAGTCATGATGGCTCCACTCAGCTGAAACTGGCGGCACAAAAAGGGTCAACATATTCTGCGTCCCTTATGTAAAATGTTGTACACTGAAAGGAAGTAATTCCTAATTGACATACAGTGGCTTGCAAAAGTATTCGGCCCCCTTGAACTTTTCCACATTTTGTCACATTACAGCCACAAACATGAATCAATTTTACTGGAATTCCACGTGAAAGACCAACACAAAGTGGTGTACACGTGAGAAGTGGAACGAAAATCATACATGATTCCAAACATTTTTTACACATAAATAACTGAAAAGTGGGGTGTGCGTAATTATTCAGCCCCCTTTGGTCTGAGTGCAGTCAGTTGCCCATAGACATTGCCTGATGAGTGCTAATGACTAAACAGAGTGCACCTGTGTGTAATCTAATGTCAGTACAAATACAGCTGCTCTGTGACGGCCTCAGAGGTTGTGTAAGAGAATATTGGGAGCAACAACACCATGAAGTCCAAAGAAAACACCAGACAGGTCAGGGATAAAGTTACTGAGAAATTTTAAGCAGGCTTAGGCTACAAGAAGATTTCCCAAGCCTTGAACATCCCACGGAGCACTGTTCAAGCGATCATTCAGAAATGGAAGGAGTATGGCACAACTGTAAACCTACCAAGACAAGGCCGTCCACCTAAACTCACAGGCCGAACAAGGAGAGCGCTGATCAGAAATGCAGCCAAGAGGCCCATGGTGACTTTGCACGAGCTGCAGAGATCTACAGCTCAGGTGGGGGAATCTGTCCATAGGACATATGTCTGTGAAGGTTCTCAGTCATCCAGGTCATCGTAGTCAAAGGAGCTTGCAAAGAAAAGCGTCTGGACTTCTTTAAGTTGCTTGAAGATGTTTCACCTCTCATCCGAGAAGCTTCCTCAGTTCTAAGGTCAAATGGTGGAGAGTCCCAGATATAAGCCTAGTGGGAGTGACCCCCCACAGAGGGACAAAAGGACCCCCTGATGATGTCAGGGGGTCCATAGGACAACTATTAGTTGTGCACTGCACAAAGTTGGCCTTTATGGAAGAGTGGCAAGAAGAAAGCCATTGTTAACAGAAAACCATAAGTCCCGTTTGCAGTTTGCCACAAGCCACGTGGGGGACACAGCAAACATGTGGAAGAAGGTGCTCTGGTCAGTTGAGACCAAAATGGAACTTTTTGGCCAAAATGCAAAACGCTATGTGTGGTGGAAAACTAACACTGCACATCACTCTGAACACACCATCCCCACTGTCAAATATGGTGGTGGCAGCATCAGGCTCTGGGGGTGCTTCTCTTCAGCAGGGACAGGGAAGCTGGTCAGAGTTGATGGGAAGATGGATGGAGCCAAATACAGGGCAATCTTGGAAGAAAACCTCTTGGAGTCTGCAAAAGACTTGAGACTGGGGCGGAGGTTCACCTTCCAGCAGGACAACGACCCTAAACATAAAGCCCGGGCAACGATGGAATGGTTTAAAACAAAACATATCCATGTGTTAGAATGGCCCAGTCAACGTCCAGATCTAAATCCAATCGAGAATCTGTGGCAAGATCTGAAAACTGCTGTTCACAAACGCTGTCCATCTAATCTGACTGAGCTGGAGCTGTTTTGCAAAGAAGAATGGGCAAAGATTTCAGTCTCTAGATGTGCAAAGCTGGTAGAGACATTCCCTAAAAGACTGGCAGCTTTAATTGCAGCAAAAGGTGGTTCTACAAAGTATTGACTAAGGGGGCTGAATAATTACGCACACCCCACTTTTCAGTTATTTATTTTTAAAAAAAACGTTTGGAATCATGTATGATTTTCGTTCCACTTCTCACGTGTGCACCACTTTGTATTGGTCTTTCATGTGGAATTCCAGTAAAATAGATTCATGTTTGTGGCTGTAATGTGACAAAATGTGGAAAACTTCAAGGGGGCCGAATACTTTTGCAAGCCACTGTATCTATAGCTCAGGATACTCACTACAGTATCCACCACTCGGCAAGTGTGTGAATCTAGATGTGACTTAGGGGGACTGTTTACAATTCTAGTGTTTGCTTTATGTTACAAAAACTACTATGTCTGTGATGAAGTGCAAACATATGGGGGGAAAAATAGAAAACATTTTTTTAAACAAATTCCCATTGACTACAGTAGTGAATGTATACTTCAACCTTACGTCATTCTTAATTTTTTGCATAATTTTCCATATGGGTAATACAGAGACCTGACAGACAAGAGAGTCTGAAACCTGAATAATGTTGTTTGCTGTTCTGCAAATATTTAATCGGGCTCATATTTGAAAGTCAAAAAGTACACTAACTAACAAATTATCAACCAGGCTGTTCTAAAAATAGACTGCAGGGTGGAGCTAGTTACGCCGTATTTTTAACCCCCTTATAAAAGCTAGGCAGCTTTCTCCCAGTCTTCAGTTACAGTGGCATTGTTGAGCTTTTCCAGGCGCTTTTGTCTGCCAACAAGCACAATCTTCTGTTTTCCAGTAGAGATAAAAAAAATTCAAATAGCAGTTAGTAAGCAGATTGTAATGTTTAGGATATTTGATACTGGAAAGGTTTAGGAAAACAAACAATGTAAAGCAAATGCATTTAGATTTTAATATCTTGTGTAACTAATTCCTGAAAATGTCCTCATACAGGTAAGCACTGAGCTTTAGACACTCCCATTTTTTCACCTCTTGCATCACCCTGAGGCTTTAGCTGGCTTTATAAATTTACACACGAACAGAGTCCGGGGCAAATGAGAAGGAGAGAGTATGGGATGACTATAGGGAGCACTTGAGAAACACCAGACAGCTCATGGTCAGCTGTCTGATGGGAATGAAATAAAAACATATATATCACCTCCCAGAAAACTACACGGATTCTACTTTATGTCTGGCAATGAGACAGCAATTCTGCATCAGCTGGCGATTTTAGGTAACATTTTGCAAAACTTCTTTAACATGAGTCAAGCATGTTATCATTCCATGTTTCATTGTCCGTAAATGTCAAAATGAGTCTAGCATCTGATGCAATAAGCTTTTTATTAGTACTTATGTTCTGACTGCATACTCTAGCTGGTCAAAGGAGCTTGCAAAGAAAAGCGTCTGGACTTCTTTAAGTTACTTGAAGACGTTTCACCTCTCATCCGAGAAGCTTCTTCAGTTCTAAGGTCAAATGGTGGAGAGTCCCAGATATAAACCTAGTGGGAGTATCCCCCCACAGAGGAACAAAAGGACCCCCTGATGATCCTCTAATCCCCTGAGCCAAGGTGTGAAACTGGGTGTGGGTCCCAATCAGCCAGAGTTTCGGGTGAGTTCATTGTGAAACCTGGCCCCACCTTATCATGCGAATTCCTGAGATCAGATGGCCCAGGATGTGAGTGGGCGTTAAGGCGTCTGGGAAGGGATCTCAAAACTGGATTATAGATGGCAGAGAGTTGGTGTCGTAAACCACCGCCTCTGTTCAAAGATGGTCGCTCACAGTGGACATAGATGGATTCTTTCACTCCTCTTTCAAACCATCTGTCCTCTCTGTCCAAAATGTGAACATTGGCATCCTCGAAAGAGTGTCCTTTATCCTTAAGATGCAGATGGACTGCTGAGTCTTGTCCTGTGGAGGTGGCTCTTCTGTGTTGTGCCATGCGCTTGTGAAGTGGCTGTTTGGTCTCTCCAATGTAGAGGTCTGGGCATTCCTCACTGCACTGTACAGCATACACCACATTGTTAAGTTTGTGTTTTGGCGTTTTGTCTTTCGGGTGAACCAGTTTTTGTCTGAGCGTGTTGCTGGGTCTGAAATACACTGGGATATCGTGCTTGGAGAAAACTCTCCTGAGTTTTTCTGATACACCGGCTACATAGGGGATGACAATGTTGTTGCGTCTGTCTTTCTTATCCTCCCTCGCTGGTGTCTGATCTTCTTTTCTGTGTCTCTTTGCTGACTTTAAGAACGCCCTTTTAGGATAGCCGCACGTTTTGAGTGGGACCCACACCCAGTTTCACACCTTGGCTCAGGGGATTAGAGGATCATCAGGGGGTCCTTTTGTCCCTCTGTGGGGGGATACTCCCACTAGGTTTATATCTGGGACTCTCCACCATTTGACCTTAGAACTGAAGAAGCTTCTTGGATGAGAGGTGAAACGTCTTCAAGTAACTTAAAGAAGTCCAGATGCTTTTCTTTGCAAGCTCCTTTGACTACGATGACCTGGATGACTGAGAACCTTCACAGACATACTCTAGCTGCTGTTAATGTTAGCTAAAATGTGACTTAGCTGCTCACGAGGACAGATTATTAGAGGGAGAAGACCCTTGGCCCCCTGTTCCATGCTCTTCTACAATGACATACAAATGTAGTCTCAAATCTCTCAGTTGCATTTTCGTCTTTAAGGTTAATGTCTGTCTTTACAACTTGGGCATTTCTGTAGATTGAACAATGGTGGCTATACTTCAGTATTTATTTAACACTTGTACACAGTTATTCTACTAAATACTGCAACACACTATTTAAATGTATATAATGAAAACATGTCTAATAGATTATAACACAATCAAACAACCAAACATAGCTATTGTTAACTACTCTGCCTTCATCTATGTTTTTTTTCCTTACGCAGTGGTATGTCATGGCTTAGCAGTGGGTCAGATCTCTTCTTATTACTTCCTAGTCCAAAGACCTATGCCATGGGTCAAAGCCCAGGAGTTCTGTCAGAAGTACTATGTGGACCTTGCTGTCCTGACCACAGAGGAGCAGTACTTCAGTTTCCTGAATGCTACTCCTGCCACAAAAGTCAGCTTTTGGCTTGGTCTGAAACGCCAGAGTGTCTCCAGTGACTGGCAGTGGGTGAATGGGGAACAACTGGGCTATGAACACTGGTACAGGAGAAACAATGAAGGCTGCTGTGCAAGTTTAGAGGCCATGCTGGAAAAAGACAAGAACCTGTTGGCTCGCTACTGTAAGGAACCACACATGGTTGTCTGTCAGGGTAAGTAATGCATTTTTTGCTCTTTTTGGAGTTAGAAACTGACAAATATAGTAACTACAAAGTCTAAATATGATACTCAATAAAGATGAGGCACACAACTAAAAAATGCAAACAGTCAGATTCACTGAAACACGATGCAGTGACTAAAAACCTGTTCTACCTGTCTAAGGTGAGTGTGTTGCCACAAGAAAATGATCCCATACTCTACTGGTTATGTTATGGTGCTTTGTTTATATCCTGCATCCACCTGCCTGTTATTATTTATAACAGATTAGTTAGGTAGCAGTTGAAAAAAATCATTATTAAAATAGTTTTGCTGGTTTAAACCTCTAAAGCAGGGCTCTAAAACTCACAGCCTGGGGACACTTGCAGCCCGTGTCACCCCTACTTGCGGCCCATATGTTGAGGTGAAGAAATATAATGCAATTTGGCCCTTGAAATTACTCTTTTTGTTAGGGAGGATTTCTTTCCTGTTGTTCCTTAAAAAGTTCATTAAAAAGCAAAAAAATATTTAATATGAAGGCAATATGAGCAGACAGTACAAACATGTTGGCTGCGTTAGTTCAGTGAGAAAGTTATTTGTAAAGAAAACATTTTTCACTGGCAGTAAAAAACGAATGTGTACACTTATGTCTGCATTTTTATTTTGTTAAATATGAACATAATGATTGCAAAAGTGCTGCAATGTGTCTGGCCAGAAAGAGTGTACCAATTTATTTATTTGGTAGTTCAATGAAAAGCTTCAGTTAGTTAAGAGTGAGAAAAAAAATTGTTGTTATACAATATTTATACAATATTTGAAATAATACAATGAGATGACAGTGCCAGCAGTGGCCCGCAGCTCTCTGAAGTTGGAGATCCCTGCTCAAAAGCACAGTAACATGAGACAGTACCTCCAACCAATTTAGATAGATGAACTAGTCCACTGTAGTTCATGCTGGAGTTCATTTTTTAGTATTTTACCAGGATTCTCCTGTTCCTCCCCACAAAAGAGCAGATACTGCTTCTGCTGCTGGCCCCCTCACTGACCTATCTAGCTCTCCTCATATAATAACCCATCACCTGGTATTTAAATCTCTGTTTTCTCCATCATTTTTCATCAAACCTATCTGATAACATGTTATTTTTTATGATCCATACCTGAGCTCTTACTTGACTCTGACTGTTTTTCTTCCCACAGGTCCACATTCCCCTCAGTCGGTGACAGTGGACTCAGTGGGTGCGGAACATGTGAATCTTAGTTGGAATATCTCTGCCTTTATGCAGACGACACCACACAGTTACAATGTGACCATATGTGACAGCAGATGTGAGACAGTCTTTTACTCCTGCACCAATGGTTCTGCAGCGATGAGCATTAGCATCTCCAACTTAACATCAGGCACAAAGTATTTCCTACATATCTCTGCCTTTGTTGTTCGGCCTGACAGTGTTACTGGTGGAAACATCATCCTGCAGAGTAACCCTACAACAGTAGACGTTAAAACAGGTGAGGAAGTTCTTGTTTATTTTTGTGTCATGGCTTGCTTCCTAGATACTGTGTACAATAACTGACAACAACTTAAATTAAAATATTCTATTATATTCAGCCCATTTACTCATCATTGTAAACTGGTGCTTGCCTCCCTCTTTTGTATCTGTGTCTCTGTATCCTCTCTGCTTCGGTAGATCACGATATCATCTTTGCTGTTTTGATGGTCATTAAACTGATGTTGCTTGCTCCTCCACTGTGGATTCTTTATCATATCCTTAAAAAAGGTAGGTCTTCTTTCTCCAGTAAAAAATCTATATATTTAAAAAAAATCTCCATAACATATAACATAATTTTTATTTTTATTTTTTAAACAGCAGGTCGTTTTGAAGAATCAAATCATTACATCTCTCCAGTGTTGCTCTCAACTGAAGACACAATTGTTGATCTGGTCCCTCAGAAAACCCCAGGCATTGGTTAAGACACGGAAAAAACATAGTCTAGACATTTGTAGAAAAATCTCTTCAAATGAAAAATGCCAACACAATGAATATAGAATACATGGAGACAGATTCATTTTTTAAATAAACTGCTTCTCATTTACAAATGAATCGTTAACCAGTGTGTAGAAAATACTACAGTTAAACCTTCTTTTTTGAAACATGGTATGACCAACTTTTCTAAAATACCTTTCGATTTTTATTAAATTTGATCCTAAATGAGTGACTAAGACCACGAACTCAACAGGATTGTGTTTTCCGTTGCCGTTTACCCACAGACTCATAGTACCGAAAGCCTTTACGCAGCCACAGATATTGCGTTGTAGCGGCCCTTCACGTAGGATGCAGGTTTAAGGCACTTTCACATTGGCTTCATCTTTATAAACAGACATCTACACTGTTGTTTTGTATTGTATGGTTGTACCATTGGTCATTCAGATTAGTGAGCACATGTGAAAATATGTGACCCTCAAAATTTAAAAAAGTAGTCCCTGGAGTATTTGTTAAAAGCATTTTATGCTTCTTCTTCTTTTTTTTTTTTTTTTAACTAAAACTACCTGTTAGTCATTTCCCACAAAATGTGTCATGCTGTAACTCATCACAGTCTGAGTTATGAAGTATTAGCACAAGTCAATGCAGTGAAGTGTCAGATGGACCACTGTAGTATCACTTTTTACCTCAAGATGAAACCATCATTTGATTTTAATGAGCAGTAGGAAGAAATCACATATTATGTATTATGTTGTTTTGTTTTTCCACTTTTTCTTGATGTACTCACCTTTAGTTTATTTAAAAAAGCAAGAAAGTCAGTAAATGTGAAAAATGAGCGAAGAACAATATATTTCATCCAGTGCTGCTAGAAGTTATAAGTCATAAAAATATAAACTATTAAGAGGAACAAAAAGAAAAATTTAAACTGTAAAATTTAAAAAATGTTTATTGTTGTTATTCTTCACTTTTAGGATTTCTTTTTTCTTTTATATTTTTTAGTGTTTTTTGTTCATTTGTTTGTTTATTACAATATTTTTTTTATTACAGGGCCCATTGATATTGGACGAAATATTATAAAGCTTCTTTCAAAATGTACTTGTTGCTTTAAATTAGAATTAGACAAACATAACTTTTAGGGTCTTCTCAATAGTTTCAGATAGTGGCAGTGCATTTAATTGAATGTCATGACCCAAATGAAACATTAGCATTTCAAAGATGGAAAATAACATTACCAGTATTCTTGATTGAGAGTGAGATATTTTTCTTGAATCAAACATAGGTCAAAAAAGTAGTGATTACACAAACAAGCAATGTGTTTTACATAAAGACCTTGCTGATCTCATGGTTCTCAGGCCTTTAGGTGTATTTTTTAAGCTGCCTTTAGGATTTATGTAGCGTATCAGGAAACAAGTTAACAGTAACTGAATAGCAGTATAAACAGTTGATTACTTACTATACTCTGCTGACAAGCTTATTTACAAAGAGTGGCATAGATACAAATATTCAATAAAGTTGTTGGTTTATTGATTATTTGCACACATTTAATGAAAAACAAAGAAAAAAGACTTTGGGATTGTACCAACTTGTTCTTTCTATAATTTCTATAATTTCTTATATTAATCTTGTTTGTTTTTTAATCCTGTTGTCTACTATTTATATTTGTTGGTATGGAGTAGAGATGGCACGATACCACTTTTTTATGTCCGATACCGATACCGATATCATAAATTTGGATATCTGCCGATACCGATATGAATCCGATATAGTGTTTTTTAATCAACAAAACTGTTTTTTAAATATCTTGCTGCATTTTGTATAAGTTCATACTCAAGTTTAAAACAACAACTACACTAAAGCTATTCTGTTATACCTGTATGCAAAAAAAAAAATTTCATAGTTCAGCAATACTGATCAATCTAATAAACTTAAACCTACACCATCCTCCCTATTCTGGTATTTTAAAGAGTACTTAGCATATATATTAAGCAACCTAACTAATAGGGTTCCAACTCCCAGCAACAATAAAAATAAATAAATAAAAAATAGGGAACCACCCCTCACGCTCCACCTCATGATGCTTAATCGACGTAATCAACCTTAATTTGATGCAGTGTGAAAAAAAAAATGCACAGAAATCAATTATTTTTCAAGAAATATTAAATAGATTCAACATCTTTCTTCAACAAAATTGCAGACTGCACAGATGGTACCTTCCCAAAGGAAAAAGTACTATAGCTTACTAGGGTATATATATTAGACTTAATAGTTACTATATACAGTAATTGACTTCTATTCATTTTACATCAAATTAAAACTTTGGGTGTCAGATAATTATTTATTAAAAGCTAGACATTTTAAATGAGAATAAGAAAGAAAAGTATGTCTTTGTGCCCCCTTTTCCCTGTTCATGCCCTATCGGCCCCCCTGGCTAAACTTTGCTAGATCCGCCCCTGCACAGTTACCAGCGTCAGCTACATAGAAAAAGATCCTCGAGTAGAAAGTAATAATAAATAAATTCTAACAACAGCTGATCAAGCTTAAACGTGCTGCTGTTGTTCAGCCGCTGGTTTCCTCTTTCTGGTGCAAAGTGGGCCAAAAGCAAACTAGAGTCACGGACTCGCGACAGAAAAGCCGATCAGCTGATCGTTAAGCAGTTTCATGATTGAAGTAGCAGCAAGAAGAGGCAGTCGTTTGTTAAGCTTAACGCAGGAATGCTTTACAAACATTCAGAGATGGACTTACACACTTGCTTTACTTCTCTCGGGGATAACTTTATCGGAGATGAAATGCCGGGTTGCTAGCGAAGCTCCACATGCTATCCAGACCACCAACAGGTCCCGCATGCCACAGCCGCTCTATCACGTGATGCATACTGCTCCAACGTGCTAACGTTCTGAGGTGAGTTACGGGGTGTTGCAAGTTTTGTGAGGTGCTTTCGTGATATTTAATGGATCGGATTACATTTTTTATTTTTCTCCGATATCCGATCCAGTAATTTAGGTCAGTATCGGACCGATACCGATACGTAATATCGGATCGGTCCATCTCTAGTATGGAGCACCTGTAATTTCGTTGTACATGTACAATGACAATAAAGGACTATTCTATTCCATTCTGTTCTTTTCTATTCCTGTTTCTACAGGAAAGTAAAAAGGTATGTAGCAGCCATGTGCTGCTAATGCACTTGATTAACTGATCATCAGCATGTGTGACCACCTATATAAAAGCACAGGTTTTGGCAGTTTGCTGGTCTGGAGCACTCAGGTGTCAGTGTTATAGAAAGGCATACTCTCCCCTGGAGTGTATGTCAAAGCAAATTCACCCTAAGGTCAAACCATGAAGTGCTAAGAGACATTGCAAAAACCCCAGAGCTACATCTCAGACTCTACAGGCCTCAGTTAGCATATTAAATGTTAAAGTTCATAATTGTACGATTATGAAAGTAGAATGTGAGCCAGATTTCTGGAACAGTGTTCTCTAACGCACAGTGCCACATTTGGAGAAAACCAAACTCAGTATATCAGCACAAACACCTCATACCGACTGTCAAACATTAAATAGTAGTGGAGCTTTGTTGACCTGAGTTTGTTTTGCAGTCACAGGATCTGGGGACCTTGCAGTCATTGATTTGACAATGAACTCATCTATATACAAAGTTAATGCAAAGTTAATGTGAGGCCATCTGTCTGACAGCTGAAGCTTGGCTGAAACTGGGCCCTGCAACAAGAGAAAGATGTCAGGCATACCAACAACAGCAGAATGGCTGAAAAAAAAAAAGGAATCAAGCTGCTACGGTCATCTAGTCAAAGTTTAGAGAAGAACAGTTGACCAACATTCTGCCACAAAAAGTGTTAAAGTAATACAGAATATGAGAGCTTTAACTTATTGCTGCCCAAGGTGGTTCCACAAGGTGTTAAATCAAGACCTATACTTACTTTTTGAAACCACTGCATAGTGTTCAGTGGAATAAATGCTACGCAGTGCTATGACTATGTTCCACCAACTTACCGACTCAGTCATTAATTTTGCTCAATTTCCAGTCTATGACTGGGCTAGACTGAGGGGAGAGGGGGAGGGGGGGGTGGCGGGTAGGTTTTCCTGTGGTTTTGTCTCAATTCACACAGAAAAAAAACTCAAAGTGAACCAAAACATGTCACTACAAACCACATGAGAACATTTAGTCTGCTTATTGGTCAGATGTGTCTGGGGCTGGAGCAACAGATGCAAATACAGAAAGAAGGTGCTCTCTTTATAGCATTGACTACGCTAGCTAGTCAATGCTATAAATTACTTGTATAGCTAGTTGCTATCCCACACTAACCATTTGGGTACTCTAAACATGAATGGTATTTTGCCACATCACAAAGGATACCTGGCTAGAGGACGATGTTTCCAACCTTGTTCACTCTAACTTCAGACTCCAAATAACTGAAAAGCCTACAGACTAAATACTAAGCTCCATACTTATTTTTAGAGAAGATTCCTTCGGGGTATATCTGTGGAGTCCCAGCTAACATACATGCTTCACTGACTCTCAGTGACACTAGCTGCCAGATGAAGCTGCTCCAAAGTCACATGTCTGATAAGAAAAACAGAAAAGAACCTTTACAGAGAAAAAAAAGTGACCATAGTGACCACTACCAGTCAAAGGTTTGGACGCACCTTCTTATTTGATGGTTTTCTTTATTTTCAAGACAATTTGCATTGCAGATTCTCACTGAAGCCATCAAATATATGAATAAAAATATATGGAATTATGAAGCACATATATGTAACTAAATATCTTGATGCATGCTCAATAATCCAGGTAAGTAAATCTCCAAAAGTTGATTCTGTTCATCTGGATGTAGCGTTTTGTGGGAGAAACGTTTCATCACTCATCCAAGTGACTTCTTCAGTCTCAGCTGACTGCAGGTTTCCCCAACCTTATAAACAATAGGCTGGGAGGTCAGTTCCTTAATCTTAATAATTCTAATTCTCATGACCATTGATCAACAACCACTGACCAAAGCCCACTGATCAAAGACCATGAGTACCATTCACAGAGAGTTGGTAAATGGCTGCAATCACAGCATTGTAAGATGGTGAAAGATGTAACCTCTGTAAAGGAAAAAGGGAAAGACCATCTCTGAGTCGAGGAGGGGGAACGCTAGTGTTACAGGAAGCCGGGATCCACACCAGCCACACCCAGCTGCTCACACGGACCATGACAGATGGGCTTTGTCAGGGTTCCTTTGTGGATTTGCTCAAATAGATACTAGGAAGCCGCTACTAAGGAAAAGCAACAAGCAGAATAGATTTGTTTGGGACAAGAAACATGAGGATTGGACGTTAGAGTGGAGAAAATCTGTGCTTTGGTCTGATTAGTCTAAATTTGAAATCTGTGGTTCCAGCCACCGTGTTTTTGTACGACGCAGAAACATGCATGATTCCCACCATGAAGCATGGAGGAGGAGGTGTGATGGGGTGCTTTGATGGTGACACTGTTGGGGATTTATTAAAAATTGAAGGCACACTGAACCAGCATGGCTACCACAGCATCCTGCAGCGACACGACATCCCATCTGGTTTGCCTTCAGTTCGACCGTCATTTATTTTTCAACAGGCAATGACCCCAAACACACCTCCGGGCTGTCTAAGGGGTATTTGACCAAGAAGGAGAGTGATGGAGATCTGCACCAGATGACTTGGCCTCCACAGTTACCTGACCTAAACCCAATCGAGATGGTTTGGGATCTGATGAACCACAGAGTGAAGGCAAAAGGGCCAACAAATATTCGGCATCTCTGGGAACTCCTACAAAACTGTTGGAAAACCATTTCAGCTGACTCATTGAAGCTCATCGAGAGAATGCCAAGAGTGTACAAAGCAGTAATCAAATAAAAGAGTAGCTATTTTGAAGAATCTAAAATATAAATATGTTTTGAGTTATTTGTTTACTACAGAATGCCATATGAGTCTACAATGTAAATAGCTATGAAAAGAAAGAAAAATCATTAAATGAGACGGTGTGTCCAAACTTTTGACTGGTAGTGTAGTTCTTGTAAAGGACTTGTTCTTTCAACATGAATAATGTCTTCCTCCAACTGTTTCACACTAGTCCATGTATTGACACCTGCACCCACTGATGACTTGCACTGTGCCACACAGATCATGAGATTTACTTGTAAATCGGATCACTGGCTTTGAAATGAATGCATCCTCACCTCATGCTTGCGACCGCTTTTCATGACACATGAATTTCCATTTGTCAGACCACTTCCTCTGAGCTCACATAAAGGCGACTTTGTGCACCATAGTGTGTTTCAGTCTATTTAGATCAAAGCGAAACAAGAAGAAATGCTCTGCCTCAGGGGTTTCAGTGTTTTCCTCTCATGTGTTGTCCTTCTCATTGTTCAGTCAAGTGAGTTATTTCATCTGTTGTGCATTTGTTTATTTAATACTAATGAATTAATTGATGTAAATATGCCTAAATCATGGTAATGTTTCTGCTTGTTTCTTATGCTTTGTTTAGTGTTGTGCATGTAGATTGTGTGATCTAAATGTCTTTTAGTTTTACAAAGGAAAGTGTGAAGAGAATTTATCTGTTCATCTCAATGACCTCTTTGAATATTTGTCACTTTAGGTCGTGGTTCTGAGATCATTGGAGGTAATGAAGTGCAGCCACACTCGCTGCCTTACATGGCTCTGCTGGAGAGTGACAAACCGATATGTGGAGGGGTACTAATTGATCAAGCATGGGTCCTGACTGCTGCACACTGTCCTAGGTAGGAATCTTTCCCATTAACATTTGAAAATTGCAATCTTAATTCTTGTTGGCTCTTGCAAAGATGTTGCACTATGATTATTCAAAATGCCATGCTAGTCAGTAACATTTCCTCTTTATGATGCTCCACTCAGCATTCATTATAGCAGCTATAATCTGGCAGATAGTGACTAAAGAAACCACAAGAGCTCAGGGGTTTGAACACTTCTTTACAAGGAACAAGTGCTGCTCTGCATCACTGTTACCATATTTGTCACTTTCTTAATCAATAAACCTATTCCATAACTGAACTGTAATTTAACACTGCACCGTTTTTGCTCTTACAGCATTAAGAAGGTGTTGCTGGGGGTGCACTCCATCAAAGCAGATGAAAAAGATTTCCGACAGGTCCGAAAGGTGAAAAAAAGTTTGCCTCATCCCTGCTATGATGGCACGGACAAGGTCAATGACCTCATGTTACTCAAGGTAATGTGACTACAAAAGAATGGAAAAGTGATCCAAGATTGCTGATAATTATATTTAGAGGAATTTATAGAAAATTTGTTTTTGTTGAATTTTCTCAAAGTCAAAATTATACATATAAGCTCAAATATATACATGCACTCTCTCAAATATGATAAATGTGTGTGTTTTGTTGTTTGTTTTTACTAAAAGCAATGATGAACCCATTATGGTTAAATAAGTATTATTTAAATTTCAGCTGGACAAGAAAGTGAAAAAAACCAAAGCTGTAAACTGGCTCACGCTGCCCAAAACCAGTAAGGAGCCGAAAGCTGGCAGCGTCTGTGTGGTGGCTGGATGGGGAACTACTAAAAACAATGTCAATCGAATGTCAGATGTCCTGAGGTCTGTCAATGTTACAGTGATTGACAGAGTGAAGTGCAACTCAGCTGATTATTACAGCCTCAATCCTGTTATCACCAGCAGCATGATATGTGCTGGTTCGAATGGTAGAAACACAGCTGATACCTGTCAGGTATGTACGCCTCACCGTCCACTTCGCTACTTGAACCGTAAACGAGTCGAAAAATAAATGAAAAAATGAACCTCATATTATTGCTCTCTTTGCAGGGGGATTCAGGAGGACCTCTCATGTGCAATGGTGTGCTAGCTGGAATCACTTCCTTTGGACGGATGTGCGGTCTCATTAAAAAACCCGGAGTTTACTCTTTTCTGTCAGAAAAACAACTCAAGTGGATCAAAAATACAATGAAGGGATCTAAAATAGAATGAGTTCTCTGAATCATTCCTGCTTCCATCTTTAAATTAAAGAGGGATACTAAGTTCAGTTGTGTTATTTTGCCACCACGAGTCTACATTTATATCTGTCTATATTTATGATTTTAGGGATGATGTTAAAGCAGAGTGTTACTGAACGTTTGTTGTAAATCAGTGGTTGTCAACCTGTAGAAATATGGTGTGAAATTCAGTTGACTGATAGAAGTGTACTTTTCTGTAATGTACTTTTGTTTTGCATTAGTAACCAATGGTCTGGGTTACTAAATGTAGAAAAAGCAAGCACACCAAGAATCAGATGCCATATTGAGATAAGAGTGTCTAGATAAATGTCTTGCAAAGACAAAGTTATGTCCTGTTTATGTACTTTATGGTTAAATGTATTTCTGTTTTTATATTACTGTGAAGCACTATGTGGTTTTTACCCTGTGAAGAGTGCTATATAAATAAATTGAATTGAATTGAATGATGGTGGTTAGGATTATCCATGATGCATTATAATTTGTTTAGTGACCTGACCTAAGTTTGCAGCTATTTTGAGCTACTACAACTTAATACACAGTAAAAAACAAGCAAACCACTAAATCAAAAGTTGAAATGAAGCTGAAAATGATGAATATTCCACAATCACGAATTGAAAAAGTTAACAGTAAATATATGTTAACTTTTTTTATTATACTTCTTGTCTGTCAGCGGTTAAATATATATATATTAATTTAAGAAGACACAGAACAACCACTTTAGTTAGTGTCTACTCTTTTTTGTCAGAAAAACAACTCAACTGAATCATGAATAAATTAAGCAAACTGAAATTTCATGACTCCAGAGGCATCAACATGATAAACAAGATGGAAATCTTTGACGTCTTGTTGTCATTGCGGTCTCTGTCGGGTCCTCTATCAGAGGCCTGGGAGCTTGAGGGTCCTACGCTGTATCAAAGCTGTTCCTAGGACTGCGCTCTTCTGGACAGAGATCTCCGATGTTGTTCCTGGGATCTGCTGTAGCCACTCGCCTAGCTTAAGAGTCACCGCACCTAGTGCTCTGATTAATACTGGGACCACTGTTACTCTCTCCCTCCACATCTTCTGCAGCTCTCCTCTGAGCCCTTGATACTTCTCAAGCTTCTCGCGTTCCTTCTTGTACACACATGTGATCGTAGTTCTGCTGTGGCTAGCCATTTCCACTGCAGGAATTGAAGTCAGATGAGTCAAATATTTGCCTTTGTGGCCGTTCTGTTTACCAAAAATGGACACAGCCACTGTGATAGGTGATGGATTACAATTTAATATTTTAGATGCTGTCACTGCAGATTGCACATATAGGTTGACATGTTAGCTTTGAGACATGAAAAGCCAGACCTATATTCTTTCTATTGGCCAACAGAGAATTACTCCTTTGGAAAAAACAAACAAACAATCACCTAGTTCCTGCAGTGGAAAATGACATATTTACTCCTTTTCCCCTCATTTTTTCTTTTTTGTGAACAAAGATGTTTGTTAATTTAAAAAAAATATTTTCTCTTTTTGCAAATTACATAAAATGCCAAGAGAAATATAAGTGCTCCTGTTTGCTTCGGTCAATCACATTTGCTGGAAACACATGAGATAAAACACATTTTTTGTGGACACACAAACCCCATGAAAGTAAAACAACAAAGTGAGATTATTCAACCTGTCAGCCAGAAAGATTCACCACTTTCCGTATTACAAGCCTTAAAAAAGAGAAGGCTGTGAACAACTTTTTCTTGCACATACTGTCTTCTCATTCTGAGTAGTATTAATTACAGTAATGTCAACATAGAAAACATCCACTTTATGACTATACATTCAATTAAGTAATTAATTATTAATAATTTGAAAATAATCAGTTCCTTCTTCTTTTGGGCACTACCTTTGAGATGTTTCCTTCAGGATGTATCTGTGGACTGTCTGCTGACAGACATGCCTCATTGTCTCTTACTGGCACTAGTTGACAGGTGAAGCTGCTTCAAAGCTACATGTCTGATAAGGAAATAATCTCTACACCAACTGTAAAGTTATTATAAAGTGCTTTTTCTTTTAACATCAATACACTCTTCTAGCTTTTTTCATACAAGTAGATTTATGGACACGTACACTCAAGGATGACTCATTGTACACCAGACAGAACAAACCTCAGCAACGACATAGAAAAAAGACATGGTTACTGAATGAATACTTGTAAATGCTACCACTATCTTTGAAACAAATGCATTCCCACGCCTTGCTTGAGCCCATTATGCTGAATTTTCAGACCACTTCCTTTAGGCTTGATACATAAAGACGAGTGCGCACCAGTGTGTGTTTTAGTCAAAGCCAAATAAGAAGAAATGTACTGCTTCGGATTTTGAGTTTATGATAGACACAAATATTTGTTAAATTTGTGACCCTTACCAAGTACCTCTCTTTACTATAATTCGTTGTATTACTTGAGTAATTCTGATAACACGATCCAAAATTAGCATTTGTTCAGTTTCACCAGGAAGATGAAAGTTTTGTGTTGACCATTAACCCTGTAAGACTCATCCCATTCAACCCCAACCCATTTTTGGGGGGAACTTAGATGTTTATTAACCCTTATAACAAAATACACTTTTTTTTTTTTGCTATATCATGTTGTTCATGACATATTTTTATTATATATTTATAATATTTTTTTTTGTGTCGCATTTGATACATTGGGCTTTTTTTTTCAACGTTTTGTTAACAACAATGTTAATATTTTGTCCATAACATTTTGAAATTATGACAAGTATTGATCATATTGATGAGATAGAAGTCTCAGAAACTCAGGTATCAAATATGATACAAAGGGCTTTATAGGGTTAATGTAAACAGATTACCAAGTGCAGAATGTGCATGGATTGAAGAGATGTAGCATTTCAACAGTAAATTTTAATAAACCTGTGCATTGTGAACAGATTTAGTGCTCATTTCAACTGTCAAATGTACAAATATACAGTGAGTAAAATAAGTACTGAATATCTCCCCAATTTCCTAAAAAAAGGCGCATATGAATATGAAATTCTTGCCAGATATCAGTAAAAATCCATCCAGTCCACACATGCAAATAAATCAAACCATAGAAGTCCATATGTTTTATGTAATAATGAGAATGGACACAGGACACAGAATGTCAGTCTGCCCCAGGGAAGCTGTGGCTACAACTGTAGCTTGCCTCCACCAGTGTGTGAATGTGAGAGTGAATGAATAGTGGCATTGTAAAGCGCTTTGAGGCCCCCGAAAAGCGCTATATAAATGCAATCCATTATTTTATTATTACAGGGTAAAAAAAGTATTGAGCATGTAAAGAAAGGGCAAATTCAACTGGGTAAGTCCCAACTGATGGCCTGTACAAAAGGAGGCTCATTAGCAAGGTGTCACAGAAGAAACATGTCATGATGGATAAAATCAGTGGCCTTTGCAAACTTATTGTTGCAAAATATACTGATGACACTGGTTACAGTAGAACGTCTGAACTACTGAAGGTTTCAGTGAGCACTGCTGGGGCCATAATCTGGAAGTGGAAATGAAACAACATAATTTCACATCAACCACGACCAGATGCTCCCCACAAGAGTTCAGACATAGGACTGAGCCAAGAGCCAAGAACCAATTGTGGACAGCTACAGAAAGACCTGGAATCTGTAGTTAGAATTGTTTGAAAGAAAAACAGAAAGTAATGCACTCAACCGCCATGACCTATGTACACGCTCACCATGTAAGACTCCATTGAAGAGTAAATGTTATAAGAAGGCAACAAGTACTGAATGGAGTGAAAGTGGGACTTCTTGTCATGCTGTTGGAATGAGCACGAGGAGAGGTTACTGTAGGCAGGCAGGCAAAGTCTGTGGAACAGCAGAGAGCAGGTGAGTGACATCCAAAGCAGTCAAGTGACTGGAGTGAAGACGCAGGAGCAAGTGTTTGTCGGTGCTCACTTTTTCTGGAGGTAAAGATTTGGAATTATATTTATGTTAAAAGTTCTGTATGAAAAAAATCAAAATAACAAGCAAATTATTTAGTTTTTACAAACACTAGTATTCATTGATACTTTACACAATTCCTTGTGCAGAAATTCAAAAATCCATATGTGAAGAGTTCAGCAGCCACGGCCACAAAGAAGCCATTGCGCACACCAGAGTGTGTGCTTTGGAAGCGCTGCAGAAGATTTCCTTGAAACTGAAATCAACTGACTATTGACTGTTTGGGGGGTAGAGCATAAACAAAATGGGGTCCTAATGTGATTGGTCGCTTTGATTGACAATTCAGGTTACTGCATTAAACTGAATTATACTTTGGCACCAATATAAGTGCCTTTTTAACTTGGAGCTATATAAATAAAATTAAATTGAATTCAGTTAATCCATTCTTGACTTTTAATAAAAACCTTAAAACTACAATGGAAGTTCAATTTAATCCCCTCTCTCATATAGAAACTACAGAAAATTGTTATTATTTGTGATAAATCTGACCACTTGCTTTGAAACAATATCACCAGTTCATCAGCTGGCATGTGTCAGTTTTGCTGACTCATTATTTTCCATGATCAAACCACATCCTTCGAACTCAGCGTATAAAGCTATGCATCAAAGTAAATTTCATGGCATTCGGCATCTAATCAAAGAGGGGTAAGACAAAATGTTCTGCCTGAAGAATTTCAGTCTTTTAATCTCATGTTTGATTTTCTTCATCATCCAGTCAAGTGAGTAATATTTTCTATTGCACATTCATTCAGTACACAGAATGCAAGGGCATTACTTTCAGTATTACAAAGCCGCTGGCATTTCTTGTGTTTTACTCATCTGTTCCTTCTTTCATTTTTAAGTTCTTGACTTGATTATCTTGTGATTTAGATATTTAAGTGAATATTTTCTTTTAATTTTAGGTCATGGTTCTGAGATTATTGGAGGGAAGGAAGTCAGGCCACACTCCCTGAGTTTCATGGCTTACTTGAAAAGTAAAAAGTCTTTCTGTGGGGGGATATTAATCCATCCACAATGGGTCCTGACTGCTGCCCACTGCACTAAGTACAGACTTACTCTTCTGACATCAAATCAAAATATCTTAATATTTTTAACAGACTGTGAAAAATAACACATTGTGTGTTTTTTTAATACATTTTTATAATATATACATAATAATATAAAATAATATATACATATAACATATGTCTACATATAAAATACTGTCAGTAATCCTTTCACTGATACTGTGAGTACAAATATGCTAAAACTTCACATCTTCAGTGTAAATAATTTACATAATTACTTACCATGTTAATAGTAGGCACAATCAAATCAGCATCTCCTTAAAAATGTATTTGAATAAACTCATGGCGGAAGCGACCACATTTCAGTGTTGCTTTTATTACTCTCGGTTGCTGTCACTTTTCACACCCTGCTTCAGTTTTTCACCTCGCAGTTGCTCACTTCCCCTACAACAACTAAGAAAGGACCTAGTTCACCCTTTTAACCCTTTACAGCCGATCGGAGCGGGCACGCTCTGTTTTGCGTAACTATTTTTAAATCCCGGTAGCTCTGCAACCAAGTAAGCTAGCGCAATAATTTTTTTTGCATATGAAACCGGAGGAGTTGTACTTACATCTTATGCCATCAGCTTGTGCTAGGTCACAGTTTCCTTCCACATATAGCTTTGCAAAAACTGCATAAAAATCACTTGCAGCAACAAAAACATGATATTCCAGAAACACGCTTCGCCGATCCATCAGCTGTTTGTAACACTTCCTACGTCCATCAGCGCGAACTATCACATGACCGCATGACCTGCCCGAAACCGGAAGTGACGTCATTTTGCGGAAATGTAGTTTTTTACGATCGGGGCCTTATGAGCTTGTGTTTTACTTGTTATGTGTTTTAAAAAGTTATGTTTGACTTTATGACTTTCTGTGTCGTTTCTGGGATGCTTAAGACTCATATTGCACTGCTGGAAATAGTTTATTTTGATGCATATGCTGTTATTTTGCAAATTTGCACTATAATATTTATTTTCGTTTTTCCTGCAGTGTATAAAAATTGGTGTATTTCAAAAATAAAACTATGAAGACACTCAAAATAAATTTCCTGTGGTGGGAAACTAGTTTGTGTAACTTTTTTGTATTTACAGTTTTGAGGGATAAGCCTCTTAAATTTCTCTAACTAGAAATATATGTTAAAAAAACAAAAACGATTTTCAATTTTTTTGTAGTTTATTGCACTTTTTTGCAATTTATGTAATTACTATGCACCTAATGCAGACATATTATTAAAGTTTGGGCTATAATGGTTGTATTGATGTATAGCAACTTGAAATGCTCCCAAAAATGGCTCCACAGCATGTAAAAATATAATATAAGCTCTGGCGAACTTGGTTCTATGGTAGGTCTTAAAGGGTTAAAGCAGGCGCAGCGTGATCGCTGATGACGCTCAGGTGCGTCCACCTCGCCCCACTACAGCATTGCTTTTAAAAATCCCTCAGATTTTTCTGCCGTTTTTAAGGACAAGCCTCAGCTCTCAGGAAAAAAGCCTGTAAGACACGAGTATGTTTGACTGCTTTGCACATTAATGAAAATAGAGGTTGATAACGTTCCAAAAAATGACAATAGACAAAATCTGTTCATATTCTAACCCTCATCACCCTACACCCATGAAAGTAATTTTTCAGTAAAACCCATAACGCAACCACCTCTAATAATATGCATATAACAAAATATAGAGTTAATTTATCTTATCGTAGTCCTCCCCTATGAAGCTTTTATATATGTTAACTTTACTCTGTATTTTTTTCTTTTACAGTATTAGTGAGGTGATCCTGGGAGCACACTCCATCAAGAAAGAGGAAGAAGATTCGAAACAATTCCGAGAGGTTAAGAAACAATTTCCTCATCCTGACTTTTGTAATATATTAAAGGGCAATGACCTCATGTTGCTCAAGGTAAGGTCAATATTCACTGTACAATTCACAATACTAAATGAAGCAAAGACGCAACCCTGTAATTTAAACACTTTTTCAAGAAAACCCACTTAGAGGAATTTGTTTAAAATGGGGCAGTAAATTAAAGTGCACAATTTTTTTAGAGCTTTTAATCACATGAGATTTGATTTAGTATTACATGTTTTTTATGTTACATAAAACATTTCTATTTGTGAAAAGACAATTGAAATATGTAACAATATGAATAATATGAAATGTTAGGCAGCTCAGGACCTAACATTTACTTTTCTTCTTTTCTTTACTTACTCTTCTTACATAGTTGAAACATGTTTTTAAAGTCAAAACATTGTAAGCTAGTACTGACCAATGAGTAATAACTGACTGTTAAAAATTAGCAATCTGTTTATTAACTGACTCTCATTTGGTGTTGGCTCGCTGCAGTCCAGTATCACGACACTACACTCACTGTTGAAATTACCAGCTAATTATATTTAAAGTATTGATTAATTTTATCTTTAGGGATTTTCTATCTTAGCTCTCAGCCATGTTGCTATAGCATCATGCTTTATCCCCTGTTCCTCTGGCACTTTCCTGCTTAGTGTGCCACACTACTAGTTTTAGTAATAATGACACTTGTCATTAACCTAGTTTGGGGGTGAGCTGCTCCAAGTGCTCCAATTACCTCATGGACAACTTTTGAATCAACCTCCACATCTTCTGTAGTTCCTCTCTCGGCCCTTGGTATTTCCCAAGCTTCCCATGTTCCTTCTTCCTGATGTTGCTATCACTTGATATAGCTACATCTATTACTACAGCCTTCTTTCTTTACTTAGTCCCACAGGGTCTTAGCTTGGTCATTCTTAACCACCCTAGAGGGTGTATTCCATTTTGACCTTGGGACATCCAGGCCATACTCAGCACAAATATTCCTGTATATTAAGCCAGCGGCTTAGTTAGGGCGTTTCATGTATGCACCCTGCTGTTATGTTCTGTCTTATTTACTTACTTTATAACTATATAAAGGGGCGATCGTGGCTCAAGAGTTGGGCGTTCGCCTTGTAATCGGAAGGTTGCCGGTTCGAGCCCCGGCTTGGACAGTCTCGGTCGTTGTGTCCTTGGGCAAGACACTTCACCCGTTGCCTACTGGTGGTGGTCAGAGGGCCCGGTGGCGCCAGTGTCCGGCAGCCTCGCCTCTGTCAGTGCGCCCCAGGGTGGCTGTGGCTACAATGTAGCTTGCCATCACCAGTGTGTGAATGAATGGGTGGATGACTGGATATGTAAAGCGCTTTGGGGTCCTTAGGGACTAGTAAAGGGCTATATAAATACAGGCCATTTATATAAACATAATACATAGATAATCAATATGCAAATCTTCTTTTTTTCAGCTTAACAATCCAGTGATGGAAACCAAAACAGTGACATTTCTCAAGCTGGGCAAAACTCTCAAAGACCCTGCAGCTGGCAGCAACTGTCTGGTGGCTGGATGGGGAAAAACTGAAAAGAAGAATAGGTCGGATGTCTTGTTGTCTGTCAATGTGACTGTGATTGACAGAAAGAAGTGCAACTCTCGTGGTTATTACAACCGCAACCCTGTTATTACTAGTGACATGATATGTGCTGGTTCAAATGGAAACGCTAAGGCTAGTACATGTAATGTAAGTATATATTAGTAAGTTGCTTTGTAATATGAAATTGTAAATTGCAATAAAGCGCAAGACCTTTTTGGCTTTTTTAAATCTCCAGAATAGTTAAAACACCCCCCAAAAATGTCAAACATTTGTTCTTGCTGCAGGGGGATTCAGGAGGGCCACTGCTGTGCAATAAAGAGCTGGTTGGAGTCACTTCTTTTGGACCTGTAGTGTGTGGCGAGATAAATGAGCCTGCAGTCTTCTCATTTCTCTCCAAAAAACAACTCAAGTGGATCAAAAAAACAACTAAGTCATCTGAATTTTAAGGAATCCACAGGAATCAGTCCACATAATTTAATGAACACGAGCATCTTTGTAATCTTCCTTGTTAAATCTGTTACTGCTGTTCCTATAGACCACTGACTTGAGCATTATTAATATTATCATTTCATTCTTTTACATTTTTATTTTTGATCTCTGCACATATATGACAGATCCTTATTATTGTTAGTCCTTATCATTGCACAAACTTTTCCTTTTCTTTGTTTTTCAATCCCCAAGTAACCCCAAGAATATGAGTACTCCTGTTTGCTGCATTTGAAGGCTACCTCTGCAATAAAAGCATACAAAGGTTTTTTTTTTTGTTTTGTTTTTTTAATGTACATACAAAACTCATGAAAGTAAAACAACAAAGTGAAATTATTCAGCCTGCCAGTGAGAAAGATTCACCAGCTCCTGCTTTATATACTGAAACTGAAACTGAGGCTTGTGAACTGATTTTGTTTTGATGTAGATAAATTACTGAGCATGCTTTCTTATTTGTTCATTTTTCATCCTGATTACTTGTGCTCAGAAACCACTGACCAATCTTTTTCCACACGTTACTTTTTTATTTTACTTTTAGATAATTCAGTCCTGGGCCACTCCTCCTGTTACAGAGCTGTGGTTATATGGTTATATAAAACTGCTTGATAAGCTAAAACAAAACTAAAAAATTGAGTAACCTTGTAAAGTAGCTGGGATAGGCTCCAGCCACCCCGCAACCCTGACACGGATAAGTGGAAGAGAATGGATGGATGGATGGACCTTGTAATGTTGAAGGGAAAAGGCAACCATATCTATGAAATTCCATGCCTTTTATTTGAGCTCTATTGTATTGAGGGGCGATCGTGGCTCAAGAGTTGGGAGTTCGTCTTGTAATCGGAAGGTTGCCGGTTCGAGCCCCGGCTTGGACAGTCTCAGTTGTGTCCTTGGGCAAGACACTTCACCCGTTGCCTACTGGTTGCCTCAGAGGGCCCGTGGCACCAGTGTCCGGCAGCCTCGCCTCTGTCAGTGCGCCCCAGGGCAGCTGTGGCTACAATGTAGCTTGCCGTCACCAGTGTGTGAATGTGTGCGTGAAAGCGTTTTGGGGTCCTTAGGGACTAGTAAAGCGCTATACAAATACAGACCATTTACCATATTGTAATTCATCCACAGGGATAATTTGCTAGACAGTGTGTGTGATAACGTCATGTAGAAGAAGAAGGACTTGGTACATCATGCTCCACAAAACAATAGTAACCAGCTACAGTGTATCCGAAAAGCATTCACAGTGCTTCACTTGTTCCACATTTTGGCTACGTTCACACTGCAGGTCTTAATGCTCAATTCCGATTTTTTGATCAAATCCGATCTTTTTGTCTGATTGTTCACACTACAAATAAAATGTGACAGCAAACGCACTCTAGTGTGAACGTTCACGGCCCTCAAAGCGGCCCGCATGCGCAAAAGAAGACGTCACACACAACACGCTCTGTTTACGAAAGTAAAAATGGCGGCTACAGAGCTAGTAGGTGTTGTTGCAGCAGTCTATCAATTTCTGCACAGTCGTAACCGACAGAATTTTGACAAATTAATTAGAGAAAGAAGGACACTGAGAAAAAAGAGAGCCCGTGCTTTAACAATGGCCGCCATGCTTTCTTGTTTGTCTTCTCCAGTGCTGATAATTGGTGTCTGTCTTGTGTCAGTGACGTAAAAGACCGATTTAATGTGATATGACCATTCAAACAGCAGTCGCGTTCTAAAACATCAGATATTTATCGGATTCAGTACCACGTACCGAAGTGACCTAGGTCGGATTTGAAAATATCGGATTTGTGCTGTTCACACTGTCATACCAAAAAAGTCAGATTTGATGCTCTTTCGCCTGCAGTGTGAACGTAGCTTTTGTCATGTTAGAGCCTTATTCCAAAATGGATCAAATTCATTTTTTCCCAGAATTCTACACACAGTATTTCATCATGAAAAAGGGGACAAACTTTGCTTGAAATTCTTGCAAATGTATTAACCCCCTGACTACCAGGAAAAAAAATGTTGTCCAATCAAAAAATTTTTTAAATCCCCCAATGTTTGTAAGGTAATTAGAAGACTGAAATAATTTTTTGGGGAAAAAAAGTTTACATTTTTTAGATATCACATGTCCACTGTAGAGGACATTGGAAGGCCAAACATATAAAAATGAACTTTGATGGCAAATATTTGCTTCAACTCTTCACCAAGGAGAAGTTTGAACTCAAGGAACTGTAGTGCTTTCTTCCCCCAAAACTGCAAGTCACTGCTATACTGAAGCCACGAGTTGGTGATTGCCAGATCAAAAAGTAGAAAACTGCACATACTGTCAATTTCTGAGTGCGAGAGACCATCCTGTAGAAACTCAACATTCGGCAACAAGGTCCACGTCACCTATATTGGTAGTGTACTCAGCAATTGCCAGTGGACTTGGCACATGGACAAACCTTTTGTTTTTCTTAGACCATCTTGTGCATCTGTCCTGAGGTTGATTGCCATCGACAGAGGATGCCATGACAACTGGCTTGTTGTCCAACCACTTAATGACAGCAAGTTCAGGTCTGAGTACCATCTCTGATGCTCCTCCTTCTTTCTTCTTCAAGGGCTTATTCCATATGATCTTCTTCATGAGACAACTCAAGATCTGGGTTTCCCTCATCAAACTGCAATAAATTTCTTTCTGCTTCTAAAAAGGACTCCTTTTCTGGTCATTTAAAAAAACAGAACAAAATGGAGGAAATGACTACAAATGTCCACTACGGAGGACATTTTTTAGACACTTCAATACTATACTAAAATGAAGTTAGAATTAAGCATGCTATGTTTTAATGTGTTATTAAGAGACTTATTTAAAATATGTTAACAACATTTATAGCTAAAAATTGCTCAATAAGAAGTTTTATGCACTTACTTTTCTTCTTCCCATAAAATGTGCTTGCAGCGATGGCCGCCATGTTCCTTAATGAAAAAACTAAAGTTCCCAAAGCTCCACCCCTTCACATTTGGTATCATTGGAAAGCCCTAAATGTCCTCTGTAGATACCAAAAGGAGGCAGTTCTGTAGTATGCAGTGCATGCCAGATATTCAGGTTTAGAAAGGTGCTCTACAGAGGACAAATTTGCATTGCTGGTAGTCAGGAAAACAAAAATATATCATGCATTTAAGTATTCAGAGCCGTTGCTCGATACTTTGTTGAAGCACCTTTGGCAGGAAATATATCCTGAAGTAATTTTGAGTAAGATGCTGCAAGCTTGGCATACTTGTTATTGGGCAGTTTCTCACATTTTTGTATGCAGAACCTGTCAGACTCCATCAGGCTGGATGGGGAGTGTTGGTCCACAGCCATTTTCTGTTTTCTTCAGAGATATTAAATCAGGCTCAAGTCTGGGCTCTGGCTGGGCCACTAAAGACATTCACAGAGTGGTCCCTAAGCCAATCCTCTGTTATCCTGGCTGTGTGCTTTGGTTCGTTGTCCTGTTGGAATATGAACCCTCCCCAAAGTCCAAAGTACAGTGCTATGGAGCAGGTTATCATCAAGGATGTCTTTGTATATTGCTGATTTTATCTTTGCCTTGATCCTAACTAGTCTCCCACTAGTTTTCCTTTTACAGAAAAATATCCCCACTGCATGGTGCTGACACTGCCGTGCTTTGCTGTAGGAATGGTATTGGCCAGGTGATGAGCAGTACCTGTTTTCTTCCAAACATGATGCTTGGCATTCAGCCCAGTTTCAGCCCAGTCTTTGTTTCATTAGACCAGATGTGGTCTTTTTTGATAGTTCGATGGTCTTAAGCACCCGAAGGACTCTAGTGAAGGTGAGTCCTTCGGTGAGCCTCCCAGGCTTGTTTGGGTAGCTGTGGCGGTATTCTCTGACCATGGAGGGGTCCAGAATGCAGACGGAGGCATCCAAAATCTCTCTTCTGGACCCCACAAAATCCACAAGATACTGATATTGATATTGAAGGCTCTTTACTACAATTGCTTGTATGTGTATATGCACTCTTTAACGTCGGGGATCTGGGTCTGAGGGATCCAGGGTCCTTGAGCAGTGTGGACTCATTATCATTATTATTATTATTATTGTGTGTTTTAGCTGCACTGAGCTGCCGGCTGTGTCCCAAGTTGTAGGAATAGGCAGGTGTGTGTTGGGATGTTTGTTTGTCTGCAGTTGGCGCTGTTTCCTGTAGGCTGGGTGCCAGCCCCCTTGGTAGGGGGCTGGCCACACCTGAAGACCATGCCATGCACTTGCTGATGATGAGGCTCGTAGGGGGAGCTATTTAAGCGTATGATGGAGCTCCCTCTGGCGTGGGATTATTGCGTGAGACTCCAAGTCAGTTTTCAAGTCAGTGTTGAAGACTAGTTATGTGGTGTTTTGATGGCTGTTTCTATTGTGTCTCAGGAGGAGCGTGGAACGTCAGATAGCAGCAGGCATGGGGAATGCAGAGACACGGGAGTGGAGAGCACAGAACACGGATGTTTTGGGAGAAGACACGACACGGGAGTCAGGGGAGCACATGGGGATTTATTCTGTGGATTATTAACTGCACTATAAATAAACGCACTGTTCAGCATAAGGAGGCCGGCACTTGGGTCCTCATTCCCCACTTCCCCGACTGTGACAATAATTATTTATTTATTTTCTCCTCCTGTTCTCCCTCTTTTTTAAATACCAGCTTTACCACAGAAGAGAGTTGAATACATCCATTATGTTCTATCCTATTCTGTCCTTGTCTTGTTTTTGTAAAATAATATTAAAATACAAATATTACCAGTGATATGATTATTTTTTCTGTGATAATGAATTTTTTAAAAGACTTAATGTAAACTTCACAAAAAGACAACCTCAAATGTTTTACTGAGTTTTTGTTTTACACAGTTCCAGAGCATTGTTTGCAATTATTCACTATGTTTGAGTCCATTCATGGTTTTATGATTTCAACATGTCTGTGAACAGTGTGTCTTTTTTCATTGTTTATTCTGCAAATCATTTTTTCTTCTGGTTAATAAGATGACATTTTAGAAAGCAAATGTGAAAGTGTCAGTGACTTACTGACATATCTGCACCCAGTGACAACGTTCTCGGAATCACGTAAAGAAACCCACCATCGCACAGTAAATAAACAAAATGGTCATTATTCGTGGTAAATTCAACCAGAGTTCTTGAAATGATGTAAGCTTGAACCTTTTGCAGCCAGACCACATCCTTTCAGCTCAACATAAGTTGTGCATTACAGCTATGATCAAGGTTTCAGTGCATTCAGCATCTGATAAGGAGAGGTAAGCAGAAATGTTCTGCCCGAGAGATTTCAGTCTTTTCATCACATGTTCAAGTTCAAGTTCAACTTTATTGTCACTTCAACCATATACAGTTTAAAAATACACAGTGAGGCGAAACAACGTTCCTCCAGGAACCAAGGTGCTACAAGACAAGTTAGTGCAAAAAAAATAATAATATATAATATATCTAGTAATAATATTGTGCAAAAGAGCATTTACAGGTTGGTGTGTGCGATGGTTTGGTGGTGTAGGTCAGTGTGTTTGCGCTTGTGTTGGTTAGTCAGTCCAGTCTCAATGTTTTGAGGTATTTGAGTTAAGCTGAGTGATAATGTTAGTGTATGTGTGTGTGCGTTTATCAGTCAGTCCCTTTTTGCTGAGGAGACGGATGGCTTGTGGAAAAAAGCTGTTGCACAGTCTGGATGTGCGTGCCCGAATGCTTCGGTACCTTTTTCCAGATGGCAGGAGTGTAAAGAGTGTGTGAGAGGGGTGTGTCCGATCAGCCACAATGCTGGTGGCTTTGCGAATGCAGCGTGTGGTGTAGATGTCCTCAATAGAGGGTAGAGAGACCCCGATGATCTTCTCTGCTGTTCCCACTATCCGCTGTAGGGTCTGGCACAGCTCCCAAACCAGACAGTGATGCAGCCGCTCAGGATGCTCTCAATAGTTCCTCTATAGAAGGTGGTCAGGATCGGTGGTGGAAGCCGGGCCTTTCTCAGTCTTCTCAGAAAGAAGAGACGCTGTTGGGCTTTCTTGTGCAGGGAGCTGGTGTTGAGGGACCAGCCGAGGTCCTTCTCCAGGTGTACGCCCAGGAATTTGGTGCTGTCAACGATCTCCACAGAGGAGCCGTTGATGCTCAGCGGTGAGTGGTCGCCTCGTGTCCTCCTAAAGTCAACAACCATCTCTTTTGTCTTGTCAACATTCAGAGACAGGTTGTTGTCCTTACACCAGTCCGTTAGTCTCTGCACTTCCTCTCTGTACGCTGACTCGTCGTTCTTGCTAATGAGACCCACCACGGTCGTGTCATCAGCGAATTTAATGATGTGATTTGAACTGTGTGTTGCTACACAGTCATGAGTCAGCAGTGTGAACAGCAGAGGACTGAGCACACAGCCTTGTGGGGCCCCAGTGCTCAGTGTGGTGGTGCTGGAGGTGCAGTTCCCGATCCGTACTGACTGAGGCCTTCCGGTCAGAAAGTCCAGGATCCAGTTGCAGAGGGAGGTGTTCAGGCCTAACAGGCTCAGCTTTCCGATCAGTTGTTGGGGGATGATCGTGTTAAATGCTGAGCTGAAATCTATGTACAGCATTCGGACGTGTGAGTCCTTCTTGTCCAAGTGTGTCAGGGCAAGATGGAGTGCAGTGGAGATGGCGTCGTCCGTTGAGCGGACGTGTGTGATTCTCTTCATCATCCAGTCTGGTGAGCAGTGTTTTCTCTTGAATTTGCTTTTTGCTCCATTATGTAAACATGCACAATGCAAACTCACATTACTGAGGTCTTTCAGTCTTACAAAGCAGTTTGTTGAGATGCAGTGTGCTTCTTTCTTTTGCTCATCTGTTCTTGACTTCAACATCCAGTGACTGGACATTTTTATTTTGTTTTAGGTCATGGTTCTGAGATCATTGGAGGGAAAGAAGTCAAGCCACACTCGCTGCCTTTTATGGCTCTGCTGGAGGGTGATGGAACAATGTGTGGAGGAATATTAATTGATCCAACATGGGTCCTGACTGCTGCTCACTGTCCGAAGTAGGAAATTAAATCGTACTTTTATTACAATTTTCAAGCTTTAAAATGTTAAAATGCAATTTAATACAATTGTTTTGTGTATATGCCAGTCAACAGTATATTTATTATTCTGATGCTTATGGACTTTATTTACAAAAGATACAATTTTTGCCGCATCGGGCTTTCATTATGGAAACACACACACACATTCAGTATATCTACCTTTTAAATAAACAGTTGATCTCTTACTGAACTATCAGACCTTTTTAAAAAGACACACATGCACATACACATACACATGCAGACACACACTGAGTTACAGAATTATGACAGATTTTCTGATGACATCATATTTACTCTGTTTGGCTTATGTGACCAGTGTGTCTACAGTATTATAGATGAAAGATATAGAAACTGTAGAGCTAATGTGCATACGTTGATGTTTATTTTTATCAACAGCATAGTATTAAACAATCTCATTTTACACATTTTACAAAGATAGATCTTTCACAGAGATGCTGTAAGGAATTTTATTTATAAAGCACTAACAACCAAACAATGATCTATAAATTTTTATTAACCTGTTCTATAAACAAACTATCATCACCACAAAGTGTTGTTGATGTTTTTTTTCTCTTCCAGTATAAGTACGGTGATCCTGGGAGTGCATTCCATCGAGAAAAAGAAAAAGAAAGAGACACGTTTAAGGCAGGTCCGAAAGGTTCAGAAATGTGTTCGTCATCCCAGCTATTCTAAAGAAAAAAAAGTCAATGACCTCATGTTGCTGAAGGTAAGGTGATAATTGAATGTCCAACAGTGAGCAGAGCAAAGATTCAGCAATGTGAATTAAAAAGGAATCTAAAATAACATATCTGAAGCTTCAGATAAGAAATGGTCTAAATCAAACAAAATCAAAGTCTCTTTTCTTCTATTTTCAGTTGCTGTTTATTCAAAATGCTGTTAATCAAACACTTTGTGTGCCTGTTATACTCTTCCAAGGCTCTCGCATGTCCCTATGTTGTTTTAACAATATCAACACTTTTAGTAGCTGTAATTAAGGTTCATTGCAAACACTGTAATTTATTCTAATCTGTTCTGTGACTGATTCTGAGTATCAGACAAATTTTATAAAAAGCCCATATTCATTCAAACATCCTTCCTTTCTGCTGTGACTAAAAAATAGCAGTTTTGTTGATCTTCAACCTTCAAAGCCCTCATGCTATTGTAGACACTTTGATGCTACTCAGAAAAGTAAACAGGGTATTGAATTCTTAATCTGGCCATTGCATAGACTGCATGCTTTTCAAGTGGTTACCTGAAAGCATCCAGTCATACTCAAGCCCCTTAAGGTCAAAAAATGGAAACACTTAACATTTTTCACTGACTCTGGCTGGTTAAATTCATGTCACTAAATTCACAATTAACCCCCTCTTTACTTTTAAGGTTAGTCTTAAAGATTTCCTTTTTGATAAAGCTTAAAAGATCACGTTGACTCCTTGAAGCAAATTGTAGAGAAAGGAGACTTCGGTTTTTGAATTACTGCATATAGTTCTTTTATTAAGAAAAATCTTTGTAAAGATACGTATACACAATTTATATCCTATGTTATGTTTCTTTTTAATCTTATTTCAGCTTAATGAACCAGTGCAGGAAACCAAAACGGTGAATTGTCTCCAGCTACATAAACATGTCAAAGACCCTGCAGCTGACAGCAACTGTCTGGTGGCTGGATGGGGACTAACTAAAAAAAACAAACCATCAGATGTCCTTATGTCTGTTAATGTGACTGTGATCGATAGAGTAACGTGCAACTCTCGTGACCTATACAACCGCAACCCTGTTATCACCAGTGACATGATATGTGCTGGTTCAAAGGGTAAAAAAAAGACTGATACCTGTAAGGTAAGGATCATGCATATTTTTTGTGCTTGAAGACCCGCTGCCACCTTGAAAGTTGTAAATAATTCAAAAGCGATTGCTCTTTCTGCAGGGGGATTCAGGAGGGCCACTGTTGTGCAATGGAGTGCTAGTTGGAGTCACTTCTTTTGGACCTAAAGAGTGTGGTAACATAAAAAAACCTGGAGTCTATTCTTTTCTCTCAGAAAAACAAGTCAAGTGGATCAAGAACACAATGGGTGCCCCTGAAATGTGATACCGACATCAATGCAGATATGACCTAACAGCCAAATATGAATCTTTGATGCTGTTAAACATGCCACTGCTGGGTCCACTTGATCTATTATTTTTCATTTAATGGCTTCTGTTTCATCTTTTATAGAGTAGGTTCCTTGCTTGCTATAATCTTTACAGACTATTAAAAGCATCAGCACATCTATTACATGAACAGGCGTTTGTTTAAACATCATATAACTGGAAGTGGGTTCATCACCCTTTCCCTTGCAGGAACTTGGGTGAGATATCTATAACCAGTCTTTTTAGTATTGTGTAGGAAAAGATTGACTGTCCAGTATTTTAGCAATTGTCATTGCACACCATACATAAACATGGGTACATAGCTTTCACACCTGAAAAGATAAGCAAATGTAAAAGTGCCTTAAATCTGCATTGTTTCTACTTTACTTTCTGTATTGATTTTGACTACACTTTCTTCTTTTTCTACTTTCTAATAAAGCAAAATTTTAAAAGGAATCACTGTTTATTTCATTGTTTTTACTATAGCTCTTTCAAATTTCCAATTTCTCAAACACATTATATGTCATATAAAAAACGTATCTGATTTTAGAATGCTACATTCTTCAAAGTAATGGACATAGAGCCCACCTTACATTTTAAGATACATAGTTAATAAAAGTTATAAATACAGTACTTGAACTTAATATGTCTCTCTCCAGACATGTGACATATGTCCATATGATTGGCAAACTTGTCCCGTACTTTTGCAAGCATTTCTGGAGTCACTGTAACCAGATACCAGTGAATGGCTGTGGAATTAAATCACTTACACAGTAAAGATGATATCTTGTAATTTATTTTCTTCTTTCTTCTTTCCCCCCCTGAGGTAGGTTAGGTTGTAATAATCTTTCCTGCAAAAGAGAGCTGTAGTAATGTCAACACAAGAGACATTCACTTCTAGAAGAACAAGCATAATGAGCCTCTGACTAAGAGCAAACCACAAAAAATAATGCTAAGACCCTGCACAGGAAGAGTGCAAAATGTCACGACATACCACAAGTGTCATCCATGACAAGGGGCAGTCTCAATTTGTTAGTTAGACGTTTTACCTTAAATGATGCTGTTCTTTCATTGCTGTCTGCTGATGACAACCCATTAGTGGCACTGCGAGTTGAGAATAGTTAAAGAATAAGAATAACTTTATTGATCCTAAAGGGAAAGTAACCAATCTACTTAGCCCTCTAAATACATCTCAGCATTACTGTAACATGAACAGTCCGAAAATATTATAAATAATATCTTTACTTGTAAGACCATGAGCTTCATGTGACACTGACGCTCAGTTTCTTACTATACCATTAGTTAGAGTTCTTTGCAGTGTCGAAAAAAGAAAGAAAAGCCGCTGCAACTCTGAAAGTCTCCATGTGGTCAACAACAGAGATGGGCAGTAACGCGTTACTTGTAATGCGTTACTGTAATCTGATTACTTTTTTCAAGTAACGAGTAAATTAAGGGATTACTATTGCAAAAACGGTAATTAGATTACTGTTACTTTCCCGTAGTAACGCTGCGTTACTGCGTTACTAAAACCGTGATTTTTTGCAAGAATGTCTCACGACAGTGACGTAAGCGAGTGCGCCGTTAGTGACAACAGCTGTGTGCAGATCAACAATGGATCACATATCGATTGTGGGAGAGAGTATGAGCGTGCAGCGTTTAAAGCGTGGAAGTACTGACCTTACTCTAAGTTTGATTCCATAAAAAGTGACAAAAACATTAGCGTCCATCGTGCGTGGGAAGAAAACTTCTTTTTACAGCGAAAAAACCCCCTAAACTTCCAAGCAAGCACCGAGTGCACAACGACATAATGGGAAACTCACAGAGAAACTCGCGGATTCTTCAACTCACCGCGGCACACCTGCACCAGGGTAAACCTCGGCCTACCCCAGTCCTGCTTTACAGGTGAAAATAGAGCAACAGGACCGCTGAGTCTTTGACTTTATTTATTTTCTGCTGTGTTTTACTTGCATCTATTTGAAAGAGTGAGTGTAAACACAAAAAATATTTTATTTTATGTGCTGGAATGTGCAGAAAATAAGTTTAAATGTTAAACTAATTTCTTCCAGTCAGAGAATGTTGCATTAATTGAATTTTTGCTTGATGCATAAAGTTAAAAGATTAAAACTAATAAAACAAGTTTAAAAAAAAAAGACTTTTCCATTTGATTACATTTTGTATGATGGATTATGTAGAAAAAGTAGAATTGGGCTGAAAGATCTATCGCTTTATCACCTATTCAGGTTGTAAATCATGTTTTTAAAAAGTAACTAAGTAACTAATTACTTTTGAAAATAAGTAATCAGTAAAGTAACGGGATTACTTTTTTGGGGAAGTAATCAGTAATTAGTTACTGATTACTTTTTTCAAGTAACTTGACCAACACTGGTCAACAACTGACATATATTATGCCCCTATCATGGTCTAAACCAGTCAGAGATAGTCAGGGGTGGGACCTCTCTAATTAGCCGCAGTCCAGATATTCCTGTAGTCCTTTGTGTGTACGTTTGAAAGTGCAGGCAGATAGATAGAGGTGAGTAGCTTGAATAAAGAGAAATCAATTCATTAAATCCTGAATCGACTTTTAAATATAAATGTATTTTGCCAGAAATGCCAGAATCTCAGATTAAAGCCCACAAAACGATTTCAGCAACGTAAACACAGAGCGCGGATGCGCGCTTTGTGTTTACATCCTTTTTGCGCTAGGTCTTGTCTCTCTTTAACAAAAATTCCCTGAACCAGCAGCAAAAGAAGATTCAAACTACGCTTCACATTTGATAAATGTCGTCATTAATTCTCTCTTACTTTTGCTGTTTTGCTTCCACCACGTTAAAATCATACTTCATGCACAGCTCTCTCTCTCGCAGTGTACTTTAAGAACAGTTTCCCATCGCAAACGGGTCATCAGAGGAGGTCGATGTGATGATTAAGTTTAACATTGTCTGCAATATTACCAAAGAGTCCCAAAGCACTTTAAACACAAGCACTTTTTCAGTAACTTGTTGACAAGATTGTTATTTAATCATTTACAGACAATATTGTCTGTATGGACGGCCCAAAAAGTGCACATGTAAAATGTAAATGGTAAATGGCCTGCATTTGTATAGCGCTTTTCTAGTCCCTAAGGACTCCAAAGCGCTTCACACTACATTCAGTCATTCACCCATTCACACACACATTCACACACTGGCGATGGCAAGCTACATTGTAGCCACAGCTGCCCTGGGGCGCACTGACAGAGGCGAGGCTGCCGGACACTGGCGCCACCGGGCCCTCTGACCGCCACCAGTGGTCAGAGGGCCTGCTTGACAACTGCGGTGTCAAGTGATGCGCTTGAAAAATTTGGGCGCCTAACTTTTAGGCACACCAGTGCAACCGTGACAAAAAGTTAGTCTAGAGCCCTGCTCTCATGTGCTTTTATGTATGCTAGGGCACGCTCCCAATGAGATGACAGAGGGTGTCCTGGGGGGGTCTCCTACAAGAGGTGACCAGGGCATAACTGGTTTCATGGACAGTCTGCAGCGTAACCTGGTGGTGTCAGATGTACCTAAACAAAATTTCCCATAGCTGTTCTTTTGAATTTAGGTCAGTCGGGCGTTGGGGGCCAGTATCAGTTTCTTCATCCTCTTGGATCTCTTGCTACATGAGGCCTGGCATTGTGGTTCACCTGGAGGAACCCCGGACCCACTCGGTCTATTTTGTCACGGAACTGGGTTTGCGATCCAGTGTTTTGTGTGTTTTCGTTTTATTCTTTGATTATTGTTATTTTCACAGTGTTTCCTGGTTTATTTTGAAAGAGTTTTGTGTGTCTTTGTCATTGTTTTTTGTTTCACTTCCTCTGTGGCGTCATTATGTTCGTTCTAGTCAGCTGTTTCCCCTGTGTTTCCACTTCTTCTGATCACCTCCTGTGTGTATGTAAGTCCCCTGTCTTCCTTTGCTGATTGTCAGGTTGTCTGTTTACCATCCACGTCTCATCTTAGTATTCATAGTCTTCATTGTGGTTTCATAGTTTTCACTGTTTTCATAGTTAGTATTAGTTCTTTCCAGTTTAGGTGTTAGTGTTACACCCCGGCCTAGGCAACCGGGGTGCAACGTAGAAAAACAAAGATAAGGAAAATAAAAATAAGGTAAAAAAAACACACGAGAAAAAACTAATACGGGTTTCCACAAAAATCATCCCAAAACGACCACCATTTTCTTTAAAGCAAAATGATATTTATTTACAACGCAACACAAGGCGCCAAACTATTTACAACGGGGGGAAAGAAGATCGCGACCATGATCAACTGACACACAGGGCTTAAATACATGGAGGGAACAATCAGGGAATGGACAACAGGAGGGAAACACAGCTGGGGCAAATCAGAACTGACGAGACAGGGAAACGTAAACTGAACACACTAAGATACACAGACTTTCAAAGTAAAATAGGAAACACATAACAGTCACGCAAAAACAACACATTACCAACGCCAAATCGTCAATCCCGGAGGAGCACCTAGACACTCAAATCCACACACAATTACGGTCACAGCCGTAACACCCCCTTACCCAAGAATTAACATTAACCCCAAAATGTTTAATTCAAGGAAACACCCAAAAAAACAAACATTTAAAACATACAACCCCAACGAAAAATGTTTGTTCCATGTCCAGCCCATACGGCACCGGCCACCGTCCCGCAGGCGACGCTGATGACTGGACGGGTCCTCCAGTGGAAACGGAAAACCGGAGCGGGCCCTCGGATACTCCAGCGAAGACGGATGAAGGCTGGTGGAGGCTGGAGCGGTCCCATGAACCCCCAGCAAATGACGAAGGCTGGAGCGGTCCCCCGGACCCTCCAGCGAAGGCAGACGAAGGCTGGAGCGGTGCCTCGGACCCTCCAGCGAAGGCGGACGAAGGCTGAAGTGGTCCCACGGACCCTCCAGCGAAGACAAACGAAGGCTGAAGCGGTGCCTCGGACCCTCCAGCGAAGGCGGACGAAGGCTGAAGCGGTCCCACGGACCCTCCAGCGAAGACAAACGAAGGCTGAAGCGGTCCCACGGACCCTCCAGCGAAGACGGATGAAGTCTGGAGCGGTCCCACGGACCCTCCAGCGAAGGCAGACGAAGGCTGGAGCGGTGCCTCGGACCCTCCAGCGAAGGCGGACGAAGGCTGAAGCGGTCCCACGGACCCTCCAGCGAAGACAAACGAAGGCTGAAGCGGTCCCACGGACCCTCCAGCGAAGACGGATGAAGTCTGGAGCGGTCCCACGGACCCTCCAGCGAAGGCAGACGAAGGCTGGAGCGGTGCCTCGGACCCTCCAGCGAAGGCGGACGAAGGCTGAAGCGGTCCCTCCAACGGACCCTCCAGCGAAGACGGACGAAGGCTGATGAAGGCTGGAGCGGTCCCACTGACCCTCCAGCAGACGACGAAGGCTGGAGCAGTCCCTCGGACCCTCCAGCGAAGACAAACGAAGGCTGACGAAGGCTGGGGCGGTCCCACTGACCCTCCAGCAGACGAAGGCCGGAGCGGTCCCTCGGACTCTCCAGCGAAGGCAGATGAAGGCTGGAGCGGTCCCACGGACCCTCCAGCGAAGGCGGAAGAAGTGTGGAGCGGTCCCACGGACCCTCCAGCGAAGACAGACGGAGGCTGGAGCGGACCCTCGGACCCTCCAGCGAAGGCGGACGAAGGCTGGAGCGGTCCCACAGACCCTCCAGCGAAGGCGGACGAAGGCTGGAGCGGTCCCTCGGACTCTCCAGCGAAGGCAAACAAAGGCTGGAGCGGTCCTCGGACCCCACAGTGATTGGACGAGCCCCCATATGTTACACCCCGGCCTAGGCAACCGGGGTGCAACGTAGAAAAACAAAGATAAGGAAAATAAAAATAAGGTAAAAAAAACACACGAGAAAAAACTAATACGGGTTTCCACAAAAATCATCCCAAAACGACCACCATTTTCTTTAAAGCAAAATGATATTTATTTACAACGCAACACAAGGCGCCAAACTATTTACAACGGGGGGAAAGAAGATCGCGACCATGATCAACTGACACACAGGGCTTAAATACATGGAGGGAACAATCAGGGAATGGACAACAGGAGGGAAACACAGCTGGGGCAAATCAGAACTGACGAGACAGGGAAACGTAAACTGAACACACTAAGATACACAGACTTTCAAAGTAAAATAGGAAACACATAACAGTCACGCAAAAACAACACATTACCAACGCCAAATCGTCAATCCCGGAGGAGCACCTAGACACTCAAATCCACACACAATTACGGTCACAGCCGTAACAGTTAGTTTAGTTCTCGTCACTGTTCATGTTGTTTGCACTTTTCGTCGTCAGCCCTAATGAAGGCTCGCTTTTGTTTCCTCGCTCAGTGTCTGCATTTGGGTCTATATTCAAAACACACCGGCGTACCCCACTGTGACATATTTATTGTGTTCAACAGACTCAATAAACTGATTGGCAAAGCCAGAAATGATGTGGGGATGGAGCTGGACTTTCTTACTGTGGTGTCAGAGAGGCAGACGCTTTCCAACATAAGGACAACGCTGGACAATACCTTGCACCCACTCCATAACGTGCTAGCTAATCACAGGAGCACATTCAGTGAGAGACTGAGATTACCCAAATGCACCACTGAATGACATCATATTTTTACTGTTTTACTGTCACTCAAGTTCATATGTGTGTGAAGGTAGACAAACAAATACTGCTGGCAATACAGTGTTGATCAATTATTAGTAAACAGTACAAACATAAACAAATTATTTTTTAGTTTGCTTTACACATTGTCCAAACATGGTTTTTGAATAGTAACTTTAAAAAATTAAGTCTCAGCCTACACATTTCTCTCAATTGTCCCATAAGTTTGAATGAGTGGTGTGTGATAGAGACACGGCAGGTCCAGAGAGTGTTAGGCAAAGCCATCGTTATTGCACACTCGGCTGCACCTCTCAGCTGTCAGCCACACATTCATCACACCACAACTCACAACAACCCCTGCTTCCCCGTGTTTTTAACACGGCAGGCGTGATTGCGGATGCCGTGCAGGTGGGTCCGCACGGCACCACTGACCATGCCTCACCACAGATACTATGTCATGAAATATGGAAGTTTTTAAAGCACAGAATGAAAATTACAACAATCTAAGTTTAGTTTAACAGTCAAGCCAAGGACAATGAAGTATTCATCCATGGGAAATACACCAAGTCAAATTTCTCACGGTCAAAAAGTGGGTAAGTATATGTGTGTGTTCTTGTTGTTGTTGTTGTTATTGGTGGTGATGGTGAATGGGGTGAGGTTGGTAATGATATATTTGATCACAACCTTAGAATCGTTTAGGAGCCCACTTTGCTGACTTGTTAATTTCAGTTGTCAGACCACATCCTTTAAGCTCTCTGTATAAAGCTGAGCGTCACGGTTTCAGTGCATTCAACATCTATGAGAGACAAAGGGCAAAATGTTCTGCCAGAGTTATTTCAGTGTTTTCGTTTCATGCATGCTCCTCGTGATCATCCAGCCAGGTGATTAATATTTTATGTGGTACTTTAATTTACCTGTAGACAATTTTCTCATTCATTTAAATAAGCAGAATGCATACTTGGCATTACAAAAGCAGTTGGTGAAGGGTATTTGTTTCACTCATCTGTTTTTGACTGCATCATCTGCTGAATTTGTTATGTGATGGATATTTTCTTTTTGTTTTAGGTGGTGGGTCTGAGATTATTGGAGGGAAAGAAGTCGAGCCACACTCGTTGCCTTTCATGGCCTATGTGGAAAGCAAAAAATCTGCCTGTGGAGGGACGTTAATCCATCCACAATGGGTCCTGACAGCTGCCCACTGCAAAGAGTAGGAACGCTTTTCAAATCACAATATTGTAATATTTATGTTTAACTGACAGTGTGAAAGATAATACATAAAAAGATTTCACGAGAGATCAGAAAGAAAAAGTCTTTATTATAATTATTAATGTAATGTTTGTTATTTTTTTATTTATAGATTGTCCATATTCTTGTAGTAATTAATATCTTCACAGAGAATTTTGCACTAATCATTGTCATATTTTTTTTTTATTTTTTAGAATTTCTTCATTTCCTTATCATAGATACAAATCAAATTGGCATCAAACATATTGTCTGTTGTTTTTATAGAAAAGCCTGCAAAACACAAGTAGATTTGTCTGCATTGCACATAAATATTGATGTTGGCCATAATCCAAATGAGAAAAAAAAAGATTAAATGTTTATCTAAACAGTGTGGTAATCACTGTCATAGAAAGAGACTGCACTCAGAAATTTCATAACTGCAAATTGTTATATCGTTGAAATTCTTTATTCACCTCGAGGAAGACACCATGCAGCTTTATCTATGTCTCTAAAATAACCATAACCCAACTATATACAATAATACACATATAATGAAATAACTGTGCAGCTATGATAATGTTATAACTGTTTTATTTAAAAGGGTTAATCTGACCTATTAATCTTTTTTATAAGTGAACTTTCACTAATACATTTTTTTTTCTTCTACAGTATGAGTAAAGTGACGCTGGGAGCACACTCGATCAAGAAAAAAGAAAAAACTTCTAAACAGGTCCAAAAGGTTGATAAACGTTTTCCTCATCCTGACTATTACCAGGAATCCAAGGAGAATGACCTCATGTTGCTCAAGGTAAAGTGATCATTCATTGTCTGAAACCAAGTTAAAAAAAAAAGATTCATTTATGTGAATACGTTTGTTTTTAATCTTATATGATGTATTTCTGTGTGTGTATGGATAAATCAATAAATCAAATGATCCGTTGACGTACAACTTAACAGCGTACTCGCTAACCTTTCTAAGAAAACACATCGAACACGAGGAGAGACTAGAGCTTACACATTTAACAATGTCAGCTTGAAATTTTCATACGTAACAATGACCTTTAACAACCTCCCAGGTACAATATCATCTAGGGCTGCTCAATTAATCGAATTTTAATCACGATTACGATCTAGGCTTTCAACGATCATTAAAAATGACTGAGCAGATTATTAGCCCCTCCCTCATTTATCCGCGACACCTTAAAGGCCAGTCCGTGAAAATATTGTAGGGCAAAAACCGGTCCTTGGCGCAAAAAAGGTTGGAGACCGCTGATTAAGAGGACCCGAGGGAAGCTCGGAAAGCTAAGCAGAAGTTAATTGGAGAGGAGAGTGACTGCCGTTGGTTGAAAAGAGAGGTAAAAAAAACTTCAGTGGTGTTGCACACTATTTTATATTATTTTTTAAAGTCATTATTCAATACATTGTTATTGTTAACCCTTTAAAGCCGGTCAGAGCAGCACGCTCCGTTTTGTGTAACTATTTTTAAATCCCTGTAGAACCTGAACCGTGTAAGCTAGCGCAATAATTTGTTTTGCATACGAAACCGGAGGAGTTGTACTTACATCTTATGCCATCAGCTTGTCCTCGGTCACGGTTTCCTTCCACATAAAGCTTTGCAAAAATTGCATAAAAAGCGCTTGCAGGAACAAAAACACAATATTCCAGAAACAGGCTTTGCCGATCCGATCAGCTGTTCGTAACACTTCCCACAGTGAAACAGACGTCAACGCAAACTATCGCATGTCCGCCATTTCCTGCCCGAAACCGGAAGTGACGTAATTTTCGCGGAAATGTAGTTTTTTACTTGTAGACCTTAAAAGCCTATACTGGTCATGTTTGACTTTTCTGAATAGTTTCTGGGATGCTTAGAACTCGAAATAGTTTATTTTGATGCACCTGCTGTTTTCTTTGCAAATTTGCATCATAGGATTGTTTTTTTGTTTTTCCTGCAGTATATAAAAATTGCTTTATCTCCAAAATAAAACTATGAAGACACTCAAAATAAATTTCCTGTTGTTGTAAACTATTTTTTGTAACTTTTTTGTATTTAAAGTTTTGAGGGATAAACCTCTTAAACTTCTCCAAGTAGAAATATATGTAAAAAAAACAAAAACGATTTTCAATTTTTTTGTAGTTTATTGCACTGTTTTGCAATTAATGTAGTTACTATGGACTTAATGCATACATATTATTAAAATATGGGCTATAACAGTTGTATTGATGTATAGCAACTTGAAATGCTCCACAAATGGCACTACAACATGTAAAAAAATAATATAAGCTCTGGCGGACTTGGTTCTATAGTAGGTCTTAAAGGGTTAAATAAATATCGTCAAATAATCGAGATCTCAATTTCAGTGAAAATAATCGTGATGATCATTTTTGCCATAATCGAGCAGCCCTAATATCATCTACTTCAATAGAAACTGGAAGAAAGTTTCTTGAGAAAAGAATTGCTACTCCTGAACTCAGTGAGGTTTTATGAACAATATTTCCACCCCATTCCTTCTTCCAGTCAACTTCAATATCAATATTACTGAGTTTTTTGAGCAAACGCTATGCAGGGGCGGATCTAGAGAAATTTTCTTAGGGTGGCATGAGGGTGGCAAAGAAATCAAATGGGGTGGCAAAATCTAAGCCTTTTTTTTTCCAAACACATATGCAGGTGGTTACATATGGTTAGAATAATTCAAATGCAGTAAGTATACACGTTTTTCATATAAATATAGTCTAGAATTTAATTATTGTCTGTAGCCCACATAATTACACACTTTAGTTACATAAAACATGTGAGTTTTGATTCTATGTACTGTATAATAAATAAATATGTAGCCCAACAAGTATAAAATCCAGAAAGCTACACAACATGGGGCGGTTCATTTACAAATACAAGTCTAACTTAAGTTTCACACTGTTAGAAAACAATCACATTGTTACATGCTTAAATTACACAAAATGTCAGAAATCTGCACTGTCATGAACAAAAATTTAAAGTCAAAGGAGCTTGCAAAGAAAAGCGTCTGGACTTCTTTAAGTTACTTGAAGACGTTTCACCTCTCATCCGAGAAGCTTCTTCAGTTCTAAGGTCAAATGGTGGAGAGTCCCAGATATTAACCTAGTGGGAGTAACCCCCCACAGAGGGACAAAAGGACCCCCTGATGATCCTCTAATCGCCTGAGCCAAGGTGTGAAAACTGGATTATAGATATCTATATCTATAATGAAACGTCTTCAAGTAACTTAAAGAAGTCCAGACGCTTTTCTTTGCAAGCTCCTTTGACTACCTGGGAATACGAATATTACATACCCAATAATAGAACATAAGGTTTGGTAAAGCCATCCCCCATCTTTTTCGGTCTTTGAAGATATGTCTTGCGTATTCTAGGGTTTTTTTTGTTCCAAATGAACCCAGAGAGAATCTTGTCTAATTTAACAAAAAAGGAAATTGGGATAAATACAGGGACACACTGAAAAAGAAAAGAAAATCTTGGGAGGATATTCATTTTAATTGTATTTATGCGCCCTGCTACAGACAGATGGAGTAGAGACCATCTGTCCAAATCCTGCCTAACTTTCTCCACAAGTGGGTCGAAATTAAGCTTGAAAAGAGCATGGAATTGACTTGTAATTTTTTTTCCAACAATATCTTTATTGCGTTTCAAAATTACATACAGAAATTGGAGTACTTCCACATCAAAGGAAACATCCAGGGCAGCTAAATTATTGTATAACAGTCAATCGCCCTCCCTTGCAAATCAGACACTTAATCAGACGCTTAATTTTTCATGATTTGTTGGATTAACCCACTGAGGTCTGAAATACAACCGGCCATTTTTGACTCCTTTTGAGTTTACGTTTCACCCTCAAATTGTTTCATTTTATCTTTTTCCCCTTGCCTTGTTTGGTGTCATTCTTTTCAGCTCAACTGAATTTAGTTGTTTTTTTCACTGACATACTGCATTAGTATTACTGATCTGAAATCACACAAAGAACTTAAAATCCTAGTAGTATTGTTTTACTGTAAAAAAAAAAACAGTAAATTTTTGTAACTTGAAATGCAAATATAAATTGTACATTTTGTAAACATATACAACTATTTATCTAAAAATGCAGCCAATACACCTGAGTTTGTTTTTTTTCATTTTGTACAACCATTTTGTACAACCATTTAATTCAAAAGTTTTGCGAGATCCCGAGTTAGTTTTGCGAGATCTCGCAAAACTTTTGCGAGATTTCGCAAAAGTCCGTCTTAATTTTTTTTCTCCCATGTCCCCTGCGGGGCTCCGTAATTTAAAAATATTACTAAAACTAAAATGAGAGAACAATTAGGTGTCGCAATAAGATGCCCCACAAATGATGTGTGCCAGTAAAAAAAAAAGTTTGTCCACCAAAAGACAGAGGAGAACAACACATGGATAAACCTGCAGGCCTGACAACAGGAGGGGTATCACTCTGCTGGTTTTCTACTTAGTGACAGTGTTTACGTTGCAAATGTGCCTTTGTGACATTCATTAGTGCCCTCACTGACACACAAAACAAAACGACTACACAACAGAACAACTACACAAGACAACACACTAAGTAAACACGCCACACTAAACGTCACAAATCTCCCACATCTAAAAACTCTCTCGCTCTCTCTCTCACTCGCTCGCTCTGTCTCGCTGCCGTTACCGTCACTCCTAAAACTTTTCCCTCTTCCTAAACAATCAAATCCCACGTGTTGACTGTTTTTTTAATTGGTCGACATGGACAAAAAACAACATATTCAAAAAAGGGTTGCCAGGTCTTAAAAAATTTGGCCATAGACCCAAGCAGGGTGAATTTAATATTTTCGAGTTTGCTAAAATGCAAAGCGTCTCTGATCCAGATTTCCCAGGATGGGGGAGAAGGGGACTTCCAACATAACAATATTCTGCGTCTTGCTAATAAGGTGAGAAATGCTACCAGATCCGCTTGGGGCGTCGTCAAGACAACTGTATCAGGAAGAACCCCAAACAAAGCAGTTAAGGGCACAGGTTGGGGGGTTAGCTGGATGATCTTTGATAAAGTCAGAAAAATATTAATCCATTAATTAATTTGAGGGATGGACATGACCAAAACATATGTATTAGAGAGGCAGGTGTTTGATGACAACGGTCGCAATCAGGGCTAAAGTTGGGGTATATTTGAGCTAGTCTGGCTTTAGTCCAATGTACACGGTGCAAAATCTTACATTGAATCAGCCCGTGTTTGGCACATAATGAGGAGCCATGGACCCGGTAAAGAATTTTATCCCAAGAGTCATCCTGAATTACACACCCCAAGTCCTGCTCCCATGCCATTTTAATAGCCGAGGTTGAGGAGTTGCCAAAGGAACATATTCTCCCATACAGACAAGAGATCAGGCCCTGTGATGAAGGGGGAGGCGATAGAAGGTTATCAAAGTCATGACAAGGAGGTCTAGATGGGAACTGAGAGGATTTCTCCTTAACAAAACTCCGGATTTGTAAGTAGCGAAAAAAGTGACTTTTTGGAAGGCCAAATTTCAATGAGAGCTGTTCAAAGGAGGCAAATGTATTCTGAATTTACAGATCAGAAAAAGACCTGATACCCAAGGAGGCCCACAAATAAAAAGCACCATCAACTAACGAAGGCTGAAAAGAGGGATTTTTCAAAATGGGTGACTGAAGGGAAAAAAAGGTCAACTTAAAATAACGACGAAATTGATACCATATTTTCAAGGTAACTTTGACAATAGAGTTATTATAAGAACCTGCACTCGGAGGCTGCTTTTGGGCATAAATCAGGGCTGGTAAAGAGGATGAGGCACAAGAAGAAGTCTCCAAACTCAGCATTATTCATGCCTTCCCCCTGTAGCCAGTACCTGGGAATACGTCTGTGAAGGTTCTCAGTCATCCAGGTCATCGTAGTCAAAGGAGCTTGCAAAGAAAAGCGTCTGGACTTCTTTAAGTTACTTGAAGACGTTTCACCTCTCATCCGAGAAGCTTCTTCAGTTCTAAGGTCAAATGGTGGAGAGTCCCAGATATTAACCTAGTGGGAGTAACCCCCCACAGAGGGACAAAAGGACCCCCTGATGATCCTCTAATCGCCTGAGCCAAGGTGTGAAAACTGGATTATAGATATCTATATCTATAATGAAACGTCTTCAAGTAACTTAAAGAAGTCCAGACGCTTTTCTTTGCAAGCTCCTTTGACTACCTGGGAATACGAATATTACATACCCAATAATAGAACATAAGGTTTGGTAAAGCCATCCCCCATCTTTTTCGGTCTTTGAAGATATGTCTTGCGTATTCTAGGGTTTTTTTTGTTCCAAATGAACCCAGAGAGAATCTTGTCTAATTTAACAAAAAAGGAAATTGGGATAAATACAGGGACACACTGAAAAAGAAAAGAAAATCTTGGGAGGATATTCATTTTAATTGTATTTATGCGCCCTGCTACAGACAGATGGAGTAGAGACCATCTGTCCAAATCCTGCCTAACTTTCTCCACAAGTGGGTCGAAATTAAGCTTGAAAAGAGCATGGAATTGACTTGTAATTTTTTTTCCAACAATATCTTTATTGCGTTTCAAAATTACATACAGAAATTGGAGTACTTCCACATCAAAGGAAACATCCAGGGCAGCTAAATTATTGTATAACAGTCAATCGCCCTCCCTTGCAAATCAGACACTTATAAGATGTTAGAGAGCAACAGTTAAGTGGAAGTACAAACTATATGACCTGTAAATAATAACTTAGTCAAACAAAGGAAAAGGAAAACACAAACCCCCCCCCCCCCCCAAAAAAAAAAATTATATATATATATAATAAGCTTCTCTATTTCCAAGGGTTGCTCAACATCAACTCGGTTACACTATTGTGCATGGTTCAAAGTTACAAACTCAAATGTACAATTCACACAGCATTAAAGATCAAGTATAAAAGAGATTAATTTAGGAAACTGCAGAGGACCACCAACATTTACACCCCATCTGCCCCATCCACCATACTGCCAAGATCCATATTTCCCATATATTGCATAAAGGGACCCCAGATGTTTTGAAAAAGTGGTAGTTTCCCCTTGATAATGTAAGTAATTTTTTCCATAGGTAAAGTTGTGGACAATTCCTTAATCCAGTTAATGTATTTTGGTTTACTGGTCTTCCTCCATGAGAGTGCTATGACTCTTTTTGCCAGCAGTAGACATAAGTCCAGGGCGGTAATTACCTTTCTAGACATAAGATGTCCATCAGGATATAACCCTAAAATAAAAAGTTTAGGGTCAAGAGCTAGTTGTGTACCCAATATAATATCCAGAGCTTGTTTAATCTCTTTCCAAAACCGTTGTACTTTATTGCATTCCCAGACACAGTGGAAAAATGTCCCTTTCTCCTCTCCGCACCTGAAACACAAGTCTGGGATATCACCATTATACTTATTAAGCTTTTCTGGAGTCACATACGTCCTCATTAGCCAATTATATTGCAATACTTTGAGACGAGTACTGGTAGTTTGTGTTTGTGCTTCAGCACATGCCTCCTCCCAGTCTTCGGAGGATAAGTCCTCCTGTAAATCTTCCCTCCAGGAATTAAGTTTTCCTAAAGAAGATTCAGGGGAACCCTCTACTAACATATTATATAATTTGGAGATTATTCCCTTTCCAAAGCAATCTCTTTTCATTTCTGTTTCCAAAGTGGAAAACGGAGGGATTGACAAACACTGATTTTGAGATGATCTAATAAAGTTTCTCACTTGTAGATATTTAAATCGATGTTTGCATGGGATATCATACTTGGAAATCAACTCCTCAAATGACATCAAAATCTCACCCTCTGATCCCACGAGATCCCCTATTGTCTTTAAGCCTTTGTCAGCCCACTTCCTAAAACCAGGGTCTGCTCTGCCTGGAGGGAAAAATTGATTACCCCATATTGGGCTAAAGCGTGCGAAAGAGGTGGGTTCACCCAGGTATTTTTTAACCTGATACCAGATCATAATCATATTTCTGACTATAGGATTTTTTGTCTTTTTTTTCAACATTTTGACTTTTGCTGAGTATAGGTACTGGGGAAGGGGAAGAGGTACTGAGCTGTTTTCCATATTTGTCCAAGGCGGGGGGGATTTATCTGTAAAATAATACATCATAGTCCTCAATTGGGCTGCCCAATAGTACCAAAGTGGATTGGGACATTTGAGGCCTCCTCTTTCATACGGTAAGTACAAGAGTGATAAACGGAGCCTTGGTCGTCTATCATTCCACAAAAAACGTACAAAAATTGTCTTCAGGTGTGAAAATAAGTTAGCAGGGGATGACAATGGGATGTTCTGGAACAGGTACAAAAGTTTGGGCATTATGTTTAATTTAAGAACATTAATTCTCGCTATAAGTGACAAGGGCAAGAGCTTCCATCTATCTAGGGATGAGGTGATTGAGTCTGCCATAGGGGTGTAGTTAGCTCCAACAATGTCTCTCAAACATGGCACTATCTTAATCCCCAGACAGGTAAAACAGTCTACCATTTTGAATTGGAAAGAATTTCCAGCACCCTCTCTCTCTTCTGAGTTAAGTATCATTAATGAAGATTTTTCTTTGTTCACTTTATATCCTAATATCCGTCCAAATATGTGTAGTAGATCCAACAAGGCTAACCCTTCCCAACACATTTGAAATATTAAAGGACAGAGAAACAAATAATACCTGAATGTCAAAAACTACATCCATAACAATGAATACTGAATATGCCCCTTTAACTTGAACTTGGGCACCCATTTCCCTCCCCCTATACATATTGGCACCTGTCTAACAGCTAAAGGTTGTTCCACCCAAAAGTGAGGATCAACCGACTGTGCCTGAACACTTTTCCCTTACCCCACCCCGCTATGCAAACAAAAAACTTGTTATTGAATACGATAAGAAAATCAGGGTACTAATAGTGGCTGTGAGCCTCTGGACCAATAAACAAATAAATATAACAAACTGGCCTTTCTCTCTCTCCCTCTCACTTCTTTTTAAACTTAAAGCTCAGTAATCATCCCTCCATGCCAACACACTGTAGTATGACCATGATTACATCATCTCACCCCGGTCCACTTTCTGACCTCAGAGCCTTTACAAAGTTCTCCGCTTCACCTGGCAGGTTAAAGATGCGGGACTGTCCGTCGTGTGTCACTATCAGTCGCGCAGGAGGAATCATGCCGTACCGGATACCCATGGAGCGAAGCTGTTGTCTTACGGCGTCAAACTCTTTCTGTTTTTTGTGCACTCCGGTCGCTAGGTCCTCATAAAATCTTACCGGGCGATTCTTGAAAAGAATCTGTCCCTTTGCCCTGGCAGCTCTTATCACGGTCATTTTATCCTTGTAATTTAGAAACTTCATGATCATAGTCCTTGGTGCAGCGGTATTTGACATATTCTTCTGGCCGACCCAATGCGCTCTCTCTCCAGCGTCAGAGCGGTTCGTAGCGGCGCCAAGTTCAGAGCCTCCAGTAGCCAGTTTTCCAAGAAAGCGCACGCATCTTCTCCTTCTGCGTCCTCGGGTAGGTTAACAAGTCTCAAGTTAGATCGTCGCGATCTGGTCTCCAGATCCAGCACTTTGTCCTCGAGGTTTTTGTTGTTATTTTCAAGAGTCCGTACCTTTGCTTCCAAGGTGGTAATGCTATCTTCTGCTGCAGATATCCGGGCCTCCGCCTCACTGACCCGCTTGGCACACTCATTAACATCCTTCCTCACAGTCTCTATTGCTGACAAAACACCATCAAGTTTGGAGGAAAAATCGGATTTCAAGCTTGCAATAGCCGCCAGTATTACGTCTGAGCCTTCGGCTGTCTCTTCCCTCTCAGTCGGCTCATCATTTCCCTCCTCCACCGCCTGGCTAGCGTTGATATTAGTCTCGCTATCTTCACGGCTAACGCTAGCTTCACAGCTAGCCTCAGAGTTCAACTTAGAAGTGAAGTCAGATAATTTCGATTGAGTCGGTCTACTAATGTTTTTCCCGGGTTTCCTTTGCGAGAGAGGCATCACAGCTGTCCTAGGTGTCGTTCAATGTCTAACAAACGAGTATTATTCAGGATTTTACAGAAAGATAGCGGAGCAGAAGTGGGCACGTCCTTTCAGCCAGCCGCCATTACCGGACCCCCTTGACTTGTAATTTTAACCCCTAAATATGTGAAGTTGTCCGATACAACTCGAAAAGGCAGTGCTGTGCACTGATATTTCTGTGCAGCAGCATTCAGGGGGAACAGTTCACTCTTCGCGAGATTCAGCTTATAGCCAGAAATAAGGCTAAACTGTTCAAGTATTGAGAGCACCAAAGGAAATGAGGATGCTGGTTCTGAGATATAAAGAAGAAAATCATCTGCGTATAAGGAGACCCTTTGATCTATACCATTCCTAGTAACCCCGGTGATACCTGGGTTTGATCTCAGCGATATGGCCAGGGGCTCAATTAGAATTGCAAAGAGCAACGGCGACATGGGACAGCCCTGCCTAGTCCCCCTAAACAGAGGAAAAAAGTCAGAACATGTGCCATTTGTTTTGACAGCGGCAAGCGGGGATATATAAAGAAGTTTCAACCAGGAGATGATTATTTTACCAAAGCCGAATTTATCCAGAACATAAAAAAGGTATCCCCACTCGACCCTGTCAAAAGCCTTCTCAGCATCTAAACTGATCCCAAACTCAGGGCTGTTGGAGTCTGAGGGATTGTAAAGAACATTAAACAAGCGTCTAAGGTTAGAGAAGGCATATCTCCCTTTAATAAAGCCAGTTTGATCCGGGTTAATTACAGATGGCAAGACTGCTTCCACACGCATCGCTAAAAGTTTAGCAAGGATTTTATAGTCCACATTTAACAAAGAAATGGGACGGTATGAGCCACATTGTAATGGATCCTTATCCTTTTTTAAGATCAAGGATATAGATACCTGCAGTAGAGAGGGTGGGAGGGATCCAACTTCCAGTGAATGCTTATACATATTTATCATGAGTGGGGCCAGTTTAGGCATAAATTTACGATAGAACTCAACAGGAAACCCGTCCTGTCCGGGACACTTAGAACACTGCAATTTGCTGATAGCTTGCAGGATCTCTTCTACAGTTACTGGTCCCTCCAGCTGAAGGCTGTGTGTCTGATCAATTGATGGGACCTTAAGATGATTGAAAAAGGAGTCCAAAGCCTCAGTACTAAATGCACACTCAGACACATACAGAGATGAATAAAAGTCTCGAAATTGGTCATTAATTATTTTAGGATCCGTAGAAACACCGCTTGATGTCTGAATCCGAGGAATGGAATGTGCAGCTGCTGCACTACGAAGCTGATAGGAGAGCAGTTTACTGGCCTTATCCCCATACTCATACTGGGAGTACTGACACTTCAACAACATCTCTTCAGCCCGAGCAGAGGACAGGTGATCAAACTCAGTCTGCAAAGACAGCCTGTCATTATAGACCTCTGGTGCCGGGCAGACAGCATACAACTCATCTAATTGCGATATGCGTATTATGAGCTCGGACAACTTTGCTTTCCTTTGATTTGCCTCAAAACCAGCATAAGATATAATATGTCCCCTGATAAAAGCCTTAAACGTTTCCCACAAAATGGAGGGTGATATTCCGGGTGTAATGTTTGTCTCTATAAATAAGTCTATCTTGGAATTCACAAATGTGATTAACTTATCGTCTGACAGCAAGCGTGTATTCAAACGCCATGGAGCTGGTGGAGAACTTTGGCCCACTGCCAAATCTAGAGTCAACAGAGCATGATCTGATATGACAATAGCACTATGAGAGCAAGAGCGAATCTGTGAAGTAAGTCGACTGTCCAGTAGAAAGTAATCAATACGAGTGTATGTATGATGAACAGGGGAGAAAAAGGTGTACTCTCTACGTGTGGGGTTGAGAAAACGCCAGGCATCAATAACAGAAAATTCTTCAAGGAACATATTAATAATTTTGGAAGAGTTGGATTGCCTACCAGGCTTATTTGAGGATTGATCCAGCGGCCCGAGCCAACAATTAAAATCGCTACCAAAAACCAAATAGTGGGAAGACAAGTCAGGAATTTTAGTGAAAAAAGTGCTAAAAAAATTTGGATTGTCCTAATTGGGAGCATAGACATTGGCAAAAATGAATTTAGTGTTCAAAATACTACCACTCACAATAATGAATCTACCATTCTGGTCCGCTATAACATTAGAAGAAACAAATGGCACTGATTTGTGTATTAAAATAGCAGCACCACGAACTTTGGATTTAAATGTAGAGTGATAGAGTTGGCCCACCCACCCCTTACGAAGTCTAAAATGATCTGAAATTTTTAGGTGTGTTTCTTGTAAAAACACAACCTGGGCGCCCAAAAATTGCAAATGATGGAGGACCTTGCTCCTTTTAATAGGTTGGTTCAGACCTTTACAATTCCAGCTACAGAACTTAAACGAGTGACCTGCTTGTTGATTATTAGTATTTAATTGCGATACCATGTTAGAACATAGGTTGAAAAAAACCGAAGCTGACCGATGAAAAACACAGAAAAAACAAAGTCAGTGAACAGAACAGTACAACATAAAAAACAAAGAACACCCAAACTTCCCCCTAAATGCTGAAGCATCTTCCCTAACAAGATGCGCGCACCCCCCACCAAACACACCCCTGAGCACTTCCTCCCAACCATTCGAAGTCCCAGTTGAGTTCAAGCTCCTTGCAATACAAGGCAGAGACAAATCAAGGATTGTATGAAAATATATTAGAACAAGACACATCCTATAAATCAAGCTCACCTCAAATAAACATAAGTATGTTACTTAAAAAAATACAATAAGATACAATAAAAAATAAAAAACAGTGAAGAAAGAGGAAAAAAAAATAGAATAGAATATTTCACAGAAATTAACCAAGATGGACATATCAGCCCAATGGGCTAAGACACTTATGTGCCCTGAGAGGCAGGGCTCCCCAGGATTTTATTGGCAAAGTCCGTGGCAGACGCAGGATCAGTAAACTTACGTACAACTCCATCTGGAAGTGTCACCCTCAGTTCCGCAGGATAGAACAGGCTGAACTTGATCCCAGGACAAGAATGTAGAAGGCGCTTGACCCAGTAAACTGTGAACGTTTTTTAGCCACTGCAGGTGTGAAGTCTGGAAAGATGGAGATCCTTCTGCCCTGGTAAAGTAGAGGAGAGTTTGCCCCTGCAGCTGTTCCTTGACATGGAAGTAGTGGACTCTAATGAGGAGTGGGCGAGGAGGCGCTCCCTCTCTGGGCTTTGGTCCAAGGGACCTGTGAACCCGATCTAACAGAGGTGCTTCATTCAGTTTCAGAAGATCTTGCAGGAGATGGGAAATAAACTCCCTAGGGTTAGAAGTCTCCAAACCCTCGGGGATGCCAATAAGGCGAATATTATTGCGCCTTGATCTTCCTTCTAGATCCTCACATTTAGCTTGCAGTTGTCTGACCTCCTCCGTTAGGACACTTACAGCAGATTGAAGAGAAGTCAGGTCGTCACTGCAGGTTGTAGCTGAAAGCTCCAAATCTTTAATGGTGGTCCCTTGAGCATTAACGGTGGCCTGTAGGGTGGTTATAGCAGCTTTAAACTCAGCCTTCACAGATGATATTTCTGACCGCAGTATATGGGTAACCGTATCAATCTTGCATTCAAGCTTGTCGCAGATGTCCCGTTTCATGTTATCTTTTTGTGTCTCTGTTGTGGCCAGTGCTATCCTCTATGCCAGGGGTCGGCAACCCTGGGCACCCGTGCCACAGTTGACACGCAAAGGCTTAACTGATGGCACGACCATAGCTGGACTGGCCATCGGGCATACCGGGCCTTTGCCCGGTGGGCCGATGGTGATTTTTCGTTTTTATGGGCCGATGATTTTTTTTTATTATTTTGTTTTTCAGTTATGAACTGCAGTCTGTCTGGATCAGATATAAACCAAATTTAGGTGGAGTTTATTTCCGTTGTGCTGAGTTTTTACAGTCAGTTACAATACCTCGTACTGCGTACTAGCTAGCATGACGGAGTTTTTATACAGCTGGGTGGGTGCTATGATGTTACTGATAGTGAACTTTATTTTATTCATAAGGTTAGTTAGTAGAGTTGTCAACCGTCCCGTAAAAACAGAATCGTCCCGCATTCAGAGAAAATATTACGCATTTCGTATTGAGCTGAAAAGGAACACAGTTTGTCCCGTACTTCAGCTAGAATGGAAAAAGACACAAAGCTGGATTTATTCTCCGTCTTTACGCTGTCAGCTGCCTCTTCTTCTCTCATTCAATCATAAAACTGATCAATGATCAGCTGATCGGTATTTCTGATGCAAGTCCCAGCTGTTGTTTGTTTATCGCCCACTTTGCACCAGAAAGAGGAAACCAGCGGATGTCGCACTAAACAACAGCAGCACGTTTAAGCTTGATCAGCTGTTGTTAGAATTTATTTAATATTAATTTCTAGTATCAGCTGATATTTGCTGGAGCCACAGCCGTAAAAGCTGCTGGCCATGATGTCGGTTTGGATATCTGGGGAGAGGGAAACATGAAGATGAAACCAGGAGATGTTCTTACTGAATCATCAGAGCTGAACAGGTGATGGAGAAATAGGTTTACCTTTTAGGTGACATGAATGAGTTGAAGGGAAGTTATGAACTGTTTCTGAGAGACAAATAACACCAGGATCCTTTTCTAAGTAGCTGACAGCTGGTAACTGTGCAGGGGCGGGTCTAGCAAAGTTTTGCCAGGGGGCCAGGTAGGGCATTAACAGGGAACAAAGAAATACTTTTGTTATTCTCATTAAAAATGTCTAGCTTTTATTAAATAATTATCTGAATCTTACAACCTAAGTTTTTATCTGATGTATAACGTATAGAAATCATACATATAACAACAAGACAGTGTACATCACTGTCACAACAGCGTTTGTTTTCATTCAAAGGCTTTATAGTTTTTCTCAAATGCTAAAACACATTTCACAAACGTTTCCACCATGTTCCCCAATGTCTAAACACAACACCCTTTTCTAAAGCTACATAAACACAACCACACCTTCCCACTGCAAAACTCAAACTGTCACACCAAAAGAGCAGCTCGAAGCTGTCAAAACTGTAAATACTATACACAGCATTACACACTACAGCAAAACAATTGAAAACACAATGCTCAATTTGTGAGAAGGTTCTTTGTTTCATAACTGCCAATGCATATTTTAGAAACTATACAGTAACGGATCGTCGTAGATCTCTGCAGAGGATTAGGCATTTAGATTTGTGAGTTTCATATGAGTAGTATAAATCTATAGAAAATCCTGCATGTACGTACACTACTGTAACACAACTCAATGCAAAAACAGAATCTATTGCACACAACAGTAATCTTGAAAACATGAACAGGGTGTGAAGTTTTTTTATTTACGTTATTCACACCACACACACACCACAATCACTGTGCGGCATCATGTCGCTGAGCTGTTGCTCGCATCTCGTCCGTAATGATGGTGCGAGGTTGTCTTGCTCTCCCTCCTGGACCTTCTCCTCTCCCATGTTGGCCTTCTCCTCTTCCTCATTGGCCTGCTCCTCTTCTTCCAGGGCCAGCTCTTCTCCCTCCTCTGCATCAAATTCCTCTTCCCCTGACTCTGCCTTCATCCATTGTGTTTGTTTGGAATCTTCAGCATACTGTGCACTCTGAACTTGCTTTTACATGTGGGTACAGCATTAGCAACAAGTGTCTTCAATTTTGAGTCATTGTGTGTAGTGAATGACGCCAGGTGTGTTCCCTGTGTTCAAAGATTGGTGACTGTGGCAAGCATTTTGCATCACATGGGCTTTCATTTGAGAATATGAGCAGAGTTGTTTTGCAACATGTGTTTTAGCAAGGAAAAATGTGTTTAGATTTATGAGTACAGAGGGTTGTGTTTTGTGAATTGTGTCTTCATGTGACATGTGTTTATGGTACTGGAATATGGTGGCTACATTTAGTAAATGTGTTTAGACTACTGGTCATTTGGGTTACAGGATTGGCTTTTGTGTTTTAACATTTGAGAAAAACTGTATTCAAGTCAGAGAGTGTTGCATATAATTAAATTTTTGCTTGATGCATAAAGTTAAAAGATTAAAACTGATAAAACAAGTTAAAAAAAGAGATTTTTCCATTTGATTACATTTTGTATGATGGATTATGTAGAAAAAGTAGAATTGGGCTGAAAGATCTATCGCTTTATCACCTCTTCAGGTTGTAAATCGTGTTTTTAAAAAGTAACTAAGTAATTAATTACTTTTGAAAATAAGTAATCAGTAAAGTAACGGGATTACTTTTTTGGGGAAGTAATCAGTAATTAGTTACTGATTACTTTTTTCAAGTAACTTGACCAACACTGATCATTACACACTACAGCAAAACAATTGAACACACAATGCTCAATTTGTGAGAAGGTTCTTTGTTTCATAACTGCCAATGCATATTTTTAGAAACTATACAGTAACGGATCGTCGTAGATCTCTGCAGAGGATTAGGCATTTAGATTTGTGAGTTTCATATGAAGAGTATAAATCTATAGAAAATCCTGCATGTACGTACACTACTGTAACACAACTCAATGCAAAAACAGAATCTATTGCATACAACAGTACTCTTGAAAACATGATCAGGGTGTGAAGTTTTTTTATTTACGTTATTCACACCACACACCCACCACAATCACTGTGCGGCATCATGTCGCTGAGCTGCATCGGGCCACATCACCTCATCCACATCACAGGTTATATTGTCTCTTGCCAGGCACCACGGGAAAAATGCCCTGGAATGGCGAATCCATCCTTGGAAGGCCTCCGCTGGGATGTCAACAGGCCAGCTCCATTGCCCTTAGGAGGTTCTCTCATGTGTATGGTTGTCTGTCATAAACCTTCCATCTCCACGATGAGAAGAACAACTCTATAGGGTTCAGGAAAGGGGAGTAGGGTGGCAGACAGACGTTTAAAAAGTGGTCACTGTTGGTAGTGAACCACTCTCTGATTTGGTTTGTTCTGTGGATGTGGACATTGTCCCAAATGATCACATAAATGTGATGTGCGGGCCCAGGATGGTGTTGTTGGCGGTCCAGGAGGATGTCTTTTAGCTCCTCTAGGAAGGTGAGGAGACGTTGGGTGTTGTAAGACCCAAGGACAGCATGCCCCTCCGAACCCATGGCCGCACAAAGGGTAATATTACCCCCCCATTGGCCAGGGACCTCAGTGATGGTTCTTTGGCCAATGATGTTGCGGCCTCTTTGCCTTCGTTTGTGCAGGTTGAAGCCAGCCTCATCCAGGAAGAGGTACTCATGAGGTCTGGCCATCGCGTCCAACTGTAATATCCTCTGTGAAAATGTGAAAGTGCACAGGTGTTCAGAACAAAGGTCAATCAGGTAGCACAGTATTGTCCAGAAGTAATGTAGGCCACTGAGCAACACAGTATGTCCACTATCTGTACTGTGAACATGGATACTTACTTGCACATACTCGGTCTTTGTGTCGCGCAGAGTTGCGCTCAAAGGGAACCCTATAGACCTGTTTCATCTGCGTCTTTTGGCGCCGGAGAACTCTGTCTATTGTGGCCAAGCTGACATCGTCAATGCTCTCAAAGTTGACATTATCGGCAATGACTTTGTCTCTGATCTCCCAGAGTCTGATGAGGTTGTTCCCACGAACCATATCCACAATGAGGGTTTCTTGTGCCGCTGTAAATATGGCAACCCTCCCACCTCTATGTGGCATTCTTTCAACTCTAAAGAAAGAAACATGTGTTGTCAATTGACATGTGTTATAATACAGTCACAACTGATTTGAAACCAATAGACTACTTTCACAGGTTTGTAAAACTGTATTGTGACAAAGAAAGCAATAGAGTACAATACCTGTTGTGTTGTCTGAATGCTCTGATAATGGTGGCCACGGTGAACCTATTCAGGTTTGGACGGACTCTTAGTCCTGCTTCAGCCATTGTCATGCCATGGTCAATGACTGTTGCTCGCATCTCGTCCGTAATGATGGTGCGAGGTTGTCTTGCTCTCCCTCCTGGACCTTCTCCTCTCCCATCTTGGCCTCCTCCTCTTCCTCATTGGCCTGCTCCTCTTCCTCCTCTCATTTGAACTCCTCTTCCTTGTTGGCCTGCTCCTCTTCCTCCTCTCATTTGAACTCCTCTTCCTCATTGGCCTGCTCCTCTTCTTCCAGGGCCAGCTCTTCTCCCTCCTCTGCATCGAATTCCTCTTCCCCTGACTTTGCCTTCATCCATGGTGTTTGTTTGGAATCTTCAGCATACTGTGCACTCTGAACTTGCTTTTATACATGTGGTCACAGCATTAGCAACAGGTGTCTTCAATTTTGAGTAGTTGTGTGTAATGAATGACGCCAGGTGTGTTCATTGTGTTCAAATATTGCTGACTGTGGCAAGCATGTTGCATCACATGAGCTTTCATTTGAGAATATGAACAGAGTTCTTTTGCAACTTGTGTTTTAGCAAGGAAAAATGTGTTTAGATTTATGACAATGGAGGATTGTGTTCTGTGAATTGTGTCTTCATGTGACATCTGTTTATGATATTGGTAAATGATGGCTAGATTTAGTAAATGTGTTTAGACAACTGGTCATTTGGTTTAGAGGATTGGCTTTTGTGTTTTAGCATTTGAGAAAAACTGTAAGAGCTGTCAGGGCCTGACATTAGAGCAGGGTGTCCAAGTCCAGTCCTCGAGAGCTACTGTCCTGCAGCTTTAGATGCATCCTTGCTCTGACACACCTGAATCAAATGGACACCCCTGCATTAGAGCAACAAGGTGAAAGTTCAGAAGGAGGACATACCAGCTTTTGAGGACCCTGAGAAGGGGCAAAATGATGACAGATAGTGTCCATTGTGGATAAGAAGTATTGTATGAGCTAGGGCTCTGAAGTTCTGGAATTTGGTTTATCAACCACCATACAGGAGACAAGCCTGTGAAGAGAAAAATTTTTTCAGGCTCCTCAAAAGCTGATATGTCCTCTGAGCTTTCACCTTCCTGCTCTGATGTCTGGTCTCCCTTCACCCCTGACAGTAGGAAGACAGACTCCCCTTCCGTAGTTTCTTTCTGCTTTTCTCCCTAATCTCCGATTTCCTGAAGTATGGACATTGGTTGAAAATGTGAGGTAAATCCTGCTGTCCACTACAAAGGACAATGAATAAGTTTTGTTTTGGAAGGGATAAAATTACTGTGCAATTATAAAATCCTACTAAATCAAAGTTGAGGCTGTCAAATTGAAGAAAAAAAAAAGTTTAAGCGGCAGAATTATAATATTTGTTTAAAAAAAGTATCACTTAACCCACCCCCTTTGGCATAAAATATAGATTGCATAAACAGTGGTTGACAGTGCAGTCTCAGACTCATGTCCTTGACAGAGGACAAAAAATAATTGCTGGGTATTACTAGGAGGATAAAAGGTAAAAGCAGACTTATTCTCTTTAATGTATTTTTGTGTACGTATAATTTGACTTTTCAATAAGTTACAACACCTATTTTCCATTTACAAAACAAAATGTATAAATAAATGAGTGGGGGTTCAAGATTTTAGCACAGTGCTGCATGAATACTTACGTTATGACCTGCTCTGTAAAGGTCAAATATAAACAGTCATAATGAGTATGTAACATGTCCATTTAATTATTGTTCAGCTTAAAAAAACAGTGAAGCTCACCAAGACAGTGAAGTGTCTCCAGTTGGGCAACACCGTCAAGGAGCCTCCAGCTGGCAGCAAATGTATGGTGGCTGGATGGGGACTAACTGAAAGCAACCAACCATCTGATGTCCTCATGTCTGCCAATGTGACTGTGATCGACAGAGAGACATGCAACTCTTATTATTATACTGTTATCACCAGTGACATGATATGTGCTGGTTCAACTGGCAAAAAAAAGGTTGATGTTTGTCGAGTAAGTATATTGAGTGTGTGTGTATTTTTATTAGTTCTCTGAATTAAACAGGCATTCAGCTCAACACTCTTGGCTTTTTCACATCCACAAGTAGTCAAAGAATGACTACCATGTATTTGTTTTTCCTGCAGGGGGATTCAGGAGGGCCACTGTTGTGCGATGGGGTGCTGGTTGGAGCTACTTCTTTTGGAAGGACGTGTGAGAGTAAAGAGAACGAACCGGGAGTCTACGCATTTGTCTCAAACAAACAACTCAGCTGGATCAAAGAAACAATGAAGTCATATGAAATGCCATGAATCCACAGGCATCAATACATATGAGCTAAGCAAGACAAAAATCTTTGATGCGTTTACGCTTAAATCTGTCCCTGCTTTCACCATATAGACTACACATACAGTATATGATATCAGCCCCGTCATGGTTAGTACTGTCCACTGCAGAAACATAAAACCAGATCTTCTTTGCAGCCTTTCTCTTGGACAATCATTGTAAAGGTTTGTGGATTATTTAATTTTTGAGAATTGCATTTTGGTTGCTGTTGCTGTAGAGTCTACATAAATGTGGTTATTTCTGAAAGAATTTCTACAAGAACAGTTCCTAACATAATTTCTTCTTGCAGTGGAAAATGACCTTTACCCGTCTTTTATTGTCTTATTTGTGAAAAGATAATACTTAGTATTGTTAACTAGAAAATTGACATAAAAGATTTGTTTATGAAAACCCCCAGCAACATTTTTATATACCTTTTACATTTTCTACTTTCTAATAAAGCTAACAGCATGAACAAAAAAGATTTCTTTCTTTCTTTCATTATTTGTACTGCATTCCTTTCAAAATTTTGTCTTTTTACTCTTAACTCCTAAATCTTTAAAAATGTTTGTGACCCAAAACTGATAGTGTAGTCTTTTATTTTTTTGTATTCAAATTTAATAACTGTTAATGGCTCAGAAAGATTTTTGTAATTGTATTTTCAGAAAACAAACCAGCAGATGCATGATGTGATTATTCTCTGATCTTATCAAAATAGGTTCCTGAGCTAGGACAAAAACAAAAGTTCATATTTATAATAGCAGGAAAGTGAAGGCTTTCCCCTTCCAGTCAGTGACTGTGGCCCATGTAGACACTTTTTTACATGTGCAGCACATCCACGCATGATTTCACAATATACAGATAACTATCTGAAGTAATACAGATAACAAAAAACAAGGTAAAAACACTGTTCATAGTACAGTAATATGCATATTTTATTTCTCTCCCTTCTAAAACATCTGACACTGCTATTCTGAAAAAGTCATTTACACCAGTTGCAAATCATGTTATTATGCACATGTTCTCTTGTGAATATGAGTGTGAATGGTTATCTGACTCTCTATGGTAGCTCTGTAATTAATCCTAGATGCGTTTCCCTCCTGGTCCTCATTCCCTAGTTACCCCTCTGTGTATCTAGTCCCCTGTTTTCCTCTGTCTGTTGTCAGTTCATCTGCTTCTCTTTCCCCGTTTCCAGGTTTCGTGTTTCATAAAGTGTTTTGTATTTAGCTTTCCCAGTTTAGGTTTTGTTAGTTTCCTTCCTGCCTTTGGGTTGTAAGGTTTTGTGCAGCCCTAAATAAAGTCTCACTTTTTGTTAGTATCCTCACTCTGTCTCCATCGTCTACACTTAGGTCCACACTCTCTCCTCTCCACGCGGTAATGACAAACACTACTGACACGTTTACCTCCACAAATTCTCATCTATTTTTAAAAATTTTTGTTACAAGTGTAGCTAAAAATGTCAGTTACATACATGCATATTTGCATCCACTGTGCTATGGTTATTATATATGATAAATTGCAACATTTGACTACAGGCTTTCTGTGCGTGCAGAAATGTCTATCTATCAGTGTTAGATCCCAGTTACCCCTGTACAGGTGGTCTGGACCAGCTCTCCATCCTTCGGGTCAGAGTCCCTTAATCCCTACGGGTATTACCCTGTTAGGTGATGTTGAGACTAGTTTAAGCCGGTGGCGAGGAGACTCGCTCAGCCTCTAACTGCCTTCGTCTAAGCGCCCGCCCTGCACTACCTCTGACTCTATGCGCTCATTGGCAACCTTAATGAAACATATTTGTCAGCCACACTTATTAACGGCAGCTCTCCTCTAATGATCTATGGCACTTGTTATTGTGCTGAGTAAAATTTAGTGACCTGGACAGTAGAGTTGGTTGTCTCAAGACCGGTCTTGGTCTCGAGACCGGTCTCGAGACCACTTTTATGTGGTCTTGGTCTTGTCTTGGTCTCGACGGACTTTTGTCTTGGTCTCGGTCTTAGTCTCGCTGTTTCGGTCTTGCATTCTCAAATCGACATAGTGTTTGGGAGATTTGGAGTCAACCATCAGCGGAGCGGGGGGGGGGGGGGGGGGGGGGGTGGCTTACTGGGCTTAAGCCCGGGTCATTTTTTCAGAAGCATGGGGTCTTTTGGAGTGTAATTTGTTAGTTAGATGCCTGACTGACAACTGTATAAAACAAAAACAACACATGAAGCACAGAGCGCACCGTCGTAAATTCCCCCTAATTTTGGTATGATCCGAGCTCAGGCACTAGGCGACTGAGCACAGCACCCATGTAAGCGAGGGGGGAGAAGCTGCTGCTTGCGAGTTTGCTGCAGACAGAGGAGAGCATAAGTTTGACCAGGTACCAAAGCAAATCATTCGTACTGAACTAATAATGTAAATATGACGGTGTATCACAAAAGATTGATATCAAACTGATCACTTGGTTGCGTTACTTGCTCTTCGAGTGAATCAACAAATGGATAAATAAAAAGCCGAACAGCAATGCTGATTTTTTAAAGTCTTAGCTTACATTTCATATTTTCAGTTGTTACCCTCCATGGCTAAACAAACTCTCTAAATCGGTTTCAGTTGTGTACTGATGAACACAACAATGGACATAAGGAGCTTCTTTCAAAGAAAAAACTCAGATGTTATTTTATATATTATGCTTTGGATGTTGTTCAGTATGTTTCTATGCAAAACAAGAGGAATTTCAATACATAGCAGTATATTCACAGTTGAAACCAGATATTTACATACACTTTATGGAGAAAACATAAAAACTTTTTTTTACTGTTAAACATCAATTTAGAGTAAACTTTTGTTTTAGATAAATAAATGTTGAAATATCTTTTGAATTAGTTAAATGTCAGAATAAAAAGAGGGAGCTGTCTATTTTAATCACTTTCATCAAATTTAGGAGGACATATACACCAAGTTTATTGTTAATTAATAAGAAAACTCCAGACGATTCCATTCTGAGCTGAAGAAGCTTCTGATAGGTTAGTAGAGTCCATGTGAGTAAACTGGTGGCACACCTGTGGATGCATATAAGGCAAAACACAGAGCCTGTTTCTTTGACATGGGAAAATCAAGAGATGTCAACCAAAACACCAGGAAAAGAATTGTGGAGCTCCATAAGTGTGGCTCAATTTTGAGTACAATTTGGTGCCATTTGCAATTAAGAAATACAGATAGTTTCTCTCTTTACTCTTAAAGTTAACAAATATGTTTTTTATATTTATCAATCTAAAAAAAATATTTAGTCTGATTTGATGTTACAATTAAAAAAGTGTTTGTGTTTTTATCTGAAGAGTACATAAATATCTGGTTTCAACTGTATATTTGATGACTGTCAGCACAAAGAGGGAGAGAGAGGAACAGAGAGGGAGAGAGAGGAGCAGAGGGGGAGAGAGAGAATGACGACAGAACAGAGATGGAACAAGAGCAGGTGAGACACACATGTTAGTCAAATGGTTGTTTGCCAAAACTCATCAGAACATGTATCTAGTACCTTGTGTTTCTTTTTAGATACCATTTGTTACTTTTCAAATTCTATATTTATTAAGTTATGCAGGCTTGTTTGCACAACAAGGCTAAATAATTATATAAACTTTTCTCAATCTAAATATTGTACTTTGGTAGAATTAAAAAATAAGTGTAGTGCAGGTCTATGATGATTTTTAGTGCCACTATCATTTAGTTCTGATTCTGGTTCTGTCTTGGTTACTGTTGTAGTCCTGTTTTAATTCTGGATCAGTTCTGGGTCTGGTTGAATTGGGGTTTAGTCCCTGTGTCTTGATACAGGCCTGACTTTGTTCTGCCTTGCTGCTTAATTAAAAAACTAGTTTAAGGTGTCCTGCATATGTATATAGAATAGCATCTGGCTGCAGTTTAAAGACTTTTTTTGTCTTGGTCTCAGTCTTGGTCTTGGTCTCGCCTCGGTCTCGGTCTTGGTCTCGTCTCAACTTGGTCTTGGTCTTGTCTTGGTCTCGATACCCTCTGGTCTTGGTCTTGTCTTGGTCTCGATACCCTCTGGTCTTGGTCTTGTCTTGGTCTCGGATTAGGCGGTCTTGACTACAAGTCTACTGGACAGTAGGTCCCAAGGACGTGTTATAATGATTGACTAGAATAACCTATAAGAACCCTAAATCTGATGTTATGAGTTAACACACACATAAAGTCTTACCAGTTACTGTTTTAAGGAAGTAATAGAATGAATGTCCACAATTCTGACTTTGAATGCAGATAGATAATTTTTATTAAAGCAATATGTCAGCAGGGGTTAGCAAACAGCTTAATTGCAATTTAAACAATCAAAACCGAATAATCAATTTATCACACTATAAACCCTAACTATTCTGTTGCTAAATGACTACAACCGTTGTTGAGGTGGGTCTTCTTTTAGGAGCGAAGGAGGATCATCGTGCGCACTGATAGAATCTAGCTTCTTCTGATCACCTCCTGTGTGTATGTAAGTCCCCTGTCTTCCTTTGTTGATTGTCAGGTCGTCTGTTTACCATCCACGTCTCATCTTAGTATTCATAATCTTCATTGTGGTTTCATAGTTTTCACTGTTTTCATAGTTAGTATTAGTTCTTTCCAGTTTAGGTGTTAGTTTAGTTCTCGTCACTGTTCATGTTGTTTGCACTTTTCGTCGTCAGCCCTAATGAAGGCTCGCTTTTGTTTCCTCTCTCAGTGTCTGCATTTGGGTCTATATTCAAAACACACCGGCGTACCCCACTGTGACATATTTATGTGTTCAACAGACTCAATAAACTGATTGGCAAAGCCAGAAATGATGTGGGGATGGAGCTGGACTTTCTTACTGTGGTGTCAGAGAGGCGGACGCTTTCCAACATAAGGACAACGCCGGACAATACCTTGCACCCACTCCATAACGTGCTAGCTAATCACAGGAGCACATTCAGTGAGAGACTGAGATTACCCAAATGCACCACTGAATGACATCATATTTTAACTGTTTTACTATCACTCAAGTTCATATGTTCATATGGGGCGACTGTGGCTCAGAGGGTTGGGAAGCGCATCTGTAACCGGAAGGTCGCCGGTTCGATCCCTGGGCTCTCTGTCCTGGTCGTTGTGTCCTTGGGCAAGACACTTTACCCTACTGCCTACTGGTGTTGGCCAGAGGGGCCGATGGCGTGATATGGCAGCCTCGCTTCTGTCAGTCTTCCCCAGGGCAGCTGTGGCTACAACCGTAGTTTGCCTCCACCAGTGAGTGAATGAATAGTGGTATTGTAAAGCGCTTTGGGTGCCTTGAAAAAGCGCTATATAAATCCAATCCATTATTATTATATGTGTGTGAAGGTAGACAAACAAATACTGTTGGCAATACGGTGTCGATCAATTATTAGTAAACAGTACAAACATAAACAAATTATTTTTTAGTTTGCTTTACACATTGTCCAAACATGGTTTTTGAATAGTAACTTTAAAAAAATTAAGTCTCAGCTGTATCCTGCTGACCAGCCTACACATTTCTCTCAATTGTCCCATAAGTTTGAATAAGTGGTGTGTGATAGAGACACGGCAGGTCCAGAGAGTGTTAGGCAAAGCCATCGTTGTTGCACACTCGGCTGCACCTCTCAGCTGTCAGCCGCACATTCATCACACCACAACTCACAACAACCCCTGCTTCCCCGTGTTTTTAACACGGCAGGCGTGATTGCGGATGCCGTGCAGGTGGGTCCGCACAGCACCACTGACCATGCCTCACCACAGAATGAATGGGGTAAGGTTGGTAATGATATATTTGATCACAACCCTAGAATCGTTTAGGAGCCCATTTTGCTGACTTGTTCATTTCAGCTGTCAGACCACATCCTTTCAGCTCTCTGTATAAAGCTGAGCGTCACGGTTTCAGTGCATTCAACATCTATGAGAAATCTCAATTTGATACACGATACACGGAGTCCAAAGTACCATCAGGGTGTACACCCCACCCCTGGCATCGTTGCCCACCTCTCAATTTTAAATACACGTAGTCATTGAGGGCTAGCAGGAGGGACCATGCGCTTACCTGCTGCTCTCTGGCAGGTAGCTCCAAGCCCTCCTGGGTTTTAAATGCACCTTAGAACACACATGCATCAACATTACAATGAGCGGGTGGAGGGAGGTTTGGAGTCTTCTCTCACCCCCATTCTCTGCGACCTGCTGGAGCAGGGGGGCTAGGACTAGGAGGAGGAGTTGGCCGTCCGACTGCGGTCTGGAGTGTGGAGCCTTCCTGCTGCTGCGGAGTCGGGGCGATCTGCCTCCCCCCACCGCAGGGAAAAGGGAAACACCACCTGGGTCTGGGTGCAGTTCCCCCCTCCAGGGGCGGGGGCACCTAGACCCGGTTTGTAGAGTACGCTTGGGGAGTGTGATCGTGTGTACAACGTCTCTTTATGTCTGTCTCCACGTTGGTTGAGTGTGGAGTAAGTGCATATGAGAGCATGAGGGTGGGAATGGATGTTTGTATCTGTGTGTGCCTGTATGTCTGTGTCTATATGTCAGGTTGGGTGTCAGGCGCCACCTCTCTGGGGACATCTCAGGCCCTCCAAGGTTTGGAGGCCTATCTCCCCCTACCACCACTTCCCCTGCCAGTGGCGGACCCCCTCAGACATCGGTGCGTTGGTGGTTCTTTGTGTCCGGGGATGGGCGTCCAGGTACACACCGGCTCACTCCTTGGCGGCCGCTTATCGGGGCCTGGAGCCTGGGGCTCGCTCGGGCCACTTCGGAGGTGGGGTGCCCCCGGCCTCTCGGCCTGGGGCTCGGTCACTCAGGCGCAGCTGGCTGCCGGCGGAGCTCACGGGCGCGTCACTGCAACTCCCCCTGGCTTCTGCTCCGCGGCTGCTGAGTGAGCCCTCATCTGGGACTCTCCTCAGCTCTTTCCGGGACAGTGGCGCAGCTGCCCCTCTGTTGGTCTTCCTTGGTCTCTTGTGTTCTGGGGGCCTCTGGATGTCTGGAGTTTTGATCTCCTCCACACCTGCTTCATGCCCTGGAGGACGGGGCTGTGGCCCCCCCACACCCTCTAGCAGATTATTACATGAAGGAACCTTTTAAAAAACAAAAAACAAGCGCGTCCATGCTCACAGGTGTACACACAGGTGATCACACCCACAAACTACACCCTTTATGGCTCCTACCTCAAAGCACACTGTGTTCTGTTGATCTTATGTGCTGCACAATAATGTTTAATATTTAGTATTTACTGTCATATTCCCATATATCATTGTGATGTTGTTTATTCTATTACTCTTGTTCTCTTCTGCTTGCTTTCTTTTTTCTTTCTCAGCAGGTGATCCAGGTGATTGATATATGCATTTTTTTTTCTCTGCCCGTTCTGTTGGTTTTTGTCTTTTGCCCTTCTCCCCCGTCCCTCTTCTCAGCTGTTTCTCTTTCCCTCTTTCTTTCTCCCCTTCTTTCCCCCAGTCAAGTCTGTCCCGTATTCAGTAAGTGAAAATAAAATAAACAATAAAAGGTGAATCAAATGGACCATTACGGCAAGGCTGGGATGGTCAGTTTGGTAAAGTAAATCCGTTGGGCATCTTTCTTTGCCTTTAGACAACAATTCTGATGGCAAAAGAGCCAAACGGGACAGGCAAAAAAAAATAAAATAAAATAAAAAAATAAGAGAAATCTCAATTTGTCTTTTTTAAATAACTTAGATTACCCCCAAGTATATCAGTGTTTCATTTCACTGCACTTTGCTATTTTTTTCTTTTCTTCTTTGTTTTCTTCTTTAGATGTAGATTGATGTAATAAGGTTTCCTGCAAAAGACAATTAAAAAGAATAATATTTAAATTAATAATATTTAAAATAATAATAATAAATCATTATTTACAAGGGCAATTATCAGTTTGCTAGTGCATATATATATTCTTAAATTCCTGTATATTTTGTTATACTTTAAGGATGTTCAGTTTATTAGACTGAATCATGTTGGAATGAAACAAAGTTGTCATGTTTTCACCTGAATTTTATTTTACATTTGATTAAAAAAATATTTTTTCCAATTTGAATGTAATACATCAGTAATGTATGAAACATATAGTATTGTATTACATGTATTAAATGTATTACATGTGATGTGTAAAACACATACTCCACATGTAATGTGAAGCAGTTGTCACAGGGTGTTCATTTCAGTCATCTGTTCTTGAATTCATCATGTGATCATTTTGTTATGTGACTGGATATTTTTTTCTTGCTTTAGGTCATGGTTCTGAGATTGTTGGAGGGAACGAAGTCGAGCCACACTCACTGCCTTTCATGGCTCGTGTGAGAAGTGCTCGATTTATGTGTGGCGGGATATTAATCCATCCACAATGGGTCCTGACAGCTCCCCAATGTGGAGAGTAGGAATGTTTACTTTCTTAAAATTTCAAAATATTGCAATATTTATCTGACTGTGTGAAAGATGATACATAAAGAGATTTAACAAGAGATCACAAGGAAAAAGTCTGTAAGACATGATTTGATCTGACAGCTTGGCAGATTAATGAAAAATGAAAATAGCAAACGCAAAATAATCTTCTTTAAAGGTATTTTATTTTACATTTGGTTCAGAACTGGAATAAGAAAGTAGATACTAAACTATGTCAGTTTATTTTGCCAAGAATCTTTTCAAGCATCATATAAAATGCTTTATTATAATTATTAATGTAAAACTTTATTATTATTTTTCTATTTAACCTTTATTTAACCAGGAAGATCCCATTGAGATTAAAAGCCTCTTTTTCAAGGGAGACTTAGCCAAGATAGGCAGCAGCAAGTGTCTCACAGTTACAAAAATTACATAATTAAACACACATGCAAAAATAAATAAAACAAAATAAAAATAAAATTCAAATGAAATAAAAATGACAAACAATCTAATTAAAACACTAGCATGTTATGGACTTGGCCTCAACGATTCTTAGTTTTGATTTAAAAGCACTAAATGAAATGAATTCAGTCATTTTCCAGTAGTCACGCAGTTCGTTCCAAACCAAGGGTGCTAAATGGAAAAAAGCTCTTTTGCCAACTTCAGTTTGGGCAAATGGAACAGAAAACAACAAGTAACCTTGCGGATGAAGAGAATAACACCCAGCAGCTTTCATTGCAAGCAGGGAACATATACAGAAAGGCAGCAATCCAAGCATTGCCTTATATATAAAACTGTATAAATGAGAGTTCCTCCGACTGGTCAAAGCAGGCCATCCAACCTGAGGGCATGAAAGCATTGGGAAGGCCCTTTCAGAGCCGTGCAAGCACCGCACCGATGGACATGGAGCTCTACGTCCTGGCGACACCCGGGCCAGTAGAACCGAGACCGAAGTCGCCGCAGAGTCTTGGTAACCCCAAAGTGTCTTGCCCCCGCCGCACAATGGACCAGCTGGAGGACCCTGGACCACAACTGTTGAGGTACCAAGAGCTGGAAGACCTCACGGTGACCCCCGGGAGCCTGCCAACGGCAATAGAGGAGGCCGTTCCGCTGACTCCCATCAGCAATTAGAACTACATAGGGCCAGAGAAAGGTGAGCTCTAGTGTTAGAGAGACTTGTTGGATTGCAGCTAGTGAGCTGTGTGTTTGGTGATTGATTGCTCCTGCTCTGTGGAGAGGAGTGTGTATGTGTGCGTGTGTGCACGTGCCCGCATGTTACTTACTTTTCAGTTTATTGACCAACACCTGAGTTTTGTTTTGTTGCTTCAAAAAGTGATAGTGGCTTGTCTGTCTCCTTTAGTTATTAGTTATTAATAGAAACATTAATAAAACTCTTTAATTTAACGATTCTGCCTCCCGGCCTCCTTTTTTCAATCTGGACAGCTTTTGTTACTTTCCCTAATCCCCTATACATTTTTTAGGGGAACGTAACCCAATTACAAAAAGAAAGTCATCAGTTGCCTAGTATAGCCATTGACCGCCCTACATTCCACCGTCTGTGCCCAGGGAATGGTATAACCTGTATGTACGACTTTCGAATATCCACAAAGAAGTCCCACTCACACCCATCGTTAGCAGTATAAACTCAGCCACCTACAACAATTCCAAGCACCGCGGCACCATTCTAGCTCCCCTTGTGGGGAACACAGCCCATCACATCAAAACCTCTACTGACTTCACCAACAAGGTCAAAAAACCTACACTGGATCCAGTCAATCAAATTGTCCTTTGATGGGTGTTAGGTTTTGTATTGTTGATTGTCATTTATGCTTAGAAATATTTAACCATATATGCTTAGAGGTGCATAATTGATTGTGTAGTGATAGGATGTGTGATCTTTAACAGGCTGCAAAGGCTTGGTGTGTATTCCACACTGGAATGCACACCTACATCCTGGGAGCATGAGAAGAGGTCGTACCTTGTTTTATTGTTTTATGGTAGGATAAACGTGGCTGTGTTTGTTTTAGGCTAAGTGCCTTTTGTTTAGATGAACTGTTGGACTTCCAGACCAGCAGGTTTAGGGAAGTCATTTATGGGGTCACACTCTGACCCCACACACACACACACACGGTACTCTTTGTGTGTATGTAGACGTCATATGTTAATGAACCTATGCATATTCATGTAACCTCAATAAAAGAGCAGTGTTACGGGGGAGCGGACGAGAGCAACTGGGGTCAAGCGAAGGAACGGCGTTTGTCCGGTTCTCTCCCGTGCACGAGAAACGTGAAGAACTTTGCCTACTTCGTGTCTTGCTTGCTGTGTAATTATATTGCCTTCAACGTTCCAGCGAATAGGTTCAAGCTACAAACCTATCATTAATTGGTCCTTCGAGATCCGGAGCCCTGGAGTCGACATTCACCGAGGGGAGAGGAGACACGCTGAAAGACTGACGTCAGCCAGGAAGTTCCTGTAGTAAAGTCCCGAGACGTGAGAATTTGTCATCGGGCCGATGGATTAGCTGTCTGTTTTCTCTCCTCGATGAATGACGATCGGCGGGATTCAAGGCTATATTACACGCTAAGCAACTCCGAGTAAGTTGAGAGAGCGACTCTATAACCGCAGAACTGGGTTAGTGTCCTGAAAAAGAGGTTTTGGTAAAATCGCCCAAGGGCCCAAGCGTCCGGTGAGTGTCCGGTTTTGAAATCGCCCTGGGTTTGTGTCCCGAGCGTCCCTTTATTGTGTCTTGCTTGCTGTGTAATTATATTGCCTTCAACGTTTCAGCGAATAGGTTCAAGCTACAAACCTATCAATGGGCTCTCCCTTTTAACTTGTATCCCTAAAACCGAGGCAGCGCAGACTGTGAGAAAACAACTACAGCTCCTTAGAAAAGAGGACCAACTTTACCCCTGATCAGATTTGCACACTGTTAGGCCTTAACACCGCATGAAGCTTATGCGTAAGTTCAATAAAGAAGATCTATGGTGTCACATCTGTCTGCTTCCAGGTGTTGCTAGCTAAATCAAAACTTCACATCACTTCCACTTTCCCATGCTGTCAAACTGATTGTGACATCACTCTCGCCCCTCGTCCTCTCTTGTCCCTTGCTATTTCCCCCTTGCCAGCCTCTCTTGTCCCTCTCCCTCTCTTTTTCCTCACTCTGTCGCTCGCCCTCTCTCTCACCCTCGCTCTCTGTCCCTTGCTCTCCTCCCTCTGTTCCCTGGGTTTTCTTCTGTCTGTGTCCCAGTGTGTGTTTCTCATACTTCCTGTTTTAGTTTGACAGTCTCTTGTCCTTTGTGTTCCAAGTTCAGTTGTTCTTCCCCTGTGTCGTTAGTTAGATTACGTTCTAACTATCCATCTATTCCATCAGTCACGACTCCCCATCGTGACTGATGGAACTGTGGGCAACAGCATAGCAGGCCCAGCAGGCGTGACAACCTCAAACAGAGACGAAGCAAAACCAGCAGGCGCAGGGACTGCTGGTGGAGACTTAGCTGCCCCGGCTGCAGCATCCCGGAGAACTCCAGCAACTCCCAAGCTTGGAGTGCCTCCTTGGCCTGGTCCAGACAGCTGAGCAGCCCCCAAGTCAAGAAGATTGCCAACTCTGGACTGCTGCAAAGAATAGCGCTTATTTCCACCAACTTAGCCTATACATCCAAGGCTTCAGAAACACGCCTCCAAAGGCACATGAGGCGAGCGATGTCTGCATCCCGAGCAAGATCCGCAGAGACCACACCCCTGCCACACATCCCCACCTGAAGCGGGGGCCACATTCAACCAAACACCGGCCACCCGCGTGACAACCTCCCCAAAGTGTGTAGCTTTGCTCTCAGGTTCAGCATGTACTGAATTTCATTTTTTTTCACGGCTTGAACCTCCCAGTTTTCTTTAATAAGGTCAAGCATACCCCTCGGCTTACTGGCATACAGTAATTCAAAGGGAGAAAATACTGCGGGGGCCTGGGGCACCTCCTGCACTGCAAACAAAGGAGGGTCTAACCAGCGGTCCCAATTGTGTTCATCCTCGTGAATGAACTTACAAATCATGGACTCTAAAGTCTTATTCAGCTGCTCCACCAGCCCGTCAGTCCGCGGGTAGTAGATGTTGGTCCAAACAGATTTAATCCCCAGTAATTCATACAGCTCTTTTAGTGTGCGAAACAGGAACAAAGTGCCCTGGTCAGTCAGTATTTCTTTCAGAATCCCGACTTGGGAGACATCCTCAAACAATATCTGAGCCACACTCTTTAAAGAGATGGTGCACAGCGGCACTGCTTCCGGGTATTGCGTTGCATAATCCACCAGAACTAATAGCTGCGTGCACTCTGGTGAAATGGCCCGATGAGGTCCATACCAATGCGCTCAAATGGGATCTCCATTAATAGTAACGGGTACAATGGCACTTTTGGAACAGCTGGCTGGTTAACCAGCTGACACTCCGGGCATGCCCAGATGCCCAGCCAATAAAATCGGGCCATTATTCTCTCCAGAGTATTATCTCATCCCATATGCCCTGCCATGGGGTTGCAATGAGCCGCCTGGAAATCCTGATGGCTTTGTGGCACCAACAACTGGGTGTATATTTCATCAGTGCGAGTGTCACGGCACACTCAATACAGCTTATTAGAATGCATCAGTTTCCATTTCTCTAGTTTGCTGACTCATGGTGAAACCACATCTTTTGGGTTTCAGTGAATTCAACACCTGATAAACGAGAGATAAGAAAAAAAATGTTCTGTCCGAGAAATTTTGATGCCTTAAATACCTTCTCCATGAACAAAAGGCAGTACACAGCTGTTTCACACCTTAAGGTTCACGCTCCCTTGCTACCTACCAGAGTCCTCAAAGAGACAAAAGACTCTTCCTGTGGAGTTGTCTGCTTCCCCCAACTTCCTTACTAGACCCCCACCATTTGTCTTACTGTATGAGTGTGAGACATGTTAAAATCCAGTGGCACCAAGGTATCATACAATAAAATAATGTGATTAATACATAAGTAAAAGAAATTCCTATACATGCCCCTTCCTGATTTCTTATGTTTTAACATGTTTGTTAAACTTACATGTTTCCAATTTCAAATGTTAACACAGATGTTCAGAGTAAATACAGATTGTAGTTTTTTAAATGATGATTTCATTTAGTTTGGGGAAACAGCTCTCCAACTTTACCTCATGTAGAAAAAGTCATTTCCTTCTAAACCTAATAAGTGGTTTTGTCATCTAGCAAGAACTGCAATCAAGCATTTGCAATAACTAATAAAAAAAGCACTTGGGACAGTTGTGTTGGTGACAGCTTTTGTTATAATATCAGTAATATTTTTATGAATATGGGATACTGTTACATGTTTGCATAGACTTTTGTGAAATATGGAGACACTCCTGGCATTATATGAGCAAAGTGAGACTCATTTTTTAGGGTTCGTGGAGATGAGTGTGAAGATCCAAACAATCCCTGTCAGTGATGGAGAAGCTTTGATGAAAATATTTGGTAAAAAGTTCACCAGCATGAAGGAAATTAAGTTTCAAACTTTCCTTAGGAGGACCCCAGCACGCCTGCTTAAAGAAAAGTAAGTGTGGCGATGTTGATGCTTGCAGCGACTGCTGTATAGAGGTCATCCTGCTACACATGAAACACATCAGAGTCATAATTGTTATTTGTTTAGTAGAACTGTGCAACACAAGCACTTAGTTACATTTTTCATTGTATCCAGACACAGTTAGAGACACATCTACAGCAGCATCTCTGTGCAGGACAAACGACAGTTGACGAAGAAGACATCAAAAACTTCACTTCACTCCTCTACAATACGTTGGTTCCTTTGTTTAAAAGGCCAAAATGAATCGAGGGAGAACGAGAAGAGGATCGGCGAGTGCTTCACCATACAATACAGTACAGCTGATTAACCTGCAAGAAGAATTTCAAATGATACAGGCTGAAAATGTCAAATTATAAGAAGAGGCAGAAAAATCAAGAGGAGAAGCTACAAATTCAAAGTTTGAAACTGAAGTAGTATTGCAGGAATTACTGCATGTGGGTCTCAAACTTAAAGGAGAGAAAATGGGAAAACAACAGGCAGAAAACGAGAATGAAAACATGAAGAAAGAACTGTTGGAAGCTCAAAAACCATTGGAGGAAGAGAAAACCACAGCACAAGAAGCCAAAAATAAATATCAAACTGCAAAGAAGGAGGCAGGAAATGTGATTCAGGAATTACAGGAGGTGCAGGAAGCTTTTGAAGAGGAAAAAAGGAAAATGCAGTTGGCAATACAAGAAGCTGCAAATGTAATGGCTGAAGGTGAAAAACTAAGGAAGGAATTACTGCATGTAAAGCAACAACTTGAAGAGGAGAAAAAACATAAACATGAGGCAGAAAATGAGATTGAAAATATGAAGAAAGAATTGTTGGAAGCTCAAAAAGTGTTGGAGGAAGAGAAAATTAAAATACAGGAAGTAAAGAAAGAAATGGAAGATACAAAGAGTTACACTCAAAACATGAAGAAGGAACTGATGGAAGTGCAAGAAGAACTTGCAGAAGAGAAAATTGAGGTGAAGGTGTTCAAGAAAGAAATGACCGGCTCTGCGGTGACCAAGAAAGACTGCAAAGACGCACTTAAAGAAATACGAAAGCACAAAAAGGAAGCTAAAGAGCTCCTCAAACAGAGAGGGAAACTGGCCAAACAGCAGCTGAAAGAAAAATTTAAAGATGCCGAGGAGCAGCTCAACAAAACCTTAAAAGAACTGAAGGCAAAAGAAAAAGAAAAGAAAGCCGAGGACAGGAGGGGATTCTGGAGCAGACTGCTGAGAAAGAACTGACCCAGCAGCATCAAGTTGGAGGAGATCAATAGTTTCTTCCTCCTTCCCCCTCTCTCCACCTTTCTTTCACCCCATCCTTCTTCTTGGGACGTTTGTTTGTTTTTTAAAAAACTCTAATCTAAATACATGTACTGAAATACACAAATAAAATTGCCATAACTTGACCTCATGTTGCCTGCTTCTTTTCTTGTGTGTCTGTGGATGTAAAACAGTAACACACTTTCTGCTCTGTGTCTTTAATTGTAAATAAATGCAATATGTTTTCATTTCAAAATGCAGTGCCAAAAACTTCTGCTCTAAATCTTTTTTTTTAGCGATGCTGTCCGCTTGTTGTGGAAGTTTTCCATTTAAATAAAGCCTGCAGACGAGCGGTGAGCGGTAGCTAACATTCTTTAATCAAAACACACAAAGAACAGACAACCAAGCTTGATGAAGTCCTTGCACGACCGCGGGACAGACAGTCAGCAGAGTCTCCCTGAGCCTAGCATGGCTCTCAGTTAATGATTTCTCTGAATTGTTGTGTTTCCATCACAGAAACGCCATACAGCATATATCTGTAATGAGATTGGTTCACAAGGTTAAACTTATTTCCAAGTTTCTCTAATCCACATGAGGTCAAAAATATACATACAAACTTAAATATATGTACATGCCCCATCTCGTCAGGATGGCTTTGGTAGTCATCAGCAAGTTTCTGACATTATTTTGTCTCAATAGGTGTCCTGTTTTCTTGGCAGAACTGAAAGACTTCATTTAAACACAACAACATTCAACATCTGGTCAAAAAGCTAAGAAGAAATGGCCTGCCTGAGGAATTTCAGTGTTTTCATTTGATGGATGTTTCTCTTCATCATCCAGCCAGGCAAGCTGGCTGTCTCATCCTAAGACAGCTGGGACAGGTTCCACAGCACATTTCCCTTCCCACAGCTTCAGACACAAGTATTGTGCAATACTTATTATCATGACTTAGGGTTTTACTCCTTTTTATCTCTCTCTTCCCTTGAAGAAATGTAATACTCTTAGTTCCAAACTTGCTGGAAGGGATATTTTGTTTATAGATGTTCTATTTACTGTTTATTTTGCAAGGGCCTTTCTTTGTGAAGTTTGCATTTCCACCTATGTCTGTGACATCAGTGACATACCTACATGTCCAACACGTTCGCACTCCCAAAGTGTAACATTTTACGCTATGTGAAAAATAGTGAATATATTACGCTTCCAGGCACCCAACATGTCCCTATATTACGAGATCGGAAAAATGAGGAAACATGAGAACCGTTTGGAATGAATCTACTTATGTACATACATTTTACTTACATCGCTTTGGAAAACACTATCTAACGTCAATAAAGTGCTGGTTAAGGTTAAGGATAAGGTTATGGTTTGGGATAAGGTTAGGGTTATTACCGCGGGAGTGTCATTCTACTGGATTTCATCCATAACCTTGCACGTAGCATAAGAACGCGAAAGGTGACCTTCTGCGTTCCTCAGGAATTGACAAATTGTCAGCATATTGCGCCTCGAGCGTGAGATTGGGCTGACATGTCACACAATGTGGTGAACCCCCATCACACAGCCACTTATTAATCATGTTAAATTTCACCACAAGCGTATCAGAATGCATCAGTTTCCATTTAAGTAGTTTGCTGACCACATCTTTTGAGCTCAACATAAAAGCTTTGCACGACATTGGGTTTCAGTGCATTCAACTCCTCATGAACGAGAGATAAGAAGAAATGTTCTGTCTGAGAAATTTGGATGCATTAATGATTTCTCTGAATTGTTGTTTTTCCATCAGAGAATCCCCATGCATCATATATCTGTAAAGAGTTGGGTTCACAAGGTTAAATTTATTTCCAAGTTTTTCTAATCCACATGAGTTCAAAATTATACACACAGACTCAATATGCAGATGCCACACACCAACCAGATGCTTTTTGTAGCCACGCGTGTGTGTGTGTGTGTGTGTTCTGTTACAGTTACTGTTTAAATAGGTGGTAATTAGAATAAAGTTACTTTGTTCGAATAAACAGAATACTGTCAGGAGTTACTGTGTGGATGTGGAGAAGAGAGGACCCAAACGCTGGACTCGTGGTGAGGATTAAGGGTGTTTATTGGAGTGGCAGGATGAACCAATTGGTCGTGTCCAAATTCATGGGCTGCATCCTCCTGAGGACCCGGCCTTCGCGGTCTACGTGGGCCGGGTCCTCAGAAGGTCGGGTAGGCCGGAAGTAAACGGCCGTGAAATTGGACGGTCTAGCCTTCTGATTAGCGTCACCGCTGTCTCGGTGGAGTTTAATAAACTCAGCCGTCTGCTCCTTGCTATCTAAAATATAACAGGACACTGGCATAAATTCTCATAAAAGGAAATAGGAAGTCACAGTTGGGGGATGTTAGGACTGTATGGAACAGATAGGAAAGAGAGGAGAAGTCTGTTACCCATATCCCTGAATGTAAGAAAGACTCATTACTGTCAAAATTTAGAAGTAGGTTTGCAGGAGACCCTCCACATGCTTAGCTGTAAAGGTAAGATAACAAGAGGCCAATGGCCCAGTGGAAACTGACAAATGGAAGTAGAGTGGGAGTCTCAGTGCTTGTGGCTTGATAACCATGTTTTGTAGAGGAGTTTGGTGTAGCTTGGGTGAGAGGAGATGGACTTTTATGACCGGCAGGAAGTCACATATACAGAGACACACACAAAGTGCTTTAACTGTTACGACACACACACTCACACACAGGTACGCGCACACGCAGGCACTCACGTGCTCGCACATACATACACAAACACAGTGTTTTGGGTTTACAACACTCCATGTGGGTTTTACAATGGGGGGGTCGTTTCTATAAAACTGGTTGTAACAGACGAAGGAGTTGAGATCTACAGAGGAATTGCCGGGCCCTGTATATCTCCCCTTCTAGAAGGTGCATGAGTGACTGAAGATGAATAAAGGTTTTGTGAAATAACTACTGAGTTCCAGTGTCTTCTCTGGAGGCCTGAGGAATAAAAGAACTGGGGTGAAACTGAGCTTATACACAGGGTATAACCTAAAATGCTAAATAGTGTTAAAACACTGTCAATGTTACCTGAAAGGGCCAAGCTGTACTGATTGCAAGAGTCACACTTCTGTAGCCATGGTCATATAGGCCTATTAATAGACTGACACGTGAGATTGACACAGACACAGATTTATTTCCACATAGCCTGGATTTATCTACAAATATTTTGATGTTGTGCTGTGAACATTGACTAAATTCATTTTCACATGGACCAAATGAATTTTGAACTAGATCTTGTTTAAGATAAGGTGGTACAACTCTGCCAAAAACAAACATTGCAACTAGGGCTGTTCGACATAACGATATATATCGGATGACGATATAAAAACGTCTATCGTTTCATTTTACGCTATCGTTTGTTTCATGGTGTCGCAAAATAAACTGTTTACAGCAATATTTTTTCATGGTTTTGATGGTCACTGTAGTGGCTATATTAATTTCTTAAAGTTCTCTCTTTCTCTTATATTTTATATAACCACACTACATACGGACAAGCGCCTATTTTTATGCGTTGTTGTTAGCAACAATGACGGTAACAGCATCGCGTGTCCGCTTGTTTATGTTCCACATAAACCTTTCACAATAAAGTTCAAGATCCTGTTGAGACTTTTCAAAATAAACTGAATCACGTGAAAGAGCAGATTATTTACGGATGAGAAGTAAAAACGAGCCGCCAGGTGCTAAAAAATAAACCTTAGACTCAAACGTTAGAACAGGCTTTTCCCCGCAGCACACCGTGTAATAAATACTCACAAAGAAAACGGTGGCCTTTACAACTTATGTCTAAAAATGTATAGTTTCATGTATCGGTTAAAACACTCGACTCCAGGTACATGCCGCGCAGCTGGAAACACTTCATGCAAGACGAGCTGCCCGAGATTCACAGAATTTACAGAAAATGTTACATTTTTGTGATTTATACCGTTATCGGGACAATAGAATTTTTATATCGGGATATGAGATTTTGCTCATATCAAACAGCCCTAATTGCAACCCGTCTTTGGTTTGTGATCACCAGGGGGTGCTATCATACATTTTTTTTCTCAGAAGTAGAATAAGAGTTGAAGAAAACAAGTGCTAGCCATGTAAACTGCATTTTTAAGGTAGATTCCATTAGCAACAGCAATCAACACTTCAACTCACTACTTCAAAGCAGTGTATCAAAGTAATTTTATGTGCACTTAAAGATGTTGAATTATAGCTTTAACCCAATTTTAGCAATACTAAATCGCATTTTTTAATTTTTGCTTGAAAGATGCCAAAGAAATCAGTGGCGGACAAAATCGCAGTACTTGAAGTCCATTGTGCTTCAAAAGAAGCAGTCATAAAAATTGAAACATTTCAACTCCAAGTGATGACATTTGGCAAAATCTATGCAAACAACTTGGTGAAAAGATTTTGTTAAATTAAACCGACACAATGTATGGGCTGCTCTGGGGTACAGTGATGAAAAGAAAGTGACTGACACAGACAGTAGTGACAATTATAATTGAACCAAGCAGCTCTCCTTTTCAACACAAAGACTGCAAGATTCTCTGAATGTGGAGCCCCCATTTGAACAGTTGATGCATATGATTCTAGATAAGGTCACATATAAAAAGAATACTTTCAAAAAAAGGGAATACACCATTTTGAAGCCAGGTACATGGACTCATGTAAATCAGGGAATCTGGAAAGATGTTAAAAGTACATGCACCATTACTTTTAAACGAGCCAAGGTGTACCCCACAACTGTGTCTTGTTTCATAAAAATCAGAGGCTTCTGTAAAGAGTGTAGTGGCCAACTGTATATTACATGTGAAAAGGAACCTGAAATTCATTGTCCAATAGTGCTGAATGGCAAACACAGAAAAATCAATGCACACTGGCTATTCTAAGAGAGCCATGTCCAGAAGTCTGCGGGCACAAGTCACAAAAGAACTTTCTGAAGGCAGACTGCAGCCCCATGTGTGGAGAGCATCAGAGGCAGCAAAGCTGATGAACTTTGGTGATCCAGAGCCAAGCAATCTACTAAATTTGACAACTCTGTTCAAAGTTCAAACATGAACAAAATCAACTAGAAGTGGCTCATAAAAACCCAATACTGAGTTTCAGTGCATTCAACTCCTCATGAACGAGAGATAAGAAGAAATGTTCTGTCTGAGAAATTTGGATGCATTAATGATTTCTCTGAATTGTTGTTTTTCCATCAGAGAATCACCATGCAGCATGCAGCAAATTACTGACAGAGGTCAGTAATTTGCACCAGAGGTACACTTCAACTGTGAGAGACAGAATGTGAAAAAAAAAATCCATGAATCCACATGGTAGGATTTGTAAAGAATTTATTCGTAAATCAGGGTGGAAAATAAGTATTTGGTCAATAACAAAAATACAACTCAATACTTTGTAACATAACCTTTGTTGGCAATAACAGAGGTCAAACGTTTACTATAGGTCTTTACCAGGTTTGCACACACAGTAGCTGGTATTTTGGCCCATTCCTCCATGTAGATCTTCTCGAGAGCAGTGATGTTTTGGGGCTGTCGCCGAGCAACACGGACTTTCAACTCCCGCCACAGATTTTCTATGGGGTTGAGGTCTGGAGACTGGCTAGGCCACTCCAGGACTTTCAAATGCTTCTTACGGAGCCACTCCTTTGTTGCCCCGGCGGTGTGTTTTGGATCATTGTCATGTTGGCAGACCCAGCCTCGTTTCATCTTCAAAGTTCTCACTGATGGAAGGAGGTTTTGGCTCAAAATCTCACGATACATGGCCCCATTCATTCTGTCCTTAACACGGATCAGTCGTCCTGTCCCCTTGGCAGAAAAACAACCCCATAGCATGATGTTTCCACCCCCATGCTTCACAGTAGGTATGGTGTTCTTGGGATGCAACTCAGTATTCGTCTTCCTCCAAACACGACGAGTTGAGTTTATATCAAAAAGTTCTACTTTGGTTTCATCTGACCACATGACATTCTCCCAATCCTCTGCTGTATCATCCATGTGCTCTCTGGCAAACTTCAGACGGGCCTGGACATGCACTGGCTTCAGCAGCGGAACACGTCTGGCACTGCGGGATTTGATTCCCTGCCGTTGTAGTGTGTTACTGATGGTGACCTTTGTTACTTTGGTCCCAGCTCTCTGCAGGTCATTCACCAGGTCCCCCCGTATGGTTCTGGGATCTTTGCTCACCGTTCTCATGATCATTTTGACCCCACGGGATGAGATCTTGCGTGGAGCCCCAGATCGAGGGAGATTATCAGTGGTCTTGTATGTCTTCCATTTTCTGATGATTGCTCCCACAGTTGATTTTTTCACACCAAGCTGCTTGCCTATTGTAGATTCACTCTTCCCAGTCTGGTGCAGGTCTACAATACTTTTCCTGGTGTCCTTCGAAAGCTCTTTGATCTTGGCCATGGCGGAGTTTGGAGTCTGACTGTTTGAGGCTGTGGACAGGTGTCTTTTATACAGATGATGAGTTCAAACAGGTGCCATTCATACAGGTAACGAGTGGGGGACAGAAAAGCTTCTTACAGAAGACGTTACAGGTCTGTGAGAGCCAGAGATTTTCCTTGTTTGAGGTGACCAAATACTTATTTTCCACCCTAATTTACGAATAACTTCTTTACAAATCCTACCATGTGAATTCATGGATTTTTTTTTCACATTCTGTCTCTCACAGTTGAAGTGTACCTCTGGTGCAAATTACTGACCTCTGTCATCATTTTAAGTGGGGGAACTTGCACAATCGGTGGCTGACTAAATACTTTTTTGCCCCACTGTATCTGCAATGAGTTGGGTTCACAAGGTTAAATTTATTTCCAAGTTTCTCTAATCCACTGTTAGAAGACCTGGGTTGTAAACCCAGAGTTTTTAATTTAAAATATTATTGAACTGATAATATTTGCCATTAATTATTATTTCTACTCTCTATGTTATGTTTCCTGTTTTACTTTGAAAGTCCATGTCCTATATTAATGTGTCTGGTTTTGCTTCCCCTGTCTCGTTAGCCCTGATTTGCCCCAGCTGTGTTTCCCTCCTGTCTCTCATTCCTTCATTGCTCCCTCTGTGTATTTAACCCCTGTGCTTTTCTTTGTCTCTGTTGCAATCTACTATGCTGTGTGTTCTGCTTGGCTGCCTGTTTATGCTTAGGTTATGTTTTCCAGTTTAATTAGTTTTCTGTTCCTTTCTGCTATCCAACAATAAAGCTGAGTTTTGGAGTTTACATTTGCCTCAGAGAGTCTGCACTTTTGGGTCCATCATTCCTCCACTTCTGCCTGCACAGTCTTCACGCGACATCCACATGAGTTCAAAATTATGCATACAGACTCAATATGCAGATGCCACACCTCAACCAGTTGCAAATACAGAAACCTGACAAATACACGGCGGTCATTTCCTGTTTCATATGTTAGGCTATCCCTTTTCTATGCCTTTGTGACCAAGTGGTCAGAGGGATTAAATAAAAACTATTTAAAAAAAAAATGACAATGCCACCTAGGGGAATTTCACCCCCAGGAAATATATTTAAGAGATAAAAACGAATAAAAGATGGCTTGCACAAGTTCAAGGATGCACACTGGACAGGTTGACTCAATATTAATACAATTTTATTTATAGTCAGAAGAATAAACAAGAAAAAAACCCAATAGAAAACATTGAATGTGGTGTTGTCTTTGACAGTGTCCTGAAATAAAACAAAACATTCATGGAACTGGGACTTACCAGCAGCCATGGACCAAATGAAAATCATATGGGAAAAATCACCACAGCCTATACACCCAGTACACAAAGGAGTGTGTGGAAATGACCCACCATCTATGGTCCCAGGGCCAAATGTGAGTGAAGTTGCCCCCTCCACCTTTTTCAAATCCAACAAAAGTGGTATCAAACGTTTGTGCTGCAAAAATTTTAGTTTGTGCTGCTATCATTTTAAAGATATTAATGGAAGTTTCTAGAGGTCCTCAGAGGTCAGGTCAGCCAGCGCTCAAGAACATTAAACATGGTCTGTCCAAGCATGAAAATCTCCCTTTAAGGATAGATAAATGCATTGCAACTCATCTTTGTTTCATTGAAGGGAACATGCGGATCTGTTCGGCAAAACAAATACGAAAAGCAGAGGTTGTCAGACAGGATGGTAGAGTAAAGCGTCAAGATCCACACCAAGCCTTTGTGGAGCAGGAAGTGGATGATTAACCCTCTCAGGAGCCCAAAATTGACACAGACATGGACATTGAAGAAACAGCAGCTTTGGAAGATGTGAGAGGCCTTGCATTTCCGCCAAAGAAGAGGATTCCCAGCATCAGCATGACACTCGGGCAGAGGATCGCTCTAGCCTGACCACGAGGGTGTGAGTGCAAGCAACAGGGCAGAATGAACTAATTAAAACCAGGCGAACCATGAAAAGGTAAGTGTGATATTCTGGGTTAGACTCTTTGAAAGGATCAGGATAGAAGGACGTGGATATGTGCTTTATTGAACAGCAGGACATAACCACTCAAAACACTTGTTTTTTCTTAGCGGTGTATAAGCTACCTTTTTGTTATATGTCAGCCAACGAAGAACTAGCCCTGTAACAGGCACTTCTGTATTTTTACCACTGGGGGCGACAACAATTCACTCTGATATGCACAACGTCTCCCTCCAAAAAAACACGAACAGGTTGGGTTCTGTGATCATGGTGTTGCTTCTGCTCAGACTGTTTCTGTTCAGTGTGTCTGGTTAGTTCAGGCTTGAGCAGGCTGAAACGAGTACGGATCTGACATTTCAAGAACAACTCTGCTGGTGTATGACCCGTCACAGAGTGCGGTGTTCTGCGATACATGATAAGGAAGTTTGCAATGACTGAGTGGCAATGTGGCCTTACTATCTGCTTCCAGCACATTCTTCATCAGGGATCATTTCAGGATTTGTACTGATCTCTCTGCTGCCCCGTTTGATGCAGGATGATAGGCAGGTACAATTGTGTGTCTGATCCCATTTAACTCCAAAAGCTGACTGAATACCTTTGACACAAGTTGACGTCCATTGTCTGAAACAAGCTCTTCTGGAAGTCCATATCAAGTCCATATCAAAACCTCAATGGTATTGTGTGAGGTAATGGATGACATAGGGAACACTTCCAACCATTCTGAATAACTGTCAGTGACAACTAAAAAGTACAGCTTGTCTTTTTCAGCAAAATCAATGTGAATCCGTTGCCAGACTTTCTCGGGCCACTTCCATGGATGGAGTGGTGCAACAGCTGGTGACTTCTGTACAGCCTGGCACTTTCTGTCAGTAAACTGGTGGAATGATAACTCGTTGTCCCCAAAGAACACATCCTTGTTCTGCTGACAGCTCTTGTCTGCGTGTAAAGTAAGGCTTAAATGATCCCAGGTACTCCACACTGCTCTGAAGAAACTTGGCACTTCACTCTGACGCCATGCTTCTCCAGACATGTGAGTGCTTCCTCCAACCTCTTCGAATGCTCCCTTTCAGACGAAGCAGTGATGAGGATGTCATCCAAAAAACAGGTCACATGATCCTTCCCCTGAAGGATTTGATCCATCACAGACTGGAAAAGAGCCGGAGCACTGGAAACACCATAGCTGAGGCGATTGTACTTATAGAGACCTTTGTGTGTGTTGATGACCAGATACCTCCCTGATTCTTCGTCTAACTGTAGCTGCTGATAGGCACGAGAAAGGTCAAGTTTACTGAAGGATGTTCCTCCAGCTAAATTAGCAACCAAATCTTCACTATTAGGAAGTGGATATCTTTCCTGTTCAACACACTGGTTGACACTGACTTTGTAGTCACCACATATCCTAATTGTTTTGTCTGCTTTCGGTACAGCAGGAAGCATACAAAAAAGGAAATATCATGCTTATCTTGTCAAGCAAGCAGGTGTGATTTCTCAAGAACTTTGTATCCTCCACAAGGTCGTTTCTTACTCTTGGGTGGCGGTTTCCTGCTGCTGACATTTAATAAGAAGGCAAACAGTTTCCGTTATAGAGTAGAGAGCCAGCAGTTAAAATATGCAGCTGTTTGAGTACAAGACAGAAATATAAACACTCTTAGCTGATTATTATATGAATAATAAAACCTTTAAAAGCAAAAATCCTCTGACAGCTAGACAGACCTATCACTTATTAAATTTGGTTCCTGAGCTAGGACAAAAACAAAAGTTCATAGTTAGTAAACCCCTTTTAGACAACAATCACTGTGTTGAATATTTGTGGTTGTACATAAATATAAATGCAATAAATAATAGCAGGAAAGTGATAATTACAGTCTGACTTTGAGGCCTAAGAAAAATGATACTTTTTCTCTGCTTTTCTTCCAAGTTTTCTTCAAAACACATTTACAGTAAAGTATAGAAAGAGAATATTCACTGAAAAAACACAAAACAATCAAACAACACTTACTTGCACAACTAGTTGATACAAAATCTTAAAACATTTAGTTGCACATGTTGAAGGCTTTCCCCTTTCAGTCAGTGACTGTGGCCCATGTAGACACTTTTTTACATGTGCAGCACATCCATGCATGATTTTACAATATACAGATAATAATATTTTATAATATATATTTTATTTCTCTCCTTTCTAAAACATCTGACACTGCTTTTCTGAAAAAAGTACTTTACACTAGTTGCAAATCATGTTATTATGCACATGTTCTCTTGTGAATGTGTGTAAATGGTTGTCTGACTCCCTAAGTTAGCTCTGCAACAGGCTGGTGACCTGTCTAGGGTGTACCCCTCCTCTTGTCTTATGCAAGCCTTAAAGTTGGATAAGTGGAAGAGAATGGAAGGATTGTTTCCTTCAAAAGAAAATTACAGTAATGCCAACAAGAATATGAGAGTATACCAAAGTATGTTGCACTAAACACTGTCATGGTCCTGGGTCTAGTGTCCCAGTGTTTATGTTTTTGAATATTAATATTCTGTGATTTAGTCTTTTGTATTTCTAGCTCCCTTGGTTATTCTTTAGTATTTTGGTGATTTCTAGTCTTTAGGTTTTGTTACTGTGCCTCACCTGTGTTCCTAGTGTTATGTCTAGTCATTCTGGTTTCTATGGTGTTGTTCCTGTGTTAGAGTTTGCTGTTTTGCTTCCTCCCTGCCTCATGTGTGTGATTAATCCCAGCTGTGTTTCCCTCCTGGTCCTCATTCCCTAGTTACCCCTCTATGTATTTAGTCCTCCATCTTCCTCTGTCTGTTGCCAGTTCATCTGCTTCTCTTTCCAGGTTTGTATTTCATGTAGTGTTTTGTGTTTAGCTTTCCCAGTTTAGTTTTTGTTAGTCTCCTTCTTGTCTTTGGTTTGTCATGTTTTGTTCTGCTTTTTCAAGCAGAACAAGTAACAACACTGGGAACAGTAAAGAAAAACAACAACAAACAAACAAAAAAACACATAGTGTTTTCAATGAGAGAAACGTTTCATCACTCATCCAAGTGACTTCTTCGGTCTCAGTTTACTGCAGGTTTCCCCAACCTTATAAACACTACCTTTCCATAATGACTGAAACTAGCACCACTGAATGAGCAATGCGCTGGGATTTCAGTTCCTTGATCATTAATAGGCAAATTGTCATGAACATTGATCCAAGCACACTAATCAAAGATCAGTGATCAATGGCCATTAGTACCATTCATAGAGAGTTGAATTCCTGCCTGTCCAGGATATGTATGTCCTCATCGTTGAAAGGGTGGCCACTAGCCTGTAGGTGTGAATAGACTACGGAGACCTGAGGTGATGAGTTAGCTCTTCTGTGTTCTGCCATCCGCTTCGGTTGTTTGGTTTTTAACAGCGTACACTACATTACTCTGATTGTGTCGAGGGACCCGATCCTTTGGGTGAACCAATTTTTGGTGCAGCGTGTTTTGGGATTTAAAAGAAACAGAGACGCAGTGTTTAGAAAAACTGTGTCTCAACTGTTCCAATACTCCTGACACATTAAGGATCTATAGGTGTTCACTTAGGCAGCAGTCGTCCTTCTCTCCTGGATCGCCTGGAGAAAAGTTAGTGAAGCCCCAGCTCTAAGCAGTTACGTTATTTCCTCATGAGTACCCCACTGATCTGCCTGTTTTGTGATTTATCCAGGTTTTGGAGTGGAACAATTGTGGAATTGTGTGTTTTGTTTGAAGAGTTTCAGTCAGGTTTCAGAGCTCATCACAGCACAGAAACAGCTTTAGTGAAGGTCACAAATGATCTTCTTATGGCCTCTGACAGTGGACTCATCTCTGTGCTTGTCCTGCTAGACCTTAGTGCAGCATTCGATACTGTCGACCATAATATCCTATTAGAGCGATTAGAACATGCTGTAGGTATTACAGGACTGCACTGCAGTGGTTTGTATCATATCTATCTAATAGACTCCAGTTTGTTCATGTAAATGGAGAGTCCTCTTCACACACTGAGGTTAATTATGGAGTTCCACAGGGTTCAGTGCTAGGACCAATTCTGTTTACATTTTACATGCTTCCCTTAGGCAGTATCATTAGAAGACATAGCATACATTTTCACTGCTATGCTGATGACACCCAGCTCTATCTGTCCATGAAGCCAGATAACACACACCAATTAGTTAAACTGCAGGAATGTCTTAAAGACATAAAGACCTGGATGGCCGCTAACTTTCTGCTTCTTAATTCAGATAAAACTGAGGTTATTGTACTCGGCCCTGAAAAGCCTAGAAATATGGTATCTAACCAGATTCTTACTCTGGATGGCATTACCTTGGCCTCCAGTAACGCTGTGAGGAACCTTGGAGTCATTTTTGACCAGGACATGTCCTTCAATGCACATATTAAACAAATATGTAAGACTGCGTTCTTCCATTTGCGCAACATCTCTAAAATTAGAAATATCCTGTCTCAGAGTGACGCTGAAAAACTAGTTCATGCATTTATTACTTCCAGGCTGGACGACTGTAATTCATTATTATCAGGATGTCCAAAAAACTCACTGAAAAGCCTTCAGCTAATCCAAAATGCTGCAGCAAGAGTACTGACAGGGACTAGAAAGAGAGAGCATATTTCTCCTGTTTTGGCTTCCCTTCATTGACTTCCTGTTAAATCCAGAATTGAATTCAAAATCCTGCTCCTCACATACAAGGTCTTAAATAATCAGGCTCCATCTTATCTCAATGACCTTGTAGTACCATATCACCCAATTAGAGCACTTCGCTCTTGCTCTGCAGGCCTACTTGTTGTTCCTAGAGTATTTAAAAGTAGAATGGGAGGGAGAGCCTTCAGTTTTCAGGCCCCTCTTCTGTGGAACCAGCTTCCAGTTTGGATTTGGGAGACAGACACTATCTCTACTTTTAAGATTAGGCTTAAAACTTTCCTTTTTGCTAAAGCATATAGTTAGGGCTGGACCAGGTGACCCTGAATCCTCCCTTAGTTATGCTGCAATAGACATAGGCTGCCGGGGGATTCCCATGATGCATTGAGTTTTTCCTTTCCAGTCACCTTTCTCACTCACTATGTATTAACAGACCTCTCTGCATTGAATCATATCTGTTATTAACCTCTGTCTCTCTTCCACAGCATGTCTTTTATCCTGTCTTCCTTCTCTCACCCCAACCGGTCGCAGCAGATGGCCGCCCCTCCCTGAGCCTGGTTCTGCCGGAGGTTTCTTCCTGTTAAAAGGGAGTTTTTCCTTCCCACTGTTGCCAAAGTGCTTGCTCATAGGGGGTCATATGATTGTTGGGTTTTTTTTCCTCTGTATCTATGAAGCGCCTTGAGGCGACTTATGTTGTGATTTGGCGCTATATAAATAAAATTGAATTGAATTGAATTGTTGGACTGCTTACCTGTCACAGATCACGAGCACAGAGTAGGAGTCGTAAACTTCAAGCAGCAGCTTTATTTGTTGAAAAAAAAGATACTTCATAAAACAAACTTTCAAAAAACAAACCAAAACCCCGAACAGGGAAACACAGAATTAAACACTAGGAAACGAGGAGCATGGAACATACTGGCATACAAATGCTACAATTATTACTATTATGATTTGTTTCCACGGTGCTGTCAGACAACATGGATGTTCTTTTTAAAATGAAAGGCAATGCAGGTTCCAGGTTCTTTTTTTGCAGATATTATGTATTATTCCTACAAATCTAATTGTTTTTTCCATATTAAATTATTATCTTCAATTTCATAGGATTTAAGAAACGTACAGTAATTGGAACACTTTCAAAACAAAACTATCATTCTGTTTTTAACTACTAAGTGCCATATGTGAGTCAGAGAGAATGAATTTTACAGAGAACTGTAGAAGTAAGGTTAGATTTACTGTCAGAGGATGAGATAAAGCAGTGCCAGATATTAGAGCAGGAAGGTCAGATCTCAGAAAGCATACCAAAATTTGAGGAACCTGAGTGGACCACACCCACCATTATCGATTATGGATGAACAACTATGTGTAAGATAGTTTTTCCATTACAATGTGTTGAAGCCACCTTACTTTGTGACAGGTTGAATGACTATTGCATATAAAACTGTTCAGTTAATACTAATTCATATCAGTTGATATAAGGACGAAAATAATGTAAATATGGTAAGAAAATGGTTAAGAGTTTATTATTTTTCATGTTATATTAATGGCTTTCATGTTACTTAAGAGAACTGCAATCTATACATCAGTGATCGGCTAGTAAGCCTTTTCTGGGATCGATTAGTAGTGTCTCTATTCTCCACTAGGGGGCTTTCGCGCGTTCTCCTCACTGCAATAAACTACTGCATGAGAGACGCAAGTCATAATCACTCTCGTGATTCTTTTCCCCCTGTTTTCAGGTAAAAGTGTTTAAAAGTTGATATATTTCCAATGTGTACACTGTTAAGATATTTAAGAGGTAATCCTTCATTGTTTTGTAAGCGTTAAAAGCATTACATTGCAGTTTTGTGCACATATACGTGGCGGTTTTGAGCTGTGTTTTGTACTGTGTAATGGCCATTAAGATAACGGCAGGAGCTAAAAACACCGCGATTGTCAGCCATTTTGTCAGGAAACCTGCTCAAGTATATGTATAGTAAGCACTTTAGTATTTCGGTTTATTATTTAGTGTTTTTCTTCCACCATGTGACATTTAGCAGTACAGAATGTGAAACGTTTCTGCTCATTTTCACTGCAATAAACTACTGCATGAGAGACGCAAGTCATAATCACTCTCGTGATTCTTTTCCCCCTGTTTTCAGGGGTGTAACAACTTCACCCTATCACGTGACCCATTGAGCCACCTGACCCATGATGTGAGTAGGAATTGAGACACCTGGGAAGGGATCTCATGACAGCATTGCAGGTGGCAGACAGATGGTGTCGTAAGCCACCTCCTCTGTTCATAGACAGTTGTTCACAGTGGACATAGATGACTTCTTACATTCTTCTTTCAGAGGTCAGCACTCCTTGCAGTAGTTGTGTTGGGGAGTTTTGTCCTCGATGAACCAATTTTTGTCTGAAGGCGTGGCTGGGTCTGAAGAGCACTGAGATGTTGTGTTTGGAGAAATTGGGGAGCCCATGGCACATCCATGTTTTTGTTTGTAGAAATCCTCATTGCATTTAAAAATTTCAATAAGAAGGGCTTATTAGAAGCAAGTGGACATGATTTATTGATATAAAGAATTCAAATAGAGGTTTTTGGTGGTTAGATTATGATGGCCCACAAAATCTCAGCAGTGATATGGATTACAGCAGGAACCCCCGACCCCCGCAGCCTAGTAGTAATGGGATGTCCGGCTCTTTTTAGAGAACCGGCTCTTTCGGCTCGCCTCACTAAAAAGATCTCTTTTGGCTCCGAACCGGCTCTTCAGGTTGTTTTGTTGCTTTAACTAATTTATTATTAACAATAATATAAAATTATGCACAAAAGGAATTACTAATGTAAAAAAAAGTGGTTTTATTTATATATGTTTATATATAAATATATGCTGTGGCCCCTAGAGACAAAACACGTACAAACTCCAAAAAGCACATACAAACTCCAAAACACATTTCTAGGATGAACTGAACTTCCAAAACAGAGCTACCTAGATCACCTAAATGACACAATTAAAAGCATGAAAGCATATGTGTATTGTTTGTGTTTTTATACACAAGCATTCATATATAGTCAAATAATTAAAAAAAAAAAGTTAATTTACCTGTTATTACCACACACCAAATCCGGTCGTTGGTACTTGCTGGCTTGTGTAGCCACTAGGTAACAAAAGCTCAACACTGCGCCTAGCATCCTGGAGCACTTCTGTTGTCTTTTGTATGTGTTTTGAGTTTTTATGTGCTTCTGAGTTTTTACGTGTTTTGGAGTTTTTACGTATTTTTACGTGATTTGAAGTTTGTATGTGCTTTGTCTGTAGGGGCCACCGTAAATATATTTTTATTTATTCACTCAACATAAAATGTAATAAATAAATCATATAATACAAAAATCAACTATTCACATTTCAACTTCTAGCTATTTAAATTTTCAGCTTTTTCCTTTTACAAATTTAAAGTGAAACAACACAAAACACTGCAAACCACAACACAATTAAATATAAATTATAATATGAAAACAAAAAGAAGATGCATATTCTCTGTCATATGGACCTGCATGAATAAACTTTCTGAATCCTTTAGCATCTGCAACTGAATAGTTGTGGATGATTACTATACCTTTCTAATGTGACGTTGTTATCCCTGGCTCTTTCTCTGTCTCTCCCTCCTGCTCTGTTCCTGTGCTACTGAGTGTAACCAGTGTTGCCAACTCCTCAGTAAGAAAAATCGCTATTGGCTGTCCTAAAAGTCGCTTGAAGTCGCTAAATGACATCATCGCCTAATTTGCATAATTGGTCATGCTAATATAATTGTAACCTACGTTGTTGGAGAGAGAAATAACATCGTGGAAGAGACATAAAGTGAGTAAAAAACGTCCTAAATGCATTTAGAATTTATTTAGAACTACAAATTAAATTTATTTTAGCAATTATTGTTTTTTGTAATGTCACAATTCCAACCCTGCTCCTTTATTCGGGCTTGGACCGGCAAAAGTGACCCGAAATAGGCACTCTGGTGGAGTTACTTTGTGTGTGTGTGTGTGTGTGTGTGTGTGTTTATAAGTAGTTTTAAACTTGATCCACAAAACAACATAACAGTAAAAGAAGAACTGACTGCGTTACAGTCAGTGCGGGAGCAGCGGCTTTGCTCATGCGCGATTCATTTGCAGTTTGGACGCATAGGGGTGAACATCTCCTGCCCTGATAGCAGCTGGGGGAGGACTATCCTCCGCCTGTGAGCGCTTTGGCACGGGCGAGGTGCCCACAGCAGCACCCGCTGCTTGTTGAGAGTAAAAGCGATATGCGCTTTCATGTCAAAAAGTTGTCATAAATAAGTCTCCAATAACACCAGAAAAAGTCGCCAGATTTGTTGCTAGTTGCTTTTTAGAAAAAAAGTCGCTAAGGGGGTCTGAAAATTCGCTAAATATAGCGACAAAGTCGCTAAGTTGGCAACACTGAGTGTAACTACCGCCCCTCCCCCCTCTTCCCAGCGTAAAGCACAAGGCTCGCATGCTGAGTGAAGCGGAAAAAAGTGTGAGAGAGAGGCAGTGTTGCCAACTTAGCGACTTTGTCGCTATATTTAGCGAGTTTTCAGACCCCCTTAGCGACTTTTTTTCTAAAAAGCGACTATCAACAAATCTGGCGACTTTTTCTGGTGTTCTTGGAGACTTATTTATGACAACTTTTTGACGTGAAAGCGCGTATCGCTTTTACTCTCAACAAGCAGCAGGTGCTGTAACGCAGTCAGTTCTTCTTTTACTCTTTTACTCTTATGTTCTTTTGTGGATCACAAGGTTTAAAACTACTTATAAACACACACACACAAAGTAACTCCACCAGAGTGCCTATTTTGGGTCACTTTTGCCGGTCCAAGCCCGGGTAAAGGAGCAGGGTTGGAATTATGACATTAAAAAAAAACAATAATTGCTAAAAGAAATTTAACTTGTAGTTCTAAATAAACTCTAAATGCATTTAGGACGTTTTTTTACTCACTTTATGTCTCTTCCACGATGTTATTTCTCTCTCCAACAACGTAGGTTACAATTAGATTAGCATGACCAATTATGCAAATTAGGTGATGACGTCATTTAGCGACTTTTAGGACAACCAATAGCGATTTTCCTTACTGAGGAGTTGGCAACACTGGAGAGAGGGGAGAGAAAGAAAAAAAACCCACGGCTCGCGATAAGGAGCTGGCTCGCGTCATTCACGTCAAAGACCCGGCTCTAAGAGCCATTTCGTTTGCGGCCGACCCATCACTAATGAGAAATACACCTAGTCAAATTTCTCACGATCAAAAAGTGGGTAAGTGTGCGTGCGTGTTGCTGTAGTTATTATTGTTGTTGGTGGTGAATGGGGTAAGCTTGTTAATGATATATTTAATCACAAGTGTTTGGGTGTTTATTTTGCTGACTTGTTAATTTCAGTTGTCAGACCACATCCTTTCAGCTCTCTATATAAAGCTGAGCGTCACAGTTTCAGTGCATACAGCATCTATGAGAGACAAAATGCAAAATGTTCTGCCTGAGTAATTTCAGTGTTTTAATTCCATGCATGCTCCTCTTGATCATCCAGCCAGGTGATTAATGATTTGTATTGAACTTTAATTAGATAATTAGATAATTTTCTCATGCATTTAAATAAGCAGAATGCATAGTCACATTATTGATATCTTTCAGCATTACAAAAGCAGCTGGTGAAGGATGTTTGTTACATGAATCTGTTTTCAGCTTCATCGTCTGCTGACTTTATGTGATGGATATTTCCTTTTTTTCTAGGTCATGGGTCCAAAATTATTGAAGGGAAAGAAGTCAAGCCACACTCGTTGCCTTTCATGGCCCATGTGGAAAGCAAAAAATCTTTCTGTGGAGGGACGTTAATCCATCCACAATGGGTCCTGACAGCTGCACACTGCACCAAGTAGGAACATGAGGACTTACACACACACACACACAAAGAAGTATATGGTTCTATATATACATATCACAAATTCTTTATTTTCTTACCATAGATAGAAATATAGCAATCAAATTGGCATCAAACATACTGTATGTGATTTTTATAGACAGGCCTGTAAGCCTGTAAGACACAAGTAGATTTGTCTGCATTGTCTGCAAATATTGATGTTGGTCATAATTCAAGAAATGAGAAAAAGATTAAATGTTTATTTAAAACAGAATAATCATGTTACAAACAAGAAATGTGTGGTAAACACTGTCACTGAAAGAGAAATTGCACTCTGAAATTTTCATAACTGCAACATTAATATTGTTAAAATTCAGCTGGAGGAAAACTCCATGCAGTCTCTATAATAGCCATAAACCAAATATATATAATAACACACATTTACTATGATATTTTGATAATTGTTTTATTTAAAAAGGTTAATCTGACCTATTAACCTTTTATATAATTGAAATTTCACTAATATTTTTTTTCTTCCACAGTATGAGTAAGGTGACCCTGGGAGCACACTCAATCAGGAAAAAAGAAAAAGATTCTAAGCAGGTCCAAACGGTTGATAAACGTTTTCCTCATCCTAACTATTACAAGGCAATCAAGGGCAATGACCTCATGTTGCTCAAGGTAAAGTGATAATTCATTGTCCAAAAGCAAGTGAAAGAGAGATGCAATAATGTGAACAAGTTTGTTTGCAATCTTATATGATTTATTTCTGTGCATGTATGGACATATTTCAATAAATCACTGTGCCTGTTTTGGATTTTCCAAGCAAAATACAAATAAATGAGTGGTGTGTCAAGACTTTAGCACGTGCTGCCTATAGAGTAAATACTAAAATTCAAGGCCAGCTCTCTGTATGTAATGTAGTCATTATCAATATGTAATCTTCCTTTTTATATATATATTTTTTTCAGTTGAAGAAACCAGTAAAGCAAACCAAGACAGTAAAATGTCTAAAGTTAGCCAAAACTGTCAAGGACCCTCCAGCTGGAAGCAAGTGTCTGGTTGCTGGATGGGGAGAAACTGAAAACAAGAAAACATCAGATGTTCTCCTGTCTGTCAATGTGACTGTGGTTGGTAGACGGACATGCAACTCTCGTGATTATTACAACCACAACCCAGTTATCACCAGTGACATGATATGTGCTGGTTCAAATGGTAAAAAAAAGGCTGATACCTGTCAAGTAAGTATATAGAAAGTATGTAAGGAAGTAAATATCCATCCAACTCAACACCCTTTTGACATTGTGACACCTGTAAGTTAGTCAAAGAAAGACTAATATATTTGTTCTTTTGCCAGGGGGATTCAGGAGGACCACTCGTGTGCAATGGAGTGCTGGTTGGAGTCACTTCTTTCGGAGAAGGTTGTGGTATCATTAAAAAACCTGGAGTCTACTCGTTTCTCTCAGAGAAACAACTCAAGTGGATCAAAAAAACAATGCAATCTTTAGAAATCTTATGAACCCACAGGTGTCAATCCATACAAGCTGAGCAAGAAGCAAATCTTTTCTTTGATAATAAATGTCCATGCCTTTAATGTAGACTGCTTACATGACCATTAGCCATTTTATCATTTCATATTCACATTATTTTCTGATATTTCAGTTTCTGTTAGCTTGATGAATTTTTTTGAGCATGCTCTTTTTTGTTGATTTTTCATTCCATCTATCCCTGCTTAAAACCCCTCATAGGATATTTTTTATAAACATTCTACTATATAATAAATCTTTCATTGTTTGTAACTCTTTCCAAGTGTCATTTTGTTTTTACTCTGACACCTTCTACCATCAAAGCTTGATATTTCAGTCCTTTGGTTTTAGTGTTCAAATTAAATAACTATAATGACTAAGAAAAGACAAATAAGACAATTAATGTAATGTCAACACAGAGAATATTAACTTGCAAAACATAGAAAGAAAAAAATGTGATTAAGCTCTCACTCAGAGCAGACCACAACAGACAAATGCTAAGTCTCTATATAGAGACTTAGACTATGACTTACTCAGTGTGCACATTTTCAGAGGACATGCCAGCACTATGTTCATAATCTCAGTATATGCCCCAACACTCTTTCAATTATCATTTCTTACCTCCAGAAATCCTGTTTCATTTTGATTCAACTGGTCCTCTTTTTACCTGAATAACACACGTAGTTTTTACTCATTATGATACATTTGACCACAAGTGTTAAATTAAAAGAAAAGAAAAAGCATGCAATTTTGCATGCCAAACAATAGACCACTTGTAATTAACGGGGGCCGAATCCCGCGGGATACCTACCGGGCAACCAGTCTAACCGGGTCCACTCCCGCGTCCAGGAATGGGTGGCTTGCCAAAGTTGACCTTCGCGCTCTCTTACTAGGATCAAATTGGTAACTTTAAGACCGTAACTGTGGCGTCCAACGTCTGCTGACCTATTGTAAAATTTATTATACTTCCACGGCAACACGTGAAAACGACTTTTCACAGACACTTAAAATAACTTTGCAGCAGACTTAAACATCAACCTGCAGTTCTTAGCAAAAATCTCTTGTTATAATGTTTCAACACCACTGAGCCAATTTAACAGTGAAGATCATCAACTCAGCGAACAGATAATTTAGAATTCATCCAATCTGCACATTTTGATTTAACAGGCTGTGCTTACCTTTGTATTATCAAGCCGGCTCTCCGTTCGCTTCATTTTACGATTTCACCTCAAGCTGAATTTGTCTTCTCAGCCGTAAAAGAATCCCGGGTTTTCAGCACCAACTATTAAATTTGGTTCTTGTCATTCTTTTACTGAATAGAGAGAACACGACTCAGTCAGTCAAAATATTTATAATTTTATTTAATCATCTTCCGGAAGAGAGAGACCTGCACAGCCCAAAAAGCCAGTTGCAAAATCTCTAGCATTAGAAATCAAAATGTGTATCATATAGGTGTTAATTTGGTCCTTTCCACGTCACACATAGTTTTGATAAAAACAACTCCTTCTGAGTTACTAGTTTCGCTCTTTCTGTCTGGTTTCCTGTATTTTATTAATATGCCTCTGCAGCTCTGCACTAAACTTCCTGTTTTTTAAACTTCCACTAACGTAAGCTTCTGTTGCTAAGACGACCTATCACCCTCTGACCTAGTTCTCTCTCACAGCTGGCCTTGCTTTATAGAGGCCTTTATTATTAAACTACATAAAACAATATAATCAGAAAATAAGCACCAAGAATATATATTTATTCCATAACAGAGGTCAGTTCCTTCATCATAATTATGCAAATTTTCATGACCCTTGATCAACAACCACTGATCAAAGCCCAATGGTCAATAAAAAGGTTCCTTTAGATGCATTTGTTGGCCACATATGTATAGGCTGACCACATTTATTAATCAGGTGTAAAAACCGTGAATAATAATTTAATATATGAAAACAGCGTGAATGATAAATGTGCACAGCCTGTCGCGGTGGGGAACGCTGGGGTGTTTATTCAGTGGGCCCAAAAGCAGACACGGGATATACAGCAGACACAGGCTGACGTTCAAAAACAAAAAAGACAAGGCAAGGTGGAACAAGGGTGAAACTAATGTGACCAAGTGGTCGGCAGGGTTGGATAAAAAAAAAACAACTAATAAACACGACAACACCACCTAATGGAATTTCACCCCCAGGAAATATATATGTAAGAAAAATAGATAAAAGAGGCCGCAGATTCAAGGATGCACACCGAGGCAGGTTGGCTCCAATATTAATACAGTTTTATTTAGTTAAAATAAATAAAATATTAGAAAACAAAATGTAGCGTCATTGTTGACAGTGTCCTAAAGTTAAAATAAAACAATCATGGAACTTGGACTTACCAGCAGCCGTGGACCCAAAAGAAAATCACACAAAAAGAAAATCACTAGAGTCCACCCGGTGGTGTACAAAGGAAAGTGTGAAAACGACCCACCACCTGAGGTCCCAGGGCCACTGGCACGTCTTCCGTTCACTGAAATAAAACACAGAACTACACGTTAAAAGAATAAAATGACACTGAGCGTTAGGCTTGCTACATATCATAAAAACTAAAACTTCAATCTGTATTAGCTTTAATAAAAGAAATCACAAATGCACGCACGCACACACACACACCAAACTGGAAGGCTTACACCCCACAAGTCAAACTATGACTCGTCCTGGTGGCAACTGTCCAGACCTCGATCACAAGCCGGTGTTCTGGGAATCCATCCTACCTCAAAAGACATCCTACCCAATGTTTCTGCGCAGACGCGGCGCATGCGCACAACACCAATGCCGAATTAACTTCTTTTTCGCTCACCCATCCGGAATACTTCTTAAGGTTATGGTTAGGGGTAGGGGTAGGGGTAGGTTTAGTCACAAGTCACCGTCAAATTATAATACGGGTAGGACGATTTGTCAGAGTAGGTAGGATGGTTTCTCAGAACACCGGCTTAACTTTATACGGACTGACGCCACACTGCAATCAATATGCAGGTGGGTTCCCAGTTAACCCAGTTGCGTAGTCGAGAGGGGGTAGGGACAAATAAGTAAATACTTCTGCCTACTCCTTTTCAAACAAATAATGGAATGATATTTTGTAATGATTGTGAAGGCACATGTTTGAAATAAAAATGAACTGAACTGAACTGAACTGAACTGAACTGAACTGAACTGAGAGAGCGAGCGCAGGAGAGAGTGAGGGCGGTGGAATTTGATCAGAGACAGTCACACCACGTGGGCTCTGAATTTTTGTGGCCTGTTTAATCACAGTGATTCATAACATGAAACATGCAGGTAACTTGCACTCACTGTGACACTGGCTCTCAGTTTCCATACTACACCACTAGATGGTGTTCTCTGCCATATGGTTTGAGCAGTGTGTGCCTTCAGCCTAGCAAACGAAACTAGAAAACTAATCATTTAAAAACATATGAACAAGTGGTTAAACTGATTAATGCTATTTTTGATCAACACTGACTATTGTGGCAACATTAATACCTTTTTCTGCAGTGCACAATAAATCAAATTTAGTCAGTATTTGGGATTTTCCACAATTAGCAAGATTTGATCAATACTACTACTTAAAGGGCAAAGTAAAAGCAAATCAAGTGCTCCTTCAATCAGCACCTTACCATGTGCCTGCAGCCACCAGTCACAGTTGTTTCCTGTATGCTGCAGTTTCCTGAAAAGGAAAACAGTCTGTAAAAAAAAAAAAACAGATGTACAACAAAAAGCCAAGCAAACAAAAGCAACAGATGATCAGCATTGTTTGGATACACTCTGGCTTTAGTGCAAGTGACTAAGAAGAATTCATATGAAAATAGTGATGTAGAGTTGTGTATGCACTGCAAAACAACACAACTAATGTTCAAAATATGAATCGCACACTGGCAGTATATTGGCAGTTGGTGGGTAGCTATGGACTTCTACCTGCAGAGAGTGTCTGTTTTCCGATGGGGCTGTGCCAAAAATATGTGGTACAACTGGTCTGTAGACTACTTTTGGTCAATCAGCTAGCTGAATAGAAGAGAAAAGTTATAACAGCTGAAGTGAAACCAAGTGTTAAAAACAACAAAACGTTTCCTTGGTAGTCACTGTTTGTACTTTTCATTATGTATTTTTTGATCTATGGTGTTTGATTCCCTCTTCTCCCATTCCTGGTAAGCTCAGCTATCCAGCCCTTCCCTAATGCATGCCACTAGTCATCCAGACCGCATTCAATCAATGCACAGGATCATTCACAACAAGCAACGCAATGTTCGGATTTTGTAGGACTGCACAGGGGCATGTTTGCATTAGTTGAATACCCCTCTCTGTATGCTGTCCATAGGCAAATCCCTCTACAAATGGAAACATAAATTAGGCATAAATCTTTCAACCACCTTACAACACACTTCAAACTGCAGAATAGTTTTTGCATGAAGACCAAGAAAAAAAGTGCAGTGGCTGTTAACACGTATCACAAATACACACTGGCCTCAATACAAACATAAACCAATTGCATAACTATTTAAACAAATATGCCAGTCCACAAGAATTTTTCAATGTAGTAGTACAAACACCGTATGAAAAACATCACAAATAAAATGAGGGGGACCTCAGAGCTGTGGAACACTTTTCTAAGCATTTTATTCAAGTAAAATGAAATATAATACTATACAGTATAATGAAGCAGCTGAGTTACTGCATTTGGATATATTGTACATATACAATATGGAACATTTACACTACCGGTCAAAAGTTTTAGACCATCCTCACCCCATCAAACTAAACTTTTGGAATTGTTCAGTTTTCGCAAGGCTCTGGGTGAGCAACACGTTCTCACTCCCAAAGCGAAACATTTTATTCTAGGTGACAAATCGGTGGTATATTACGCTTCTGGGCACCCAACACGTCCCTATATTAGGAGATCAGAAAAATAAGGACACATGACAACCATTTGGAATGAATCGACACATGTACGTTCATTTTACTTAAATCGCTTTGGAAAACACTATCTAACATCATTAAAGTCGTGGTTAACGTTAGGGAAAAGGTTAGGGTTAGGGCTGGAATACATGGCTGGAATGTCTATTACTCTGGGAGTGTCATTCTACTGGGTTTATCCATAACCTGGCATGTAGCATAAGAATGCAGAAGGTCACACTTTGTTGTTCCTCAGGGACGCAGCGGGATGTGACAAATCATCAGTATATTATGCCTCAGGAGTGAAAATGGGCTGGGGTTAGAATCTGTTCTTGAATCTGTTCATGAGCATGAATTGTCTTCCAGAGAGCAGCAGCTTTGACAGGTCGTGTCTGGGTTTGCACGTTCTTTCATGATATTGGCAGCTCTGCTGGGACAGGAAAAACTGAAAAGTTCCTCCAAAAACAGCAGTGCACAGCCAAGGAGTTTCTGATTTTCATGTCTTTTTGAAGGCCTCAGTAAGCTGATTTTCACATTCTTTCAGTACCCATCCTCTCACTCCATGCAGGAGGGTGACAGCTCTAACCGCACACCTTACATTATGCTCTAGCACTGTGAAGGTGTGGCTGTAGTTATCACAAGGATGCTAGCTCCTTTCTGTGAAGCCCTTTAACTCTCTCACCTTTACCAAATAGGTGAGCACACCACCAGCTGAACACTTGTTGGTCTTGTGATGTTTTGCCTGCCCTGCCAGACTTATCCCATCTTCCTCCCCTCACTCACAACCAGACGTAGCAGATGGCCTTTCTGAGCCTGGTTCTGCCAGAGGCTTCTTCCTGTTAAAAGGGAGTTTTTCCTTCTCACTGTTGCCAAGTGCCTTCTCAAAGAGGTTTTTTTGATTGTTGAAGTTTTCTTTTTATTACTGTAGGGTCTTTACATCAACAGGTAAAGCACCTTGAGGCAACTACTGTTGTGATTTAGTGCTATAGAAATAAAACTGAATATTTGCCAAGGCAAGTAAAGCCCCTTGATCTTCTTTTTAAAGATCACTATACCTTTCTGATGGCTATTTTTGGGGTGGCTCTAGTTGTGCTATAAAAGGTTTGGTTGCCAGGTCTGAAAGTTGTGTCACTTCTAATTTCCTTTGTCATCCAAGGCTAGGCCTGGACATGTTTGTCAACAGTAACATTGCCAACACAGTGATGTACACAGAAGAAAACATTTGATGTGTGCACTTAGCCAACTTAGTTCAAACCTTGTCTCATACCCGCAAGGACACTTTTGCACGCCTTTGTGGTGGCTTGTATTTTGCTCCTAAGTGGAGTGTATTCTGGGATCACGAGTAGAGATAAAAGCTACTTTCAGTGGGTGGTTCTCTTTGCTTGATTTGGCAGAAAGAAAAATGATCTGTCAACTCATTCACCCAGCGGTGCAGAAAGAGTTAAATTACGTTCTCTACTGGAGTCCTACGTCATGTGACAAATATGGCCAATGTGATTGGCTGTGCCTTTCAGGGAGCTCTGTTTACTTTTAGCAGCGGCAAGCCTGCGCTGCAAGGACCTGCAAGGAGGAGAGGAGGATGGCAGCAAAAAGGAAGAACCTGGATATAAGAAAGTATTAAAAACATTATGTAATTATTACTAAATGTTGTTAAGTCCTTAAAGTCATATTCTTTTATTGTCATAACTGTATTTGAAGCTATTTTTATTTTTGTATGAAACCTGATTTATATGGAATATGGCTGAAGTAAACTAAAGCCTAAAATACTTTAGTCAGTCATTTGTTTAATAGTAATTTAACATTATATAATTCACATTTAAAACTATGAATTGTAATTTTAAATGGTTTAAAAGCATGTAGAATAGCATATGTAGGCAAGTAAATTTCTCCTTTTTTTATCAAGAAGCAAAGACAAAAAGGAAAAAAAAAAGAAACAGGGCAGGGTTCGGCGGTTGAATCATCCGTCCCCACCAATGCCAAAACCAAATCTACACCCTTGGCAGCATCATAAAATTTGCAGGGAATTACTTATAGATAGATTTTAAAACTACCTGCAAATTTTAAGCATAATCTTTCCAAGAGGAAAGGATTAGTACTATGGCCACATTTTTTAATTATTATTTTTATTTACTTTATTTCATGTTATCTAGTTTATTAGGCTTAAGTTAGTTTACAATATCTTATCAGTACACATTCAACAATTTTTATTTGTGCTGGGTGTGAATGTGGACACATTCACAAAACTAAGGTTCAAAATATAATCTCTGTATTGTGTTAAAACACAGTCATTATTATTTCATTTGATCCGTTTGGTTTTTTGTTTTTTTCAGTTGACTAAAACGTTACCTGAAACGCAAGTCTGTGTAAGAAATTAAAAACAAGAGATAAAATCTACTTACCTTGGCATCAGTCCTGTTCCTTTACAGGTGAAGGGGGAAAACATACCACACCTATCAAATTCCATCATGTCTTTTATTTGAGCTCTTAGTGAATTAAACTGACCAGACACCTGCTTTTGTGTTTACTCTGTTTCCATGGGCACCCACAAAAGCTCACAGGCCCACCTCGATGCGGGTGAAACTATCAAAGTTTGCCACACCCATACAAACTTATCTTGTCAGTGTTTACGCAAGTCTTTGTCATGTTTAAATAGCCCTCCCTATCACTGTCTCTCTCTGTCTCATACACACACATCCACACACATAAAATCAGAGTAAATGTTTACCTAGAGTTGGGTACATGTCCAAGTTGGAGGAGCCTTGCCTTGCCTTTTCTCACTTGTGACGCAACACTGCAGGCATAGAGTGAAGCCTTGTTTTATAACTGAAACTGGAAGCTCGTATATCTCAGGAGGTGATTCAGCATCTTTATCTCTGAGTTAAAGTGCAAACAAATATGCTTTGACGCAATGGCCCAAAGATAAGATGACTAAAGTCCGTTTTAAAACCTGTGCCCTCCTACAAAGATGTAAAGGATGTTCTGTTGCTTTGTTAGATTTTTTTCTTAAATCAGACATTGGATCTGTACGTGATGTGAAGGTTTGATTTTTCAGATCGTGAAACATATTGCAAAACAAACTGAAGCGTACTAACTTTGCGTTATATAAAGGTTGCATGAAATTTAGTGCAGTATAAACAGGTTATTTTTCCATATTTTGGTAAATTTACCAGTAATGTAGTGGTGCACAGTGGCTTTGGTGTTCTTGATTCTCTGTATTTGTATCAACTCATGTTCTACATAACAGGGTAAATAAACTAGAATTAAAAATTACTCAAACATAACTTCAAAATTATTTATATGATGTTATTATTTTAATATAGCATGTTTTTCAGTTCACTTTGCCAAAAATAGCTGATAGAAACATCCTCAAAAAAGCTACGTTTCACTTTCTTGCTTTAAGTACATTTTCAGAGGCTTTACTTTTTCACTCTTACATGAGTAAATAAGTTGAATCAGTATTTTATCTTTTACCAGAGTATTTTAACACAAATCTGTAGTTCTACTTAGGTACAGAATACCTGTACTTTTGCCACCTGTATATAAGCTGCTGACAAGTACCAGAATTAAGTAACAGTAAAAAGTTATTTAAAGTCCGTCTATAATATGGCATAAAAAAGCTACAAATTTTGACAAAGAAAAAATGTTCTAACACAAAATGTAAACTAACTTTGTTATAATCGCATGTTCTTGTGTGTTTGCAACTGACACCCCGCCACGTGGACTTTCTGTTTTTTCCTTCCTCTGATTCCTTGACAGTTTCCATCTGTAAAACGAATTATAATGAGAAAGCAACACATTAGAATGCAAACGTCAGACATACTAAACTCACTGTCTATATTATAGTCTATATCAGAGGTTCCCAAAGTGTGGGGCCCACCCCCAAGGGGGGCGCAGAGCCATTGCAGTGGGGGCGCGGTATGAGAAAAAAGAAAAAAAAAAAGAACGCTTGGACACTGCTAGCATAATGGACAGGTTTTGACGGGGCTCCCACACAAACGCAAAGCAGGAGATGAAGCATCGCCAAATATGTTTCCAAACCAACTTCCTTCCAAGCCAAAGACTAGAAAATATGGTGAAGCATATCTTCAAAAATACCCGTGTAGGTGTGGACATAGTGTAAAAGAGTTAGTCGTGTATTTTATTACTACCTGTAATTTATTGCAGTTTACTTTTATTTGTGTTTACTGAATGTTTGAGGTGTGAAATTAACCGCAATGGAGTTTTAAAACAAAATATGGGTGTCTGTGGTTGGAGGATGTGTTTGTGTTTGTGTGGGGGGTGTTAGGTGGTGGTGGTGGGGGCGCAAAGATTTTTCTTGTAAAACAAAGTTTGGGAACCACTGGTCTATATGATATTTGCTTACTGATCATTAATTTCACACAAGCGCAGTAAGAATTTTGCAGATGGAAAATTGAGCTCAAATGGCAAAGTTCCAAAGATGGATGTGGTCTGACCAACAAGGATTACCAGAGTAGGTCAGCCAATAGGACACTGGCCTCTGTACACACCAGTTCCTCATTCAGTTTAAGTTGTGATATTTTTATGACTCCCTTCATCAAGGTTTATTATCTGGTGCATAAATAAGTTATATGCAGCTTAAAAAAATAGCGCTTTTTGATCAAAGTATAGTATTAAGTCATTCAAACTTCTGGGATATTGATGTGATCAGTTAACAACAGGTGAACTAGAGGGGCAACAATGAGACAATGCCAAGACAGGAGTAGTTTTACAGGTGGAGGCCACTGACATTTTTCCCTCTTCCTCTTTTCTCACTGTTTTTGGCTACGATCAGTGTCACTACTGGTAGAATGAGGCAATACCTGGACCCTACAGATGTTGCACAGGTAGTCCAGCTCCTCCAGGATGGCATATTAATACATGCCAATGGCCACTGTTAAGAATTTCTCTGACCAAATAACCAGAAAACAGACTTCATGAAGGTGGCTAATGTCTTCTACAGGGCCCTGTGTTAGGGTCCCTGGGTCGTTGACCCAGTGTTTTTGGTTCTTTGATTTTGTTATTTCATTATATTCTAGCTTTGCTTTATGGGTTTTAGGATCATTCTTAGTTTAGGTTCTCTGGGTGGGGTTGGTTAGAGTTTTAGTGTTCTGGTTTTCTGTCTGTGTTCCATAGTTGCTGTCTTCCCTGTCTGCTGTATCCCCACATCCAGTCAGTGTTTGTGTCTGCCCTGGTCCCACGTCTCTGTTCCCTCTGTAGTGCCTGCATGTGAGTCTGTGTTATGTGTTTCCTGTTTTACTTTGAAGGTCTCTGTCTTATCTCAGTGTGTTCAGTTTACGCTTCTTTGGTCTCGTCAGTTCTGATTTGTCCCAGCTGTGTTTCCCTCCTGTTACTCATTCCCTGATTGCTCCCTCTGTGTATTTAAGCCCTGTGTTTCTCTGTGTCTTGTCGCGATGTACCGTTTATTTTGCTGTGTGTTTTGCCAGTCCACCGGTGTTAGTTTATTTTCAGTTTTTCCCAGTTATGTTATGTTTGCGTTCAGCATTAAAGCTGTTTTGGTTTAAGTTTGTCTCCGGAGTCTGCATCTTGGGTCCTATTCCTGTTTGCACACAGCCGTCACCTAACACCCTGTAGCCACTGACACTCAAGGTGGAGCCCAGTTGGAATTCCTTTGTTTCCTAATGTTTTTGAGCAGTATTTACCTGCCATGATGGCCCTGTTATCTTTTTCATTTTGTCGGCCTTTGTGTGTATTTATGTCATCACAGAAAAATGCCATCCTGCAGGAGACATGTAGTGGTAACTCCCACAAAAAGGGCTTTGCATACTGAGGTTGCATAATGTATAATCATTTTCATACATGCTGTATGGCCAAGAACATTTTTAGACATTACCCAACAGAGCTGAATGTGACAACATAAATCTTCCACTCAATGCACAGTCTTTACCCTGCACTGTCTCAAACCTGACAGCTACCCAGGGCTAGGTCTGTGATTACATCAGTTCTGTCAGTCTGTGGGCAGATTTTGTCAACAAAGTTCCACAAAAACTACAAAATCTAGTTCTAAAACTTTACAGGTATGTAGTTTTAATCTAAACGAAGTCTATGTTTTAAGATAGGGGAAAACCTAATGGGGCTGCAGATATTGTGATCTCAAAAAGCAATGCCACAAATAGTTTTTGTCTAACAAATCAAGTGACGCAAGATTCATACGTTCAAACTCAACACACTCTCACAGCAACTTGTCACATACTAATGTGTCTAATATTTTTCTCTTTTGTACTTCGTCTTACTATAATTTGTAACTTTTTTTGTTTGGTTCAGGTTTAAATAAAAACTCTCACGACATTGAACCTTTGCCTGAGATTTCATTGTCTAATTTAGATGGCGAGTGAGCGAGTGATCAGACTCGCTTGCTTCTGGAAAAATGATATGTAACCACTGTAACCTGGTGTCACTATAGTGATGAGATTGAATTGAAAATGTCATCATTACTAACACTCTCTCTTTTTTTTTAAAGCTGAGTATAAAGCATGAACTCCAGCGACTTTCTGCTTATCCAGATAAGTTTGTGTAACATTTGTCCTTTTGACATGAATGCATTGTGACTGCAGCCAAATCTGCCTGTGAAACAGTTGGTCTTTCTTTACGCAATGTGCTTTAGTCTTCTTTGTCCTGAACCATATAATTATGTTTTTTTTTTGTTTTTTTTTCCCTACATTTGTGTTGTGAGAGACTTTTAAATTACCCAAGCACTCTAAAAATAGCTCAGACTAGACGCACCCCTGTTTCTTTTTATCAGTTAGACAGTGCACGAGCACGTTCAACATTCATTCAAAAGTTCTCTCACAGTTGTAAATTTTGCAAAGGAAATGCTTCATATGCTTGTAGGTGTAGTGAAATAAGGTTATATTTGATATGTTTCATTTTATATATTAAAAATATGTTGGTCTTACAAGATTTACCACTGAAATGGTAAATCTGAGCTTGTAGCACAAACACATACCAAAGGCAACTCTCCAGTCTCTCCTACTTTTGTATTGCCCTCATGTGTGTCTGATTACCTTGATGATGTCAGTTTTTGGAAAAGTACTTTCATGCTTATTCTTATCTACTTTGTCCACAAGACTCCCTTGTTCATGTAAACAAGCTGCTGAGACTCTGGATGCTTGCAGAGGTAGGAATGTAAATATAAATCTAAGGCAGAAATGAGCGAACAAATATCATTTTCACATAACACTGAGACATTTTATTGGTGATCATATTCCATCCCTTTTCCAGAGTGAAATGAAGAGTGTTTTCTGACCTATAACAAAAGCAGTACAATAAATAAAACCAAAACTAGAGAACATCAAAAGGCTGCATCCTCAGCATTCACAGATAAAAGATATTATAATAGTAGTCCAACATAGAGATACGTATATAGTTGTTAACAATAAATAATCATACTAAATAAATTACATTCTAATAAATTCTGGACAGTGTTTTTACACAGCATCTATTGAAGCCATCTATTCACTCGTCTCTCGGGTGGTCAGAGCCAAGTTCTTTGAACTGTTTAGCATTGCTGTGGAAAGACAAAAATGCAAGGTCAAAAAATACATAAATTAATGTTTTAGTAGAAATCTATGCAATAGTTTCATTTTGAAACTTACATACAATCCTTTTTTAGCTATGTAAAGCAAAACTCTACAATTCTGATATTGCACTTTGTGGTGATTTTGCTATGACTGAGTAATATAACGGTGCAGATATGTTTTATTTTAATTTCTGTAGATTTTTATGTCATTTGGGGTTTTAAAGACAAATAAAGAGTAATAAAAATATTTTTTTAACCGCAAATAAACAGGGTTAAATAATCTGGACAGATTACTGTCCCTTTTAATTACTTTCCCTCATTCTAGTCACTCATTTTTGTCATCATTCATTCATGCTTCATTGTGGCAGTGTAACAGAAATCCCGTATTTCAGCAATTCCTAAATTGCCACAATAAAAAGCTTATGAAGAGAATACGGCATGTCCACACTGTGTAAATCTTGAAACTAAAGTGTTTTGTTTCCAAACATGTAAAGTCATTGTGCATGTTTGCATGTGCTGCTCAGTAAGATTTAATGAGTAATTATCTCTTTATAGGTCATCACGTGCAAAGTCAGTATGTCAATACTCTTATTGTTCAGGACACAAAGATGAATGTGTACAAATGAACGTGTGGTTTCTCTTTACGCTGCTATTCACTTCATTGATGGAACAAGTGGAGACACCCCTCACTAATCCCGACTAATACCTCTAGTAGGGATCTCTCTTGATCTGCATGATGCATGTATTCAACAACAACAACAGTCGTACATGCGCTCCTGTCATTCAGTGAGCCCACTCCTTCCTGTTTGGCTTAGACTCATGTGATCAGTGGCTAGACACACTCCTCTAAGGAGTTAAGCAAGACCATAGGTGAAAAATACATCACGAAACCATACAGCGCCAGAAATACGAGAAGATTATATCAATGTTGCTGCACTGATGGCATTACTGCAACAGCACTGACACATTATCCAGCTTGGTAAAGGTCGTAGTTGTCATTTTCATGGTATGTATTGTTTTATATCTTTATTCTTATTTTTTATGGGTTATTCGAGGTCAGGGTTGGGTGACTCAAAACACTCATGTAAGGTGATGACTAAACGATATGTTTACAAACTCCGTCTGAAATAAAACGTTTCCATGATCTTGCTGGTCTGAACACAGTGCAGTACTTGGAAGTAGCACTGCTTTTTCTGATAATTTGATGCTTTATATTGTGCAATAAACACTGAGTTGTATAAAAAATAAGTACAGTGAGTACGTGTTGGTTTGCACATAAGGAGGTCAAAACCTCAGGAGCACCTACCTCATTGTAACTTAACGCCCTCAAACGACAACGTCACCAGGGTGTTTCTGAAGCTTCTCCTGCTCTGACACGGTTCCAAGGTAGGAAGCCAGGAAGTTTTTATGTGACCTGTAACTACACAAGACATTAACATTAGTATCAAAAGCCCAAACAGCTCAGATAAGTGAAAGAATCAGCTATTTTGAAAACCAGGACTGCAGTGCCAGCTACATGGTAATGGTCTGATAGAGATAAATACATTTTATGGTGACATTTTCACTGTCATTTCTATTGGCTGTGCACATAAAAAGCATATGACTATTTAAGTTTCAGACTCACAGAAATAAGTCCTACTTTCTCTCGTTTTCTCCAACTGAGTAGTTATAACTAACCGTGGCTGTAAAGCTTTAATTGCATGTCTGCTTGTTTTATTTGCACCATCATGGACTATTGACTCTGTCCACAATTCAAATAATACCTTTGATTTCATTACATATTGATAAGAAACTGTGATTATGTAATAAATTGCTTGTCATAGGAATTCAAGATTCAAAAAAAGTACGAGTAATACAAAAGACCTTACAGTCTTTCTGATAAAACAACAGTGAGGTGACGCCGTTGATGGTGCTGTAGGAACAGGAATGACCATTAGAGCTGTAGAAGTCATTTGAGTTGATCTTGGCAAAGTGGTGAGCAATAACTCTAAAGTCTGGGTGTGTTCGGGTGTGTTAATGTACTTTTTGATGTGTCAGTGTGGTCATATGCCAGGAAGTGTTTCTGGCCTGGATCTTGGAAGCGTAACCTTTGTTCTGTTGGGATTCATGGGGTGTGGATGGTTTATTGGATAATATTCTCTACAATACTTTAAATGTAAAAAAGAAGAAGATTACTTTTTCACAAAATCACCACAATCAGGCTTTGTCTTAATGTTGTTCCAGCTTTGGTGAAGCTGGTCACACTGATAGCAGGTATACTGGGGTCTGATAGTGGTGAGTTTGTGGGGACATTACATTTTGTTTTTTCTGCGCCTCATTCTCCTCAGTGAACAATGGCGGGTTTATTGCTGTAAAAAAAAATCCCACTATGAGGATTTTCTTTCAAGTTGTAAAGTTGTATTTTGACTGCTTTTACAACTGGGAACAAAAGAAAGATTTAAGTTTACTATTAAGAGTTCATCAGTGAATTGAAGATGGGTTACTCATACTAATACAATACAATACTCGGTTAACCCAGACCTATCTATATCTAGGAAAAGACAAAAGTTAAATGAGGGCTAAATTTTAAATTTTGGCATCATTAATTAAGGCCAAATTAGAGGCTTTTCTTTTCTTTTAAAATGTTGTTATATATAACATATGTAACAACTGGCATATTCTGATATATGTATTATGTTACCACTAATTTTTTCATGTTTGGAATTTTATCCATTTACTTTAAAATCCTTCAGCCAGAAACGAATGCTTTGGTTGCTACAGCCTTACCACCAAATAGTGTGTCTTGTTGTGTTTCTTTTTGTGTGTTTGGCTGTGTGACAGTTTCAAACTCACTGAGCACAGGTCATAAGCAGTATGGCGGTACAACTGATGACTGAAAGAACCACGGCGATGACCACTAAGACCGTCTGCACCAGCTCAGCATTGTTGGTCTCGGTGGGCTCATTTTTCACTGTCCCCAGAGTCTGGATCCCACAGCGCTCTCCATCATAACCCTTCATACATCTGCAGAAAAAAAGAGTTAAGAAATCAGTGTGATGACTCAATGAAGAGGCTTTTATATCAGATATTGATGAGTGTTTGAATGATTTTTTCAAGTTGTTCCAATAACTTGAATCTGTCTGAACCTGCCTATTAGTCACATTCAGGTGAGGCAGTGGTTTTAACAGTATAATTGTTTTGGGGGTTTTGTGTCTACATCATTCATTTTGATGATTGCAAATGATCCCAAACATGATTTAGTTCTGATTCAGTGAAGGCCACATGCTTGTATCAACCATAGAGCTCATATTTTCTCATGCAAAAATACAATGGGGTCAGGACTGTACTTACATACAAACTGGTTCATGCAGGCCGTCTATGTGCTTGCAGTATCCATGAATGCAGTAGCCCAGGTGGGAGGTGTTGCAGGGATCCTCATTGGTCCTGAGAGTGGATGTGTGTCCACTAGTGAAGACCATGTGCTCGGGGTTGAAAGGAGTTGTGCTTTTGCCCTTGTGTTTGTTCCTCCTCTTGCCTTTGACCTTCCTTTTCTTCTTCTCATCTCTGGTGGGATGCAAGTCTGTAGGAGGAAAGGAAGCATCCGCAGTTGTTTAGGGTGCCATTTTAACTCCCTAGACTTAAAGGCTGAAAACATTTTTTTTAATCAATTGAAGCTGTTAAAGTCAAGAGAACTTCACTTTCATACAATTTTATATACTCATCTTTCTTAAAAGAAACATATACAAATCACACAGTTATATACTCAGATAAAAGATTCCCTTGTACCAAGGAAGCTGACATTTTCATCATCTCCTCCTGAAATCCCGTCCTCTTCCAACTCATCTTCATCGCTGTGCAAATTCTGGAGGCCTTCCCCTGAGGCCAGGTCGACAGTCACTCCAACTTGGTCACCTGACTGTGTGGTTGTAGATCCCTGAGCACTTAGAGCACTGCAGACTACAAAAAAAAGCCAACAAAAATGAATAAGACATTAAATCTACATAGAAATACACAATTAAATCAAAGTTTACTTCTTTTGATCCAGATCAACATCTTGGATTGTGAAAAACACTCTTTCAGAGCTATAAATAGAAAAAAGACGTGAATAGTTGCCGATCTGCTTATAAACTATTTTAGAAATCAGTCTTGGCAGTCATTTTTTTTCATTCTTTCCTTTTTTTTTCTTACCATGAACTTTGTGTGAGTTACTTTCTTTAGAAATTGTGCTCATATAGCTTTACCTCTGACTCATTATTTCACCTTCCTCTGCTGGGAACAATCTTAAACCAGTACAACCAGTCCACATTGAGGACTGTATTGCACCAGTGATGAATAGGATTCAGTGAAAGGATAATGAAGTATTCAAAATATGATGACCTTTCTGTGTGTCTGGTGTGTCTCCTGCACAATGTCTGGTAATAGTTTGGTCTCTAGAAGCGTCTCTGACAAAAAAAAACAAAAAAAAACTCAAATACCTCTCTCCTCTCTGACAAGTCCTCGCCTGTGGATACAAGTTTTCTCCCCTGACCCATGCCTTTCTGTCATGCCACTTGCATTTCTCTTTTCATTTCAGTCATTTAAACTATCTCCGCACACACAAACACACAGACACTTTTAAGTACAAGTTCAGACTTACCGAAGCACAGGAAACAGGTGAGGATGAGAGGGTTCATATCCCAGGAAGCAAGTGTTTTGTGTATGATAGTCCTGCACTAACGTGTGTGTAAGTAGGTGTCGAAGTGTGTCTTTGTCCCCCGCTGATCAAGAGTGTGCTTTGCTTTCTTCACCTCCACTGGGTGCAGCTTTTATAGACCAACGCCTGCTTCTCAACTTGAAGGAAACAGATGGGTGTGTGTGTGCACTTGTGAGCGTGTGTGCATGAGGCAAAGAGAGAGCAAAGAGAGAGCACAGGAGAGAGAGTAAAAAACGCATTGTGCTTGTGTGTGTGTGGCTTATTCATGTGTGTCTACTAATTCATCTGCCCCAGGCAATACATTTTGCACCTCACGTTCTGGTGGGAATAATAATTGTGGGCGACACTGGGTCACCAAGCTCTTGGCTTTTTATCACCTGTTTGGTAACTTTTATTACTTCCGCAGGGCTGCCTTTACATGGCCTTAGTTATACCTTCTGTAGTGATAGAGACACATACCAGGATATTATAAAGCTTTTCAACATTAACTTGAAAACAACTTTCTAGGCCATCATGTGTCATTTATTGAATGGCCAAAGTGTTGACTAATCTTAGATAGACAAAATCATAAGCAAACCACAAAAGTAAAGTTACTTGGTTCTTAATTGACAGCAACTATACACACCTTTTTCTGTAATCGAGTCATAGCTACACTTTAGTCAAGGTACAAAGATAAAAAATAACATAAAAAAATGCTACATTACAGTGAGAGCAATAAGGGGTCATAAAAAGAGTATCTATGAGTGTTTGTTTCGGTAAGTGGTTTCATAAACATATATGGGCAAATAGGTCATGAAATGGGAATTGTGGCTGGCTTCTAGAAAATACACCTCTGAATGTGTCTTATTTTCTGAGATATAAGATACTTTTTTAATATAATCTTTTTAAGTGTGTATTACTTGTTACCTGTTTTTATTTATTTGCCTATGACAATGAGCGTTCTCTGTTTTATTGTTGTTTCGTTTTGTTCGGCGGGTTGTGGTTCTGTCTGAATTATTATGTGTGTGTTTTATCAAATTATACTCAGTGTTACTATTTCTGTACACTGTAACTAAGAGGAGACCTTAAGGCTTGGGTGGGGAAGCTGCACACAAGGGTGTGTTGTTTATGTTGTTGTGTCTGCAGATACAGGTTGTCCCATCAGTCATACACTAGTGGAATCAAACACAAACCTGCTAGGAATGCAGGGAACTACTCCATCTCATTCCGTAACAATGACTTGGAGCTCCTGGCACGTTTTGTTGAGGATAAACATGCAATGGAATTGTTTGGATATGTGTAATGACATTGAGGATATGAGATATGGATGTGTGGAAAGTCTGACACAAGCCAGGAGAGAAGCACCTCATAACAGCCACCCACAGTAAACACACTGCTGTCAAGATAAAGGCACGCAGGATGAAAACTTGAACACAAAAATACAATTAGATGTCTTTGTGCATCTTCACAACACTGTTACAATGTTACTAGCTGCCGATATTGAATCTCTACTTTTCCGTTAAAAGCATAATTTCCCATGTGAAGTATTAGCTTAAAGTTTTTTAATGTATATGTACACTGTTGTCTACATGGTGCCTTTTGTAGCTGATTCAGTTCTCAGTTTATTTAGATCGGCTTCTTAAATTTATTGCCTTGAAGATGAATTCTTGCAACTTTACCAACTAGTATTAATGGCAGAAAAGCAACTCCAGCATCTTCCTGAAAACTATCAATTTCACCTTAATTATGTCTCTCCGCTGAGTGCCCTTAAATGATGTATGTGGACTTTCAATCTGGAGCCTTAATAGTCTGTATTTCCATCTAGAAAGCGACTCTTTGAGAATAAATGACAGCGAATAATACAAATATAACAGAAACTAAAACACAAACCTGACTTGAGAAGCAAAACAAACGCATACGTGATAGACATGAGACTTGTTTGTTAAAGAACACACGAAGATGCAGCTTAGTGGGGCTTCCCCCACTGTATTACTCACTGCATGAGTAGCCTACTATTACTTATGCAATAATAAGTAATAGCACAGTGCAGGGATTAGAGCAGCAGTTCCTGAATTTCGAATATCTTTATCCACGGGTTTTATGTTTAGAACAAAATGGCCACCACAGAGTGGGTGTGTTTGTGGGTCATCGCGTGTGTAAGCGCATGCTAATGTGTTTTTAAGTATGTCTTAACAGAGCAGCAGCTGCAGGTGAGTTAATGTTTACGTGTCATCGTCGCTGTTCATTGGTATACAGAACATGTAAAGCGGATCCAGGCGAGGTGTTAAAATGGATCATTGGCTCTGGTTGAGTGTAAAATGAAGCTACTGATTAACTTGACATCTGACACTGCACTCGGTAGGTCAGATGATGACCACAGACATGCATATTTATTTGGGTTTAATAGGGATGGTTTGGATGCACACAGTACATGTAACTTGTAGTCATTTGTCAGTCTTTTATTAGACTCAAATGAAGAACAACTCAAAGGAAAGCTTTTTGGAGATGGCGTTCTCAGAGTTTTATCAGAAGAACCAAGGCTCTTACCACCTGGTTTCCATTTGCAAAGCATTTCTGTGGCAAACCCGCAGAAGGAAGCAGCAGTGCAAAAGCCAGCATCACCATCAGCACAGCAATGTTTCCCCTGGTACAAGTCCAGATAACACTGCCCAAGAAAGATTATTTTGCAAACTGTACAGCAAGAAGTATTCTTACATGTGTATAAAATGTAAAGGACAAAAAAATTGGGGAAAAAAAGTTAAATTAAAAAAAACAATACATATCAATATATATATATTAAAGAGAGATATTGATGACATGTAAGAAAAATGTGAAGACTGCAGGAAGGCTTGAGAAGAATTTGAAGCCTCACCGCTGCAGCCTTATCACCTGAAGAATGAGTGAAGACATTGAAAGATACAAGAATAAAAAAAAAACAAGTAAAAGTTAAAAAAATAAATACTTTGTAGCTTCAAACACAGACAGAGGTTGTAGAGTATATAAACATTGCCAACTGAACTTATAAGAATGAGGAAACCTCCACACTACACAAAGTTTCAAGCGTTAAAGCTCAAAACTTTACACTCATTGGCCAATTTAAAGTGACATCATCATAATAGTAATAGTGGCCATTTTGATTTTGTGCAAGACAAAAAAATGATATCTAATAAAAGCTAAAAGCTAGGCACAAGCATAAATTAAAGGCAAAGTTCAAACCACAGTGTAAACAGTCCTAATCTGTTTTTTAGGAGTAGACAGGACTGGAAGACAAACAAAAACATCTTTAACCAGTTCTATTTTAGGATCTGAGAGTGGGTTGATTCAGTGGGTTGATTCAAAAGATAACGCAGCCTCACTGAACCACAGAAAAGCCTTTGATATTCTAAAATTAGACTTGCATTCTAGCAAAAAACAGAAATCCCAAAGTGAGGAAACTACATTATTATATTGATTATGATCAATTCTGCTAGTTATCAGCAAATTCGGAGCAACATTTTTTTTTTTTGTTGCATTACAAGTTACTATAGTTACCGCTTCACAGTTGTTTATTTTCCATTAATTTTTCAGTATCGTGTGGGCGGAGTCACCCACAGAAACTGTTTTTGTGTGCCTAACTATTCATCTTTTCAAACTGAGTGTAACAGGTGCCGCAACTTGAGAACCAGTGCAGCTGGAAAACAATCCCACCGCACACAAAGCTGACCATTATAACCTCTTTGTGGTGATCTGCCTGCTTGATAAAGCCACGTGACGTACAGTGTAAAGGAGGCAGGAATAATTTACTAAGCTAGCCACTGAACTGCCAGGATGTTCTTGATATGTTGAAATTTTCATTTAGAAAACTGGGAGAAATCTTGATTTGTCTTTTCCAGCAGTGGATGTTGCAAGAGAGCGTGAAATGCTCTAAGCCATCTCGTCTCCTTTGTAACCCTGCAGCTTCAGCTGACGTCGAAAATTGTTCTTCTCATACCTACAAAAATAACACATATAGATTTTATTTCAAAATACACAAATCCTGTCTCGGTGATGTAGCATTTCACCATTTCATGCTTTAATATAACCAACAATGAAGGTTGAGGAACTTGAAATGGGATTTCGGTCATAGCCGTTCTTTGTGGTTTGGTGCGTGTGCATGGAGCAGGATGCTGAGGGCAAGATTTTATTTCATGAACTTCAATATTTAAAGTAAAATGTAGATCTGTAGGTTTAGCTGTAGTGTCACGAATACCCTCAGAGTTTTAGTGGTAGACTTTTAGCAGCTTAATGTGCAGCCTACTTTTGACATATTCCATGGAGACAAAATGTTATTATTTTCTTTTTCATATGTACTGCTGCAACAGTCAAAACTCATATTCAACATGGCTTCAAATGAGGTCAGCTTATGTTAAAATAATCCACATGAGCCAAAAGTCTGTTTCTTTTCTGCTCTGGGCTCCTCTTTGTTCTCAGCGTTCAGTTTTTGTAAGAAATCTCATTGCTTTAGTTTGAGGCCTACTAAGTAACCACACGTATAGTCACATACATTCACATATCTGTCATGATCCTGGGTCTGCTGACCCAGCGTTTTGTGTTTAGTTTATGTAGCCTTCAGGTTTCCTAAGTTCATCGTTATCATGCCAAGTTGTTTCCAGTTAATTTTACCCCTCGTGTTCCCACTATGTTAAGTCTCCCCTGCTTTTCATGTATTTCATGTCTGTGGCTTATGTTGTCAGTTCAGGTTGTCATGTCTATATCTCACTGTGTTTCCTGTTTTATTGTGAAGAGGTCTGGTGTGTCTGTGTTCATCATGTTCAGTTACTCTCCCCCTGTGACGTAATTATGTTCATGTGTCAGCTGGGTTCCCATGTGTTGCCACTTCCCTCATTATCCTCCTGTGTCCATTTAGTCTGTGTGTTCTCAGTCATTCTTTGTCAGGTCGTCCGTTGTACTGCTCCATTGTTCCTATGTCTCCGCTCCAGGTATCCCTGTCAGTTCGTTATGTTTAGAGTTTTGTATGTTTCGTTTTAGTTCACCCAGTTTAGGTCATTGTTTAGTTTTCATCGATTCCCTATTATTTTGTACCCTCGTTTCTTGCCTTAATAAACGGCTTGTTTTGTTATTCATATCTCATTTCGGTCTGCGCTTGAGTCCTTCCCTGCAACATACGGTCTGCCCTAGCCAGACCGTGACAATATCAAAGCCTTACCATCTGCAGAAAAGGTACAGAGCTCCAGCCAATCCAATAATCAGCAGAATCATGAAGAAAATGATGATAATTATTTGCTTTTCACCTTCTGGCCCCAAAACAAGTTCCAGTTTCTCACACCTGGAACCAATGAAGCCTGTCTCACACCTGCAACACAAACAGACGAGTCATGCATAACTACTCATGATGACAAAGTAGCACAGATTCACTTACCCACCCACATAGCCACATGTGACAGCCCTCTGCCATGGCCTGCTGCTTTTTCTGTTTGTCCCTGTGTGTGTGCAGGTTCCTGGTAGGTGGGGTTAATCCGTGTAACTGAGAGCACCTGGTCAGTCTCCCTGGAGCATTTAAGAACTGGCTGTCTCAGCGCTTGGGCTCTCTTTCTTATCGCTCCATTTATCCAGCACTATGTTATTTGTTTGTTTGGATTTGGCCTGGTTCTTTTAGGTTTTACACCACATGACAGTATGCATCCTGAACATTCAATCATCCATCCAACTACTGATATGCTGACTGATAGCAATGATTGACACATCTCATGGAGTACTATCTTTTTTTAGTGTGTAAATTTTGGTTTGAGTGGTATTCCTCCCATCATTTGTCATGGCCCTTGCACATACACACACACACACACACACACACACACACACACACACACACACACACACGATCGTACTTGCAGTGGTGTTCATTGATGTCCACGAGCAGTATGCACTGGCCGTTGTTCAAACAGTAGTTGTCATATGCGCTTTCACAGTTCTGCATCGACCACTTAACCACATGCTGTTGCTTTTCTCCCTGGCCTGAAACAAACAACAAGCCGTTGGAAACGTTTCCTAAAAATAAGACCTGCATGAATCGGTGTACATTCAGGTAAAAAGTACTGTGGATGTTACTTTTTACCTGAGCTGTGGCTTATTTGTTTACTAGATTTAAATATCCTCCATTTGTTTTATCTAAATAATTTACTTCATTGTCTTATTTTTAATGTAAAGGGCTTCTGGAGGTTATTATATCTAACATTATATCCTTTCTATTAATAATTGTACATTAAATGAAATAAGTAGTATTTTGGGGCTGCATCTGTCAGTTAATATTGACAGTTAATGCCATTAATCAATCATTTTATCTATGAAGTGTAAAGAAAGTAACATTTATCTGTGTGGTTTTATTGTGCTACCAGTCAATGATGCAGATATATTCACCTTATTGTAACTTAAGGAAACATTTAAAAATAAAAAAAAATAATAGCTGACTAATTGTATAACACCTCATCCTCATAGCCCCCACTTTGTTTCAACTCCAGGTGCTCAGTGTTTCATTTTAATTTTGAAATCTTCTGATTTACTATGCTATAAAAAGGCTGATAAAATGTCTTCACAGCAGCTGTAGAGCTGAATACCTGCAGGCAAAGAAGCACCATCTGCAGACGGCACTCTGGGTGATGCACTCTGGGTGAGTACATACGGCCAGATCATCATGACACCTGTCAGATAAAAACAAATCCTCGTTATTCACACTGGATATAAGTCTGATATGAACAATGAGCTACGCAAGCCCTTTTGTAAGAGTTTTTTCCTAAAGAATGCTGACCAATAGCATTTTCTAATTTCTAACAACCTTAAGAATAGCTGGTCAAAAACCTTTTGTGCACCTTCAAGGTGAACATGCCACCCCCTGTACAGGGTAACAACTTTCAGGTGTTTTTATTTAAGCGTTTGCGAGGCCTTGAGAAGGTAAAACAATCAAAAAAGTCATTTGAAAATGGACATTTTAAAAATGTGCTGCCCAGGTTCTTATATATTTAACCTAATCCAGTTTGTCAGGGAATGATATAGTTTTGCATGCAAACACAGACTTTCACAGCTGCAAATGTTATTTTTACTTGCAGAGAAGATATGTACAGTCAGTCAGCAATATGTTTTATGATTTTATTTTTTTTTTAAATTATATGTAGGGACGACTGTTCCTTTAATTACTCCACAACAACCCAAAATGATTCATGTTTTTGTTGGTTTTGCTTAGCATTCTCTGCAGGGTGTACCCAGCCTCTCACACAGTGAAAGCTGGCAAAGGCTCCAGCCCTGAAACCTGATTTAGGAAGACGGTTAAGAAAAGGGATGAATGAGTTTATTTACATAGCACCAGCATTAAAGAAAAATTCAGAAACTGTAAATATGCAGGGGGATAAAAGAAACTGTGAGAATGCCTGTCAGTTTTAGGTGATAACAAGAAGGTATAGCTTGTGTTACTTGGATCAAATACCTGTACTAGCCTGCACAACTTTATAATGGACAGCACTAGCAGCCGCCCACATTCCAGCAGACAGGATGCAAAAACACATCAAACAGAATGCAAGATGTGTCTAGTTAGGACTGGTTATGAATCTGGTAATACTCGCCATAAAATCGCTCCCTTTTTGGGTTTCTGTTCCTGTCTGTTGTTATGGCTGCAGAGGTATTTTTCTCTGTTTTCAGTTAGAGAGCTCAGGGTGGTTGTTGGGTGTTTCTGACATGGTTGACTGGTGTAAAGTACAGTGGAAGTGATGAAGTAGCTTTCCCGTATTACTAATTAATCACTATTAATCAGATCATTTACATCATTAGCCAATGACTCACTCTAATTGCACATTCCTAGCAACCAGCCTACCTCAAGACATTAATTGAGGTGAAAATAATTGTCATAAAATAATTCAGCCTCCCTTAGGCTCTACAGATGCCACAGAGTATCATTTGTCTGAAAAACTTTGGATGGTTTCTGTAATTACTTTTAGTCCAGTGGTTTTTGAACTGTGGGCCCCACCAGTGGGACATAAAGCCACTGCATGTGTGGCATGCATAGCCATGCAGGGGAAAAAAAACTGAGGTAAATCAAATGAAATAAAAGAGTTTTGATCGTATTATTTAAGTTACCACGATTTCATATACACACTGGATCCCTTTTTACTGATATTAACTGACCAAAATTGAGTGGAATGGAAATCACGTGAATTTTATTGAATTTTTAAACATTTTTGGCTGATTTGGGGCGTGCCAAAAAAGGGTTTTAGAGACACTATAATTGGAGTTAACTCAGCTTTTGACTCAAGTGCCAAATACCAGTTTAAAAGTCAGTTTGGTAAGAATGCCAAAATATTAGCAGCAAAGGAAATCTGAAGATCAACACTAAAACTATTTAAATGCTAGATTTTAATGTTATATTGCGGTGATTATGCTTTCAAGCTTTGAGTATGAATAAAGAAATCATTCATATTAACTGCATCTTACACCAAGACATATCTAAGATGATAAATAAGATGCAGTAGAAATAGTATGTGGACTTTGTACTTAAAGTCTTAATAGTGAAAGTAATCATCAGTATGGAAAGTTATTTTACATAACTTAACATCGTATCACCTTATTATCTTTTAATAGACCTTACTCTGTTCAATTTTCAACTGCTATCTGCTATTAACATCTATAACACCATCAGAATCAGTCAAACCCAGAAGGATAGCAGCATATTGTACTGGTACATGGTACTTAACAGATGTATTAAAATTAATTTCAAAGTAAAAACAACAGAACTCATGATTTGCACATAACAGGTGACCAGCTTACAAACTTGCATTTTTATTTAACTAAATTAGCTACCCTCTATATCAAACTACATCAGCTAAAGTGCAAGTACTCTACTTGTAGCCTACTACAAATTAAAAATACATACAGATAAAGTCAGACTGCAAATGGGTACACGCCCACATCAGCCTTAATGAAATCTTGCAGTATGGATTCACTCACTGACGCTGTTAAACAGTGTTCCCATGGCTACAACCATTAGTAACTGCATTTAGTTATTTTTTTAATTCAACATTCCGTTCCAGTAGATGCTAAGTTTAACTTTGAAAGAGCTTTTCGTCTATTTAAAGGTGATCATCGCTCCGGGTTCCTTGAGATGACTTAAATTCAATCCATACCTGAACAGACCTGCCATTCACTGTCAACGCGTCAAACTCAAATAATAATAATAATAAAACAATAAAAATAATATTCAAGACGTCAACATTAAGAAAAGCACACACACTTTACCGATAATTGACAGGAGCACTGACAGTTTGCTGATCCCCATCTCAGTCGATAGTTCGCTGGTAGGACGAGCAGGACGAGTAATAACTGTCAGGTAAAGGTGCAGGTGACGTTTCTTTTGAAAATAGGAAACCAGTGGGCTTTTACTCCTGCGGTTTGGGTGTGGTGTCAGACTCATGTAATTTAGATAATTTCACCTCTCAGCGGTTTCAATGAAAGGACAGACCCGAGAATGTCTGTCCTCACCGGTTTCCATAAAACAGGAGTTTTTATTGTTGATAATAAAAGGCGGATTGTAATAGAAATTTTCAGATAACTGACTAAAGCTAGTAACAGCACAATTTTTAAAAAAAGCCCCAATCAAAGCAGAAAAAAACCCCACTTATAATATGTTGTTCTTCTGCAGTCTGGCTCTTGCTGCGTTTGTAAGTACCATTATCGACAAAAGTGTGGACACAGTAAAATATAAACTAAACAAAAAGCTGTCAGCAAACCATTTAAACCCCATATCATTTGAAAAGTAGTAAGACACCCTATGAAACGTCCAAACTGATAAAAGCTTATTTGCGTGAGTGGAAAATTGTTCTGTAACATGACCGGGATAGGGCTATTATATAGCGTACATGGCATAGGTAACTGGATACATATGTGAAGGCTGCATTATAAATATATTGCAGATATATTATCTGGAGTAAAGGAGTTAGGTGGTACACTGATTTGGCAGAAGTCCAGGCCAGGTCGCCTGTTTGAGCATTTATTAGCTATGCAGTCCAAATATAGTTTTATTCTTCATGTTCTTTTTCCTGTTCTCGTATATTAATCTCAGCTTTAATCACTGCTAATTAAAATTACCGAACTTTTCTTATACCCTTTACTGTACTTTGGGCTTATTTACTCCGTTTAAGAATGGGACCAGTTTATCGTCATATTTCATGGCTAAATATGCCGTTCAAGCATGTTTAGCCTTTCACAGCATCGTGTTACAAGTTAACCTGTTGTTTAATTAGACTTTGGGCAGCCTTTTTAGGCTTAATAAATGGCTCATTTACAGTTTGTCTGGGGATCAGTGAGCATTATCGTTTCAAAAGCTTAATAAGTGAAACTCAAACAGGAATTACGCAGTTTTAAAAATTCTTCTTTACCTTATCAAAATGGTAATGGAGTATCTCCTGTCAAATATTTGGCACGCACAATTATCAAAGCAAAAATATATTTATTGTAAAAAGGCTGTAGCAAAAAGTGAAATTCAAATAACACAAATGTCTTTTGTAATTAATTAAAAAATAAACTTTACATACAAGAAAATAATAATTTATAATAATTTACTTAACATAATCTTGCAATAAATATATACAATTTTTCATTCTTATTCTTTACATGAAAATAAAACAATCGTTAAAAAAATAACGTTAGATTTGATAGAGCTTGCTCTTTCCTTGTTAATAACCTCTTGTAACAGTCAAGTGTTTCCATTTAAATGTTGTCAAAGGGATTTTTTTTCTTTTTATATATTATATTATTTGTTTTGTAGACTTGCAAATGATTCACTCTCATGAAATGCTGTGGTTTGTCTTTTCTTGAAAGGGGAAATGTTGAAGATGGTGGTGCATGAGCAAATGTGAGCTGCAGAGTTCACACCGAGGTCTTAGCAGGTGCATATTTTATTGGCACCGTCGATTCTGTACACCTGAAAACAGAAACACAAAAACAACATCAGAAATGGAACTGCCACTATTCCTGCATACTTTATTACACCGCGAAAACCTGTGGATACTCACCTCTTGTAGACAAAGAAGTAAAATGCGATCGTCAAAAATATGATGAGTATGAACACCCCGAAAATAATGCCAATGACTTGCTCTACATCAAGCAAAGTAACACCACGAATTGGTTCCACAAACATGCAGCGTGGCCCGCTGTACGAGGGTTCGCAGCTGCAGATCAGAGAAAATATGTGAGCGCATTCCAAAAGTGAACATGAACAAACACGTAGAAGAATTTCATACAGATCATTATTAACTAAATCTACTGTGGATACTGTCTGATACTGCAGAACTTACATGCAAGAAGGTTTGTCACTGTCTTGCGGATACATGCACTTGCCACCGTTTACACAATAAGAAGCATGTTCGCTTCTACATGGCTTGTGTAAAGGTAGGACTTGAGGCAACTCCATGCTACCTGCAGAGAGGGAGAATAAAACAATCAACATAAACAAAAATTTAACAGAAATATATGACTTTAATTATTCATTCTTATTATTAATTCCTTGATTAACAGGCGGCATTATTTGACACCGGTCTTCAGATAAGCTTCAGTTATAAGACCTTAAACCTTGTGCCCACAACTTAACAAGCATATATCGTGACGTCACTGGGGACATTTGGGGCTCTGTAGATTTCATATATGTCAGGGATAAAGCACTGTAATGCCATGTGTTTCTACACCGTCACAAAACTCAAACTTAAAACACTCACTGTTGCTAAACTGAGTGGTCAGAGATGAGTTTGACAGAGGCGGTGCTTTGGTCTGGAGATTATCATTCACCACTGCAGAATGTCCTGCTGCAGCCAAAAGCACCAGCACCGTCACTGCCGGCAGAAACGCTGTAAAAGAAAAAAAGAAAATAATGTAGAAAATATATTAAATATTAAATATATAGATGATTTATTTTTACTCTATGCATTTTTCAGTTTTCCTAACAAGTTTCTTCCTTTACTATTATCATTTATACATAAAAAAAAAAAAAAAACCTAGGTCAAGCTTTATGAAAGTTTTATTTAAAAAGGTTTTTTTTTTTTTCTTGCTTCATGGCTCTATCACAGAACAAACTGGAAACTTACGTTTCTCCAGGTACGTCTGTCTTTGTGTGACCATGTTGTCCTTTGGTGATGTGATGTGTTCAGCTCCTTCTGCCTGCACAGGTGTGACCAACAGGTCTGCGCTGAGCTTATTTATCCAGATTTGCACAGCCAATCAAAACACTGAAGGCTTTTTTTCTTTTGAAAAATGAAAAGTATTTCCTTTTGATACTCGACTTGAATCAAGTCATTTACTTCATAGGCATGCAGAGACAAAGCCTATGGGGGAGGCACGAGATCCCCAGAGGCAAGTGCTTCTGAAGAACACTGGCTGGGTGACTTTCAATCAGTTTCACAGTCCAGTAAAGTTGCTTCACTGACAGCGGATGTTGGGAAATCCTCTCTTTTTTCATTGGCGTGATCACAATGGAAGCTTTATTTTTCTTTGGCCTCTTAACACGTGAAGAGAGAATTAGTTAGAGACAGGTTACAGCACATTAGAATTAGATGTAATTAAAAGTTTTATCAAAAAATTTGATAGGGGGCCAAGCATTTCTAGATGAACTCTTCAATTATGTGTTTACTGTTTTTGTTTGTTTTTTTGCTTTTTGTTTTTCACTATCACCTTAAGGAGGTGGCTCCAAAGTGATATGGTTTACACTTTCACCTGACAACCGAACAACCGCTTCATTTTTGGGAGAAAACACAAATCCTTTGGGGATTGCATTGCAAACTGGTGTGGAGCCACCATTATATTTTACTGTCCCACAGCTACCTATATTACGTTCCCACATATTGAGGTCAGCCTGAACATACTCAATCACCAGGCTTTTCCATCAGTAGATTTTCTTTTCTTTTTTTATAGTACAGGCACATTTCTAGATGCAATGCTGCTTCATCTAGCTCAAATTATAAGAGTGACTCAGGGAGCATGAGATATCATTTTCAAATATAAATTATCCGCCATAGAGTCCAGAATTAGCTGAAGATGTGTTTACACAGGGCCGGGTAGCTTTAAATAGCTTTTTTCTTATTTAATAAATGAAGTTATCATTTTAAAATGTAATTTTTATTTACATGAGTTATCTTTGACTATTATTAAAATTCGTGTTAACATCTGATGCATGTAAGTGTGACAAATATGGAGAGAAAAAAAACTGAGAAATCAGGAAGGGGCAAAACTGACAAGTAGTCCAAGATGGCCTGCCTCTAGCCTTAAGACAGTGGAGCAGTGCCATCATTAGGAAAATGGATAGCCATACAGAAATCTATATATTAATTATCTAATTATTATGATGATCAAAAGATGAAATGTCTTTGGGGAATCTTTTCACTGGTTACATTCATTTTTCAGAACTTCCCTATTTTTGGATTTGAGGCATTGCAGAGGATGCGATAAGGAAATGAAAAGCTGTCTGTTAGATCAGGAATCAGCAGCCTAATGTTTAAGATGCATAATCCTTAATCATGGTTGAGCTTTACTGTCTCACTACACTCAAAAGCAGAACAAACACACAACAAAATACTTTTGGAAATCATGAAAAAACTAAATAGAAAAAAACTTTGGAACTGAAATGTTTTTATTTCATTATGCTCAAAATGAACCAAACTTACATCAGTAGAAAAAATATTAATATAAATTCTTAAAAATTGAAAGCTGAAATAAATAACTTAATAAATAAATGAATAAATAAATATTATAAACGCAATACATATCAAGTAGATTTCCCAGCAGGTATTGAGTCTTGAGTTCACAGATGTTCAAATAAAACTGTGTTAGATGTTTGGCAGGAGGTCTGCCTGTGCGGGTGCCTATATAAATGTATGCATCTATATCTGCATGTCTGCATGATGTCTGCCCTTGTTAAAATAAATATCTTTATACTGTTTGTGCACGTGTGTGTGTGTCTAGGTGTAGGTGTGTGTGTGTGTGTGTGTTTAATGCATCAGTGCGTTTCTGGCAGCAGTCACAGTGTTCTTCATCAGCATGGCGACCGTCATTGGACCCACCCCTCCGGGGACAGGTGTGATGAAACCTGCTCTCTCCTTCACTCCTACAACATGCCACAACAATTGACTTGGAGACAGTTTCCCAAGAAAAATAAAGTCGACAGACAGGTATACATTGTTTTCAGAATGTCAGCAGTATAGAAGAAACTGTGACACAGTTAACTTCTTTTTCATTTACCCTCAAAGTCCACATCACCAATGAGCCGAAGTTTTCCTGTGTTTGGATCCTTGATGCGATTTATACCCACATCAATGACTGCTGCACCTTCTTTCACCATATCTGCTGTGATCAGCTCAGGAACACCTACGTAAAGAAACCAAGGTTATGGTGACAAACGAGAACTACTTTGAAACGTTTTCTTTAAATGCTTTAAAATGTTTTTTTAAATCCTATTCTTGTGTTAGGGGAAGTACTGAACTCAAAAACAGATCAATTATTCATGAAATCTAAAAAAAATCTTTGGAATCACAGTTGATTGTTCTTTTGTCGGGTGGACCATGGACATTAAAACTGAATTAAAACACAAATATTCAAATAATCATCACATCATATTTGATAACAATCAATTTGATCTCCTCACACATTTATTATTGTTAATTAATAATGGGCCCCAAATTCAGTTGGATAATTAAATAATTAAATAACAGGTTTGTCTAGCTAAACTAGAACTGCTCATATAAAGCCAGCATAAAACTTCCAAGACAGGGTATAACAAAACTAAATGCCAAGCCTATTAACTGCAATTACTACAGATTACACAACCAGTTAATCCCTCAGCATACGTTTCGCTTTTAACACAACCAAAACACGTGCCGTTTCCCAAAAGACACAAAGACAGCTGAAAGAGATGATGTACATGCAGTTAGTACTTCAAAATCAAAACCAAGCATTTGCAGCATGAAAAGAAATTGAGGTGTGACTCATCAGGAAAAAGCCCATTTATGACAAACAGAGTAAGACATGGCACCCATCGCTGCATTGCGTTAATAAAGAATCTTTCATCTAATATTACAGCCCTGTATTGATTAATGGCTGCACGTTCCAGCACGCAAAAAACAAACAAAGCACTACTGTTCTTCCAGAAAGTTTTAATCAATGCCTACAGATGGGGTAGAGTAACAGGCGGAAATGTCGCCTTTTATTATTTTGATTCCAAGAAGCTCGCTTCAAGTAAGGGCTGGTGAGCACTTTTCACAACATCTCCTCCTTTTTGCATAATCAGCCAACATAAATCCACGTACACCTGTTCCAACACAGGAAAAGTAATCTGAAACTGACGGAAAGGAATGCACACTGGAGGGTAGAACCTCTTTAGTAATGCCATATAACTGGCACTGCTTTTCTTAATGTAGGGTTTTCTATCCAAAAAACTAGGGTTAACAAGAAAATTCACAAAATATGGATGTTTGCTCTCAATATATTTTAAACTCTTCTTTTAAAATGGGTTAATCCAGTTTCTCTAAAGCAAAAACAAATGATACCCTAGTTCAGTATAATAATGACTGCATACAAACAAGTAGCCTATTACAGATTAGGTAAGTAAGTAAAAGCCGACGTACAGTATGTGAAAAGGAAAGTTTTCATAGAACTCTCTGCAGTTCTGTGAGTACACCTCATGATTCAGTAGCTCGTAGAACTACAATCAGTAGCAGTAACTTGAAGTCATTTTTTCTGAATGACTCTCAGTCTCTCACATTGTTGTGTCAGAATTTTGTCCCACTCTTATGTACAACATTGCTTTAGTTGATAAATGGACTGATTCTTATATAGCACTTTTCTACTCTCCCTGATTACTCAAAGCACTCTTTACGACAAGCCACATTCACCCATTCATAAAGGCAATGTCTTCTATGCTTTGAAGTGCTTTCTAACTACCATTCACACACAACACCTTGATTATTTTCATTTTCAGTCAGTTGTAGATATGCTGCTGTGCTTGGGATCACTGTCTTATTGTAATACCCAGTTTGGGCAAAGCTTTAGCGGTCAGCCAGATGGTTTCATACACCCTAGAATACTTTGGTATAGAAAGTTCACGGTCATCTCAAGGACTATAATGTGCCCAGGTCATTTTGCTGCAAAACAAACCAAAATCATCAGACCTCTACCTGATATGAGGTGTTGTGCTAATTAGGTTTTCTTTAAATTTTCTGCTGTGGATTATGTCCAAACATCTCCAGTTTAGTCTCATCTGTCCAAAGGACATTGTTCCAGAAACCTTTTGGTTTGTTCAGATTCAGATTTGCAAACCTAAGCTGTGCAGCCATGTTCATTTCAGGGAGAAGAGCCTTCCTACTGGCAACCCTTCCAAACAAACCATGCTTGTTCAGTCTTTTTCTAATTGTACAACAATGACATTTGACATGCTAACTGAGACCTGCAGAGTCTGAGGTGTAGCTCTGTAGTGTTTTGCAGTTTCTTTTGTGCATGGTCTGAACTTGGGGTGAATTTACTGGGACATGGACTCCTGTGACGATTGAGGCACTGTTATTACACCCATCAATTCTGCTTTTACAGAGCTGATCACACTTGATGATGAGCAAGTGATTAGTACTAATTCCTGTGGAAGCACTATGGGCATACTTAGTTTCTCACAGGATTGCAAATCCTATAAATCTTTAATTTTCACATGACTGTAGATACATTTCTTTGCAGTACACGCTGAACATTTTTTAATAATAATAATAATAATGGATTGGATTTATATAGCGCTTTTCAAGGCACCCAAAGCGCTTTACAATGCCACTATTCATTCACTCTCACATTCACACACTGGTGGAGGCAAGCTACGGTTGTAGCCACAGCTGCCCTGGGGCAGACTGACCGAAGCGAGGCTGCCATATCGCGCCATCGGCCCCTCTGGCCAACACCAGTAGGCAAGTAGGGTAAAGTGTCTTTCCCAAGGACACAACGACCAGGACAGAGAGCCCCGGGATCGAACCGGCGACCTTCCGGTTACAGATACGCTTCCCAACCCCTGAGCCACGGTCGCAAAATAACGAATAGCACAACTTGAATAATGAGTGAAAATGTACTAATTGTTTGAGGAAAATCAGGTGATCCCAAGTTCCTAGTTTTGACTCTTGTTTGGACAAAAATGACATCACTGATGTCAATTTTTCAAAAACAGTGACATTTTTCAACCAAAACACTGACTGAGAAATGCCTTGGCAGATTAGCAAATTATGACAGTGATGGTTGGTTGTAACCGTACAGCCAGTTGATGTGATGTTAAATCCTATGAATCGTTTTGCAATACTTAATACAGTTAGTATGACAACTGACACCAGAAACTGTTGATTTATTACAGCAGCAGCTCATAAACATTACATTGGAGCCTACAGCTAGACGCTGGTGATGAAATAACAGCCAGTGATGCATGGCAGCAGTGTCAGTGACACAACACAGGGTAACACTGGAAATTTTTCAGCTTAAATTGAATGAAGTAAATGGCGACGAATTACGTGACGAAAGTGAGGGTTGTCATGAATGCAAGATGCAGGACAACCCAAACCGCCTGCCTGAACTAGTTTGCATGTGTCACTCCATTCATTTGAAAGACGTTTTGTTGGGTATGACATATGTCACTTCGGTAGTTCTTTAGTTGTGGAAAAAACTGACAGATATGTTTTACTGTGGTCCTGATACGTTTACCTGCTGCTGCAATAATGATGTCAGCCAGGCGGGTTAGCTCTTTGAGCCTTTCCTTTGGAGTACATCTGTGGGTAATGGTCACTGTGGCATCACCTAAGAGGAAAAAGGACATGTTGTGGTTAATCCACCACTTCTTGGTTTACACTTCTTGGTCTCGGAGATATCTATCACCTACATCACCTGCTACATTCAATGTATATGAATAAAATGCCACATCAGGGTTTTAAAAATATGTATAAAAACTTACTTAGCCAAAACATGGCAAATTAACCATGAAAGGACATCTTTCAATACTTCTAAAAATGCTGCTAGTGAAGGTTATCCTGTCAATGACGTTCCTTTAAACTGTTCTAAAGCTGGTGTCTCTACATGCTCAAAGTGCCAGAAGCAAGATTTCTTTTACTCAATATGAATATTTCAAGTTATTACCCAGTCTATCATTCTTCAGGTACTGACAGGTGGTGCATTTTGGGGGGTATTAGTGCTAATGTTAATAATCAGCAAACAGTTAATGTGGCCAAAACCTAACCTTCAATTAATTAATTCAATTAAGGTTCTCCTGTGGGAATGAAGAATATTGATTCTGCTAAGCAGTGTTTTTATACATTTAAAGTGTAAATATTCTCTTCTTTCTGCTTCATTACTGTGAGACCTGTTGTTCTCTTACAGCTTTACAAAAAAAATGAGACAGTGGTGGGGGAAGGACACCCTAAGTCAGACATTACACAATGAGGAAATGCAGCATGCGTGATAGTAACTTTAATCTCCGTTTAGGTGTGTCAGAGCAACTTGCAAAGTCATAACTGTATTAGGACCAGTATTGTTGCTGTAATCCACGGAGGTATTCTGCGAAGATAAGAACGAGAGGGAAGAAAAGGCAAGTCACAGCACAGCAAACCTGCATATCGCATACCAGAAGAAATGTGTGTGAAGCTGTACAACTCGTGTTGTGGGAAATAAACCTATGAACTATGTGGTTATTCAACTTCCCTTTGGAATAAAAAAAAAAAAACACTTACTGGGGACTGAAGATTTTTAAAATAGGAAAGTTTGTTTTTAGCCTTATTGTATATTTGCAGTTTAATATCCAGTTACAAAGCACACATTCAGTTGCCATTCTTTGCAAACTTAGTTTTCAAGAACTAGGTAGTCCACCTTAGTGTCACGTTCTGATAAAATCCATACACCTGAAATAACAAGTACAAGAGGAGCGTAAAACTCATCTTACATCGCGGGCCACATATAGCCGACTTTGATCTTAAGTGTTTCAGGCCAGTGAAACTCCCCTTTCTGACAGTGTAAAGAAATTACATATTTAACTGTATTTCTACATGGTAAACAAAAAGCTGCTGAAAGAAATCTGACTTAAATTGTAAGAAATACATTTTTAAAGTTACAGAAAAAGTTCTGGTAGATCATTGACCAGATTTAGTCTTTTTGAAGTCTTGTAATTTGATTCAGAAATTTTTTTTTCTCATTTATCAGATATTCATTACTTCGAAAGTGAAATATATTAATCTGTTTTTGTTATAATTTTATTGACTATGGCTTATAGCTCTTCAACATCAGAAATCCAGTATCTGGCATTATCAGAATAGTTAGAACATTAAAATAAGATCATTAAAAAAACATTTTCAATACAAAAATGTCCAACCTCTGAAAAATCTGTACATTTATGCACTCAATATCTGGTTGGGAGTGTTTTACCACAACTTAAGGCATCCGTGTGGTATCTATCAGTTTCTTTTTGCGCCGGATGTGTCTCTTCCTCCTTGTGACAATGCTTTAAAAGATTCTTTGTGTTTCAGGTAAGACAGGGAAACTCAAGTCATCCCACACTGTGCAAACGTTCCAATGGAACTCAAATACCTTAGATTCTGAGCCTCTCCACGCTTCTTTTTGACTCTTTGAAATGATTTATAAATTCCTGACGTTACCTGAAGGTATGTGCATGTACATTTTTGCACATTTATGCTTCTAGACACTGATTTTGAAGGACAACTTTGGGGTCTCTGCTCTAATTCAGCCCAAAGGTCTTCTATCAGGTTAAGGTCTGGACTTTCTGAAGGCCATTCAAGTTCTTCCACATCGAACTCGCTCATCTATGTCTTTCTGGGCCTTGATTTGTGCACTGGTGCGCAGTTATGCTGGAACAGGAAAGAGCCATCCGGAAACTGTTCCCACAAAACGATAAAGCGTTTCACTGAAACTAAGTGGCCAAGCCCAACTCCTGAAAAACAATCCCACACCACAAAGCAGTCAGACAAGTACCGTTCTCCTCGCAACCGCAAAACCCAGACTCATTGATCGGATTGACAAACAGAAACACAAGCGTAACTCATAGAGACAGACAACCGTTCACATTCACACCTACGAGCAATTTAGATTCACCAGTTAACCAAACCCCACTGACCAATTGTCTTTGAACCATGGGAGGAAGCTGGAGTTTATGACATATGAATAGTTATTGATACATTGATATTTGCTCTCTTCTCCTCTCCTCTCCTTAATATCGTCTTATGACCAAGAACTTTCTATTTCTTCTGTCCATGTCACGTGCCTCACAAATATGTGTTAATCTTGATCTGGGTGTAAGGCTCAGAAGACCTGGAACTGGCTGCACCAGTTCATAAGTTCAATCTTAAAGATTGCCAAGTATCTGTAAGAACAAGTTCTTACAGATTATAAGTTCTCATTAACTATTTATACCATCCATCATCCAGGAATCACTGATGATTAATAAACTGACAAAACTTGGTAATAGATGACGCAGCTACCAATAGAATAAACAATACAGTTTTCTGTTATGGGCTTTACAATAATAATATAATGTAAAACTAAAAGATTTTTTACATAAGGATGGCACAACATACCTGAAATTAATTAGGATTATGCTTATGTTTAACTAAATAAACAAATAGCATTGGTGCAGTTCCAAGTGATTCTAAAGGTAAAAGGTAAAGTTAAACAAATATGTACAGTTTCAAAAGATAACACCTGCCTTTAAGTTTGTTTTTGCATACTGCATTACTAAAACCCTGGCATAGATGTTTCCAAGCAACTCATTACAACTCATATGTTTTAACAGTGCAACCAATTTCAGCTACAAAGTCAGTAGTAGCCATTAAGAGCTTTTAAAAGACTCAAATTTCAAAATAGCGTGTTCTTTTACTGATTTCAAAAACTTAAAAATGGTTCTCAATTTGCAATATGTACACACGACATAGTTTGGAAGAACATGGACTGGGTCTCAATCATTTACTTTCAGAAATTGTATAGCATATTTCAGTCCCCTGACCTAATTTGATGTGGATGAATAAAGAACGTTTTATCCTTTTAGCGATGACTTTAGGGACAACTGCAGTGTTTTGATCTCCTAATTTTTCTTTGGTATGCAGCTTTGAGTGAGTTATGTTCCCATTTGTGTTGTTCTGACCTGCAATAACACTTTACTTTGAAATGTTAAGCACATCTTGTTGCTTCATCTGAACATGCAATACCTTTCCAAATCCAATCCCTTCTTCCTGCACCCTTATAAGGGGCTGATCTGTCTTCCAGTGCCAAAAGTCTCACCCTGTGATTTTCCTTCACACTCCCAGATTTTTTTCTTTGTTCCTCAGCAGGACATTCATCAGCAGTTTTTTGTTTGATTAAAAAGGTGAGGAAACAATAAAGCTTTAATTTATTGCTCACATCCTGGCAAAAGCTCAAACATCAAACATCCTTCAGGGAAAGCCACAATGGTGAAACACCAATCCTACAAAGAGCAGCACGCCAATCTTATTACAATGCTGACTCAGATTGCAGATAAGCCACACAGACATCCAAATGCATTTTCTTACCTCCAGGACGCTCATGATGGCGATCAGTATGCAGCAACATTGCAATGGGCATTCCAACATTTTTGGAGCGACCAGCAACAAGGACATTCTTCCCCACAGTCTCAATACCTGCACAGAGAAATGATAAAATATGCTAGATTCACTGTACTGCTCAAGTAGAGAGAAACTGACTCTCCCTGAAGCTAAATTGTCAAGCAAAAACTATTAAGACGTTAACATAGGTGTCATCAATTAGCCCATTATCACAATTTGCTGATGAAATTTGTATTAAATACCAATTATGCTGCTAAACCTGATCTAAACCCTTCTTGTTTTCTATTTGTTTTTTATGTCATACCAAATTCTGTCCAATTTTTAAAAAGTCAACCTGAGCATGCTTGTTGTGTAGTGATAGTTTGAAATAACAAATCTAAGTATCGAAGCAGAAAGAGTGTTTAATATTACAAAGTATATGTGAGAAAAAAAGATTTTTGCCCTTGTAGTCAAAAAAAAGCTGATAACCGGCTGCAGCTGGACTGGACACACCCAGGCCTGAAACCATGGCATATAAGCAATTTTCAGAAGTGTGAAGTTGCCTAAAAGGAATTACCAGCAGCACAATATGTGGTAACGATCAGAAATTTCAGAAGTGATAAGGAAGAAGAATATTAAGCCAGATAAGTCTATAAAGTTTGAAATCCTTCCAGAGTTTCAAAATATCCCAAAGAGTACAACAATGAATCATCCTATGATGTCAAAAAAGTTACAAGAAAAAGATTCATGGGATTTTTTCCTTCCTTCCTTCCTTCCTTGGTCTTTGTGTCATCTAGTATCTCTTTTGGTAACTCCACAATCCAACAGATACTGGGCATAAATGACGTGCACAGAAGGCTGGCAAGTAAAAACACTACTAACTCCAGAGGAACCTCAAGGCTTCTCCAAATTTTGCAATAATGTATCTTGAAATCCCTAAAACCTTTCAGAAGAATATAAAAACTCAAGCTTTACATCTCTGATATTGTATGACTTGTTTCTGAAGGACTCTATGCAGTCCTGTGATAAACTAAATGCATCCCCACTGGTTTAATAGGAATTAAGAAGGTAAATAGCAAACAGGTACCTAATCAAATGCACTTCATCAACAAGTGTGATGACCTCTATAAAAGCAGAATTGAGGTGTATAATACCACATTATTCACAGGAGTGGATATCCCAGTAAATTCACCCCATAGTCAGACCATGCAGTGCTCAGAGAAACTGTAAAAACTCAAGACCTGCATTTCAGGCTCTACAGACTTTAGTTACTGTGCTGCCCTGTCAGTGCGCCCCAGGGCAGCTGTGGCTACAATGTAGCTTGCTATCGCCAGTGTGTGAATGTGTGTGTGAATGGGTGAATGACTGTATGTAGTGTAAAGCGCTTTGGGGTCCTATGGACTAGAAAAGCGCTATACAAATGCAGGCCATTTACCATTTATTTAAATGTTAAAGTTCATGACCTTTCAGTTAACAAAAGAGTGAACATACCTGGCTTGTCTGGAATGTTTATCAAGAGAAAGCCTCTTACTTGTCAACAAACCACACGATTTCTGGAATAATGGCAAATGCACAATGCCACATTTAATGACAGCATAGAGTCCTGTGAAAACCTTATTTTTTTATGACTCTATGGATAACTATTTAACAGGAGCCATTACTTTTTAAACCGGTGATTTGGGGTACTGGATAATATTTTAGCTTCTATGAATACAGTAATTATTAAAAACTTGCATCTGTTTTCACTTGCATTGCCTTAGCTAGGTCGATAGAGCCAGCAGAAAGGTTTGTTACAAGGCTTAAAGAATTCAGTCACACTTCTCTCGGACCATTTTCACCTTTGAAACCAAAACCAAGCTCAAATAATTATATACACATAGTGTATAGTGTTCAAGTTCATCAGAATTGTGTATTTCCATAACTTAGAGTTTGAAACATTCCAGTCATTCAGACAGACAAGTGAGTTACGCCAAACCCTTCATCCTTCAGCTCTCAATGTAATCTATAAAGAGATATCTGCTTCAGCACTATGTGGGATGGAGGATTCCAAAAGTTCTGTCACAGCCGATAAGCTGATTTCATGATGATATAAAACCCTTAAGCATTCCTACGACAAATGAACTAACCTCAAAGGCAGCCAAGGCTTAGCCGCACCTCAATCCTCCACTCCTTTGGTATGATAACCAAGGGGTTTCTTGCCATTCTAGACACTGTTCTCACATCACAGTAAGAATAGTTTTATTTTAAGAACTAACGTCCTACTATTTTATTCAAATAATGTTTTAATAACAACATCTGTTAAATATAAAGTTTTACACACATTACTTCAAATAACTTTCACACTTTTTCAGAAAACGGAAACATTATACTTTTATTTCATGTTAAAACTAATGAAAGTCAAAGAACAGATGAAATTTAGATTTAGATGGAAGAAAGGATATTAGGCGCCACCTAGTGGATCTGAGATGCATAGAAATGGACATATAATACCTACTTCTGCTATTGCTTCTAGAGTTAACTTTACATTCTTTGGAACTGAACATTCAGTTCAAATTTAGGGATCATGCCATCGTAGGTTCAAAAAACAGAGCGAATGGCAAGGCTAAAAATAGCCATGACAAACGTTTATAGATATTAAGTTGAGTAAATGCTTTGGAGAATACTGGGAGGCATACCTGCTCTTTTGATGATCTCCCAGACAGCTGCAGGAGTGGCTGGCACCATGGATCTCTGGTCCAGGCACAGCTTACCGATGTTCACAATATGGAAGCCATCCACATCCTTCTCTGGAGCGATGGCGTTGCATACTGCTCTCTCATTTATGTGCTCTAAAATCAGAGGGAGCAGAACATAAGCTCAGGTACTGTATATCATGTGAAGAACTGTACAAAGAACTGAAACATAATAGACTCACAAGTGACTTTGTTAGGTACACCTGTTCAGCATTCAGATGATAAGGTCAGAACTCGACATGAGCCCCTTAGTATCAGCAGAGCATTGTTTAAACACTATATAGCCTACCTGAGTAGTCTGACCATCCCTTTATGACTACAGTGAACCCCTCTTCTGATTGCTGCTTCCAGCAGGATTACGTGTCACATCACAAAGTTCAAATAATCTCAAACTGGTTTCTTAAAAATGATAATGAGTTCACTGCAGTCATGTGGGCCCCACAGTCACCAGAAATCACTCCAATACATATTCTGTACGCATAAAATTTTATGCACACAATATCCATCGACTATAGAAGCAGAATCACCACAACTGTAAAGACCAGTTAACATGATGTCATGGAGGACACCTCTGGAGCAGTGGTGCCTTTGTTCACCTGGAAGTGGGAGCTGCACCAATAAGCCACTGACCCTCCAGTCACGGTTCATCTTGTCAATCAGCTCCAGCAGCTCCTCCTGAGACACTGTGCTGGGCCGCACCACTGTATCACTGGAAATACCTGGAGAACACATAAACACATATACCTAAACCATGAAGATGTAGTTGTGTACTTTTGCATGATTATTTTAAATACACATTGTTTTATTTTTGATTATTTTAAATGTATGTTACTTTTGCTTAAGCAAGTGCGTCTGAACATATGTATCTGTGTATGCATAAAATATGTGCTACTTTAGTTATATTTATTGTTTTTAGATATGCATGAAATACTTTATGAATACACGTTTAAGAATGCATGTGCTGCTCATATCTGACCCAGGATGCTGGCTGCGCGGGTCTTGTTCTTAACGTAGGTGTGACTGGCTGGGTCGTCACCCACTAAGACCACACCTAGGTGTGGTCTCATGTTGCCCTGAGCTACCAGCTCTTCCACATCACGCTGGATTTCTCTGTGCAGCTGACGAGCTAACTCTGTTCCGGAAATCACCACAGCGGCATGCCTGGAAAGATAAAGAGAAAACACATGAATTAATGCACTAATACACTGCGGGAAAGATGAAAGATGAATTTAACAGTGACAAATTCACTTTTCAAGCTGACCTGCAGTCAGCTGAGACTGAAGAACTCACTTGGATGAGTGACGAAATGTTTCTCCCACTGAAAACGCTACATCCAGATGACCAGAATCTACTTTTGGATATTCTTGGTTTTAAATTTGTATTACTGACAGCTATTACCCATGACCTGCCATTTTATACCCTTGTCGCCACAAAAGTGATAGGGACACCGGAATTCAGTGATTTGGCTAAGTGAGTGAATACTTCCAGTAACAAAGCTTATAAGACCACAGCCGGTTTCTCTCCTGTAGCTAAGATGAGGAAACTGAGGCTGAAATTCACACAGGCTCACCAAAATTGGACAACTGTAGACTGAAAACAGTCGATGGTAGGGTCAGAACCTGGCATAAACAACACTAAAGCATGCATCCATCCTGCCTCGTCTCAACAGTTCAGAATGCTTCCGGTGATGTAACGGTGTGAGGGATATTTCCTTGACAAACTTTGCCCTCTTAACACCAACTGAATATTCTTTAAACACCACAGCCAACCAGAGCATTGTTGCTGACTATGTACATCCGTAACTACCCTTTAATCATCTCAAACTGGTTTCTTGAACATGACAGCGAGTCAGTGCTCAGATAGCCAGATAGCCTCCACAGTCACTGCTTTCAGTCCAATAATGCAACTTTGAGATGAGGAGTGTTGCATCATGGATGTGCAGCAACTCTGTGATGCTCTCTGGTCAATATGAAGCAAAATCTCTACTTATTGTTTTGACACTTTTTTGAATCTGTGCCAGGAAGAATTAGAGTAGATGGCTCATATTCACTAATAGCAAGATGTTCTCAAGTGTCCAGTGAGGATTTTATTAAGGCGTCTGATTTAGGGACCACAATTTTATGTGTTCTTAAATGTGCTATAAATATACTAAATATGGTATAACCATAGGTGACAGCCCTCTCCATCAGCTACAGTCCACATTACATAGAGCGCGTTGTGTTCAGCCGGCGAGGCTGTGAGCCGGTTATGTAACTCTGTCATGTCTTTTGAAAAAATAGTCCCTTTAAATATGGTTGCAATTTGTACTGTAATCTACACTCGCAGGTTTCGTGAACGGCGAAACAGGCTGTCAATCACCACCCACCGACACGTGACGCTGCGCACGCCTTCGCCGGACCTGAAGCGTCGTTCAGCCCTGCGCAAAGTGATGCCGTATAATAAAAGAAAAACCAGCATTGTTTTAGACGTGCTGCGTTTTACCTCGTCGCCGACTCGTGTAGATGTCTCTTTTGACTCTCGCATTTTCTGTGCATCCGCAGTTTGGCCCGGCAGCAGTGATGGTGTAACGTTAAAGGGCTACAAATCCTGAAGGAGGAGCGTAGCGGTGAAACAGAGGCCGCCATGTTTGTGTGTGTGTGTGTGTGCGTGTGTGTGTGTTTGTGTGTGTGAGAGAGAGGGGGCAGGGAAGCGTGTAGACGATGATGAATGATACTCTGCATTACACACTACACATCTTTTGGCTTATGAGGAAGAGCTGGCCTCCTTTGTTGTGTGCACTGCCTGGGAGTGCATTCATGAAATGAGCTGCAACTGTAATGGCAAACACAGCCCATATGTGAGCAGGGAGGCCAGAGCCCAATAAACAAGATGAGGGTCAAAGAGTGTGGTTGTGCCATAATGGAGTGGTGTGTGTAGTCTGAAATTTTGATAAATGTTTGGCTAAAATCTCACAAAAGTTATACAGGTTAGAGTTTAAGTATAGGGAAAACGAATATGCTGTAATTTATCTGATTGCAATAAGCACATATGAGCTAAAGTATGTATAGTCTCAAGTCTTTGTACACTCCTATATTCCATCCATCCATTATCTTCCACTTATACAGTTCAGGGTCACAGGGACCTGAAGCCTATCCCAGCTGTCCTGGAGCCCAGTCTGCCACAGGCTTAACACACAGACAGATGTTTTAGAATCAGCAATTAACTTAGCCCCACTAACTGAATGTTTTTGGACTGTGGGAGGAGGCTGGAGTGAACCCATGCTGCTAGGGGGAGAACTTGTAAACTCCACACAGAGAGGCCCCTTCCACATGGCAGATTTGAACCGAGGACCTCGTTCCTGTGAGGCAGCAGTGATAGCAACAGTGCTAACCACTGTTAGCACTGATCCCTTTATGTAGAGCTTTGACAGATCAAACTCTGGTAATCATCTTCCACACTATCAATCAGCACATCTCGTTTTCGACCACATGCTTCTAGAGAGAGTCAGGTGTTCACAATTGTTCAGTTAAAGTGAATCACAATGTGGGACATTGTCTCAACATGTAGGACAGGGATAAAAGGATTTTCTGCATGGACATTCAAAGCATGAAACAATATGAGTAAAAGGACACCCTTTTTTTGTTTTGGGGTTTTTTTTCCCATCTTGGCTGTTAGGTGAAGTGATCCATACCAAGTTCATGTCTGTATTGTAAATATTAAGCTACCATCAACACCTGAGTAGCTTAACTTAACACAAAGACTGGAAATGATGGAAAAGCTGGTCTTTTGTCTGTCCTGAACCTGCACAGGCACAGAGAAAGCATGAAAACTCCACATAGAAAGACCTCAGCCATCAAGTGGATACGAACATACGACTTTCTTGCTGTGAGGCATCATTTAATTGTGGGTGGCTATAGCTCAGGCGGCAGAGCAGGTCATCTATTGATCGGTGGTTCGATTCCTGGCTTCCCCTAGTCTGCATGCCAAATATCCTTGGGTAAGATACTAACCCCAAATTGCTCTCCAATGCATCCATCGGAGTATGAATGTGTGTGTGAATGTTAGTTAGAAAGCACTAAGAAAATGTGCTTGGGTGAATGCACAAGTTGTGTAAAGTGCTTTGAGTGCTCAGAAGAGTAGAAAAGCACTATCTAAGAATCAGTCCATTTACCATAATTATAAAATCATTGTAGTGCCTCTACATTCCCAGAATAGATCAAATCTCTATTTCGTACATCCTTGTCAAAAGAAAGGTGTGTGGTTCCACGGGTACTGTACACATACAGCTATGAAGATAGTGCAATAAAGGAAATGATGACCAAAAAAGAAAAGCAACCATTGTTAGTCTTGATGCATGCTGAATCATCCCAGGGAAGGAAATCCCAAAAAGCTAATTCTGTTTATTTGGACACAACATAGCCAACTGAATCAACTTTTTGTAATAGCCATCGTCAGTGAAATATGTCCTGTTTTTCCACTAGATGGCAGCAAATATCTGCTATATTAATCTATCTCTTTGTTAAATTATGGCTATGTCAGTTTGGGCTCATACTTCTGTCATAGATCCATAAGCATAGAGGGATCCAAACTTCAAGTACTGGTGTTTATTCAAACACATCAAAACAAACACAAGTGTTCATTTCCAAGTATAGGATTATTTGCAATCGCCATAATGACTATATGGGTTACTTGGTCTGCAGTGAACATGCTTCCTCTGCCCCCAGCATCTGGTCATCTAGCAATTCTGTAAAGTAACAATTTCAGTATTTTTACATCAATGGTATGGGTGTGTTTCTCATTGGCATATGGCAGTGCTACAAATCTTTGTGTGAAGTGACTGTACTAACCGATTCTCATTTCAAGATGTCCTTATGGTACTTGCTACAGTGTAGCGGCTCGAGTTAGGCTGGACCCGTTGGCCAGCTACCCTCAGGGTCATTCCACGGTTGTAGCTCTGATGTCATCAGCAATTCTATTTCTTACTCTTCCTACCCTTCCTCTCCCCCCTCCTCATCTTCCTCTCCCCCCTCCTCGTCTTCCTCTTGCTCCTCCTTGTCGTCCTCTTCATCCTACTTCTTCACCTCCACGTCCTCTTCCTCGGCCTCCTCTACTTCTCACTCTTTCTGCTCCCTCCATTGTACTCCGCACACACAGCTTACCTGTATTATAGTGCTTAGGCTGATTGCAAAGTGAACTAATTATCTAAAGAAGTTTTCACATGTGAAAGTGTGCCAGACAGTTGGAAAATTAGTGTTAATGATAGCCATACATAAGATAAGATAAGATAAGATAAGATAAGATAAGATAAGATAAGATAAGATAAGACTTTATTGATCCCACAACGGGGAAATTTTTGCGTCACCTCAGCTCAGGTACAGATATATGAAGGAAATACAAAAATACAATTAAGTACAATCAATGAAAAAAAGTAAGATAATACACTATATACAATGGTAGCATACACAGTATGTGATTATGGATATGGTTGGAAATATGGAAGACATAAACTATATAGCTTGGAAGGTAATGGAAGGTCCATTATGCATGAAGTGGTGACCGTGGATGTTCACAGTGTCCAGTGACTTATGACATCGTGATTGAGGAGTTATAGAGTCTAACTGCTGTTGGGATGAATGATCTGCGAAAGCGCTCCTTCCTGCAGCGAGGGTGTTTCAGTCTCTGACTAAAGGAGCTGCTCAGACCACTCACATACTCATGCAGTGGGTGATGTGGGTTGTTCATGATGGATGTCAGCTTTACTAACATCCTCCCCTCACCAACCACCTCCACAGACTCCAGGGGACATCCCAGCACGGAGCTAGACCTCTGCACCAGTTTGTCAATCCTGCTCCTGTCCCTGTCCGTGCATCCACTCCCCCAGCAGGCCACTGCATAGAAAAGGGCAGATGCTACCACAGTGTCATAGAATGTCCTTAGCAGAGTCCTGCAGACTCCGAAGGACCTCAGTCTCCTCAGCAGGTGGAGTCGACTCTGGCCCTTCTTATACAGGACGTCTGTATTTGTTGTCCAGTCCAGTTTCTTGTTGAGGTGAACACCCAGGTACTTATAAGAGTCATGTGTATACTTTTGCTAGGAGTGTGTTGGAAATTTGGTAATTGAGTGTTGTGCAGTGAATTGTGCCTACAGTTTTGCAAAGTGTGTGTTACAAAATTGCAAACTGAGGGCAAAGCAGTTTTTGTGCTTTTAGTTTTGCAAACTCAGTGAGTGGTTTTGCTATAAGTCTGAATAGTTTTAGAGATTGTGCTACAGGAATCACAGTTAGGGTTTAAGCATTCAGAAAAAACTGTAAAATAGCTAAAAATGTAAGAATTAAATTGTCCAATCTGTGTGCAGTACCTGACAGTATGAACATCTAGAACTGATGATAGGTGTCTAGAGTCCATAGTAGTCAAGAAGAAAGCCTCACTGTCTGCTCTTAATCATACATGTTTCCTGGAGAGGACGCTAAGATAAAGGTGCTCATTGTACAGTGTTTGCACATAACTTCAGCACTAAGGGTTCCCCCCCCCCCATGCTTTATGCTCCTGTTTACTTTTTTGCAGTATTTATTCAAGACCGTAATTGTCAGCTGTCCTAAAGCACATGTTGGTTTTGCAACATAAACAGCAGAGAAGTGGACGTTTAGCATATGTCAGCGTTTCACATCCATCCATTTTCTTGCACTTATTCAAGTCAGGGTCATGGTGGGGCTGGAGCCTATCCCAGCTGTCCAGCTGTCATATGTGGGGGAGGGGAATACACCCTGGACGGCACAGCCACTTACATTTTAATTAAGCCAACATGTAACCTGTTGGGTTAGAGTTGGGAATTCGCCTTGTAATCAGAAGGTTGCCGGTTCGAGCCCTGGCTTGGACAGTCTTGGTCATCGTTTCCTTGGGCAAGACACTTCACCTGTTGTGTCAGAGGGCCCGGTGGCGCCAGTGTTCGGCAGCCACGCCTCTGTCAGTGCGCCCCAGGGTGGCTGTGGCTACAACGTAGCTTGCTATCACCAGTGTGTGAATGGGTGGATGACTGGATGTGTAAAGCGCTATACAAATACAGGCCATTTACATATGTGGGGGAAAGATGGAGTATACAGGGACAATGTAAACAAGAGAGGTAGATTAAAACCTAGGGCCTCCTTGCTGTGATGTGACAGTACTAATTTCCATGACATTTTGCCTTGCTGGAAGAAAAATTACAAATACAATTACATATAAAAATATATATTCAGTGTAACTTTTGACCTTAAATGACCAAATTGGAGTATGGTGGTGGTCTCATGTCAGTTATCCTCATCAAACACACCACAGTAAGAGCAGCTACATTATATACCTTCCTTGCTGCAGGATTGAGACACCACTTCAGCGTTACCAGGACCACAAATGCATAAAACTTCCTGCATACAAAAATACAACACAAAGAATAAATATTTACATACATGTATGATGGATGTGTGCAAATATTTAACATATAATATTCCAGTGATTTTTCACTCAGAACTGTGCTCTTTAGACCAACATTAGGTGACCAATTTTCCAGTCTATAGTCTTGATGCTACTCTTATTTAACATCTTTATATTGGTATCATGTCAGAGGTAACTTTATTATTGTGTTGTTACTCAGACACAAAAAAAAATTATAATCTTTCCAGTGTGTGACCTGACAACACTATGGTAACCATTCAAATAAATGTAGTTCACTTTAGTGCGCATACTACAAACGGATTCAAGCATGTTGGTACTATCATTTTTTTTTTTTTTTAAGTAACCAAAAGATAGCTTATAACAGTGGTTCCCAAACTTTGCGGTATATTTCACACCTCAAACATTAAGTAAACAATTACGCAAATACAAGTAACCTGCAATAAATTACAGGTAGTAAGAAATAACTGTTTTACGCCATGTCCACACCTACACGGGTATTTTTGAAAACGCAGCTGTTTCGTCCTCCCGTAAACGGCGTTTCGAATCACCGAAAAGGGAGATTTGTTTAAAACTCCTTTTTTGGTTTATGTGTGGACGAGGAATACAGAGTTAATCATGCAAAGTCAAATTTATGTGCCTTTTTTCACGTCAGCTGTGCGCCATGTTATTGTTTACGTGAGATGAATTGCAGAATGGCAGATAGAGACAAAATACTGTTAATCTGACTATCTTCAGGTTTTACATGCTTACATATACACACGCAGTTAATGTCCCTCTATTTACAAAGGCAGAGGCCTCATGGTGTGATTATTTTACATGTAGTTTTTTTTCCCTGTGTAATAATATTCAACATTGCTCATTCAAAAAATGCCTCTCTGTGCAAAATGGGTTTAAAAACATAAACAGCTGTGGGATGCTGTTTGTCTGTGATTTAGACAGAGGGAACAAATCGTGGCAGTATCAGCCTGATCAGGGACGTGCAGAGAGGTTTAAAGGGGCGGGTGCTCAAAGTTAAAAAGGGGCACATTGAACCATGCTGAATAACAACAACACACATTCATCAAGAATCTAATATGGGAAGGGCAGGGCTGTGTTGATCTGAGACTGTAGACATTAAAAAGTCCACAGGAGAGATGGTAGCTGATTAAACAAGTGTCATGAGATAATAACAAAATGCAAAGATTGGTGACAGCGCTTGGAACCATAAGGCAACGAAAAACTGTGACATAAACTCGGCTCTGCCTGTGAATCACTCTTTGCTTCTCTTCTTCCTTCCTTCCCATCATTTCATATATCACTCTCCACTTGCTGTCTATCTGAGAACAAGGCACAACTTGCTATTGCAATAAACTATAATCTAATTATCCACACCTAAAAACTCTTGCACTTAATCTATAATAAAATGATGACAGAAAAATGTTATAGCACTGCCTTTAGTAGCCTCATACAGCTCCTACTGTTTCCTCCTCATGTCCTTACCAGCCATGTCTGCACAATGTTATATCATGAGTAATATTTTTTTAAATCCAGCTAAATAAAACACACACATGCACACACAGTGACATTTTAGACCTTCTTCAGAATACTGTATATACTATGGGCATCCTTACATTATTATTTATTACTAGAGCTACAATAATAAAGCAATGAGGAGGGGGAAGTAATAAATATGAAATAATGTATTTATGATGATTCCATTTGTTTCACTATCCACTCTGTGCAGGGGCAAAGCTTATTACATTTTTAAACTGTAGAGATACAATAATCTTACTGCTGTAAAATCCAACTTTTGTCTTATTTAAAATATAAATCTAATATAATCTGCTTCTTAATGTATGTTCTTTAAAATACAGCGTGTTTTTTAATATATTATAATTATTATTATGTGGACATGCATATTAGATCGTTTTTTAGTGAAATATAATCCCTCCAGAAAGGCAGGAAATGCCCAGAAACTTACTTTAAAACTAAATATGTTCCCTGAAACGGTGACAGAGCTACAGACCCATGACAGCCTTACACAGGTAGCCAGCAGCTATGACCAGCACTACTTGTGCAGTTAATAAAAGGACAGGTAATGTTTGTCGCGCTGTTGCACACACAGCACGCTCGTTTGTTTCAGTTCGTCAGTTGCAACAAGACAGCTTACCAACGTGTACGTAATAAGCTAATACTCCTGGGTGCTACACACTACAGTGTGCGCTGTACACCTACTTACTGGTTTTGTCGCATCAGTCTGTGTCTCTGAGTTAACTTGTGTTTCTCCTACAGCTCCGGACCGCAAAAAATGCGCGTGCTCTTTGTGAGCTCGTTCCCGGCTCGTAACCAGCGCGTTCTGCCGTCGAGGGCGACCATTGGTTAAATGTGATCATGTGACTGATGCAAGCCAGATCCTTTTATTTAGCAAAACTATGATTAATAGTTAAATATTATTGTTGAGGGGCACAGACAGAACTCCGCACGCACACACACATTAAATAAATTAATTAATTAAAAAAAATTAAAAGTTGCCTCAACAAAAGGGCACTTTGGACACTCATCAGGAAAGGGGCGGGTACTCAAGCCCCTCTAGCCCCCCCCCCCTCTGCACGTCCCTGAGCCTGATATTATTTGTATCCCACTGTAACTTTACTGTATAAAGAGCTAACATCTCCAAAATGTCAGGAGTAATTAGTCATTACAACAAGTGTTTGTGAACTAAAAATCAAGAATGTCGGACACTGTTTGTCCGTGACTTGAAGAGCCCAGCGCTGCTCCCAACAAAGGGAAAACCAATTATGCAGGGGAGACCTACCTTGGCACTTGTGCAGGTGAAGCCAAAGGGAAGATATGCTTCACCATATTTTCTAGTCTTTGGCTTAGAATGAAGTTGGTTTGGAAACATATTCAGCTATGCTTTATCTCCTGCTTTGCGTTTGTGTGGCCTTCCCGTGCTAGCAGTGTCCAAGCGTTGTTTTTTTTTCCCTTTTCACCCCCGCAATGGTTCTGCGCCCCCCCAGGGGGCGGGCCCCACACTTTGGGAAGTCCTGGCTTATAACAAAAGATAGCTGTATGTATGACGTGCAGTCTTGAGTCACACTGATCAGTATGGCTGTTAATATTACGAAAACAGGTTGTTTATTTGGAGAAAACATGAATATTACACAACGCATGACGCATTTTTAGCATAAAGGTTTATGCGAGTGGTGGGAATGAATTCAGACAATGTGGTAAACACCACACCCAACCAAGCCTGCCTGGACATGAGACTCGTGAGAATGTGCACAATATCCAGTGTGACAAACGCTAAGCTGTGGTTTCATCGCTGGCTTTTACGTACATGATCTGTTTGCGAATCCTGAAGTTTGCTATTATATTCTTTTTACTGCAATAACTGAGACTGTTTGGTTGTTAACCAAATATAACTTAAACAAAAAGGTTCAATTATCATATTACTCTGATGTAGACATTATATTTGATATGTGACTGTTAAAAAAAATAGACAGCACAGCTGACGCACAAGAGGATGACTGCTTTTTATTAGGATGACAAGTTGTGACGTGAACCCAAATGAAGAAAATAACCCCAACATTAAAGTTGCTTTGTTCAAAGGCTCAAGACATGGGTATCATTCACTGGGATGACTCATGTTAAACACAACTTAATCCAATGCATAAAAGAAGTACGAACTCCATTTTAAAAGATAAAATATATTTTAATTGCCCCTAAACTGGGAAATTGCTGTGATTAGATAAAATAAAATAGAATAACTCACTAAAATAAAATATGGTAAAAGAAAGTGGCTTATTAAGAAGAAAAAAGATGGTGTTCCACAAGTTTAAAAAATCTAACTAGAATGTCATAGAATGTTAAAAGAAAAAAAATATATAATATAATATAATATAATATAATATAATATAATATAATATAATATAATATAATATAATATATAAATTAATCCATTAATTTCTTTGTCTTCTGTTCAAGGTCATGGTGGAAACACCCTGAGCAGGTCACCAGTCTGTTGCAGGGGTAATGGAGAGAGACAGACATTCATGCCTACAACCAATTTAGAATAGTCAGCTAACCAATCATACGTGTCTTTGGATGGTGGGAGGTAGCTAGAGTATCCAGAAGAAGCCCACTCAGACACAATGAGAGCATGCAGACTCCATACATAAAGGCCCCTGTCTGGAGTCAAACACAGGAGCTTTTTGCTGTAAGGTGACACTGCAAACCACAGTACCACCATATAATAGGGATGCTAGGGATAATAACAAAAATGTTTAAAATTTTACAGTAAAATGTTGGTGAGACATGAGATAACTTGCTTTATCCTATAAAGCACCATCCAGTGCTATGACCTTTTCATCACATTGACCACAATGTTTCATTTATGACAACTGTAATCTGTCTAATCTGATCTAATCTCTATCTTGTGTTGAGTATTATAGTCTATATTGGCAGTAATAAATGGGTGTATGCTAATGTTTAATAGGCATTAAAAAAAGTGTTATCATTTCCGTGAAGCTGCCCTGAGACCTTATATAATTCAAAGGATGAAAACAGGAAAAGCCCATTTTGTGTGTCCTTAGGAGTATCTATGGGAGGATCTGGCCAGTAAGCTTTGGTTTTGTCTGTCAGGCTGTGGTGTTGTGTAGGTTGTCATAGTTAATATGGGGTTAAGATGAGATGGGTGGAATAATAACGCTGACATAACAAGGTGTGGGTGAAAATGAAGAGAAGGTAGAGTCAGTTGTCCCTTCCCAACAGAGGTTGAATGAAGCAGAAGCATGTTTCAGCAAGAGCCAGCATTTGTATAAATGAAAAGAGAAATTATTTCTCAGATTATGCACACCGCTACTCAGACATCATGGCTACAGGGATTTTGGAAATTCAGAGTGTGATTTTATAAAACCTTGAAGGCACTCTTCAAAGGTATAAACTGGGAAGGTGTGGTGCAAGAGATCAAATTGGGAGGAGTTTCTTTTTTCAATTTTCTAAATATTCAATATATCCATGTGTCTAAGAAATCCCTGAATTGAGGTTTAATTACCCTCCAAACGACACCCCCCCCCCCCCCCCCCCTCTCTTCCACCCACTGTTGTTGACTGGCTCGGCCGGTTATGTAACACATTTATGCCTTGCGCACGTGGCTACAGTCATTATAAATGACAATATGTGGACGGATTAAACATTACCATCCACCCCTGAAACCAAACAGCCCGCATTTCACCTCTAAGGCACAGGATAAGAGTGAGGTCAATGAACGCTGTGGCCAATTAATCGATTTTCTACCGAGGAGCTCGCACTCATCCGTTCAGTCCCGACCATAAAAACGAATCCAGGGATTGAACAGGACAGTGTGTTTGCTCTTAACTCGATCTGAGGGTACACTCAGTTCAGCGTGACCGGTTGTTGGTTGTGTCATCCTTACCAGGAAAAATGCATTGAACGGGTATTATTCGATGGGCCTCCTGGCATTTATCTCAAGAGGGCAATGAGCAAACACTGATTTAAAGCAAAGTTCATACACTCGTTGAAAATGTTAATTAAAAAAATAAAATAAAAAATGAATGCGATTGGATGATCACTCGGATATCTTCTGAATAAAAAAAATTAAACCACATTTAGAGATGCAAATTATGCGCATATTAATCGTATTGTTGTAATTCCCCCTCTCACCCCTCATATGGTACCACCACTAGACTGACCACCACTCTCTCTCTCTCCCTTTCCTTCCCTGTCTCACGTTATTCCCCCTCCTTCATCTAAAAGCTGTCATCCCGAGCGGTACTGAGTCGACGGCTCAATCCCTAAACGCCCGGATGAGAGCGGCAGGCGACATTCAGGGCAACACAGTCGCATGAGTCGACCGACTGGAAGGCAACCAGTCCAGTGGGGGACGACAGCGAGTGCAGGAATCTGAAAATTTTCGACGCAACCCACGAAGATCGCTGTGGGAAAAATTCAGACAGAGACAGAGGCGTGGAGGCGAAGAGGAGCGGCGCGTTCCCCCCTCCTCTTGCGGTGTCCTATTTCGTTGGTAAGTACATTTTGCCCATTAAAAAAAACCGCTGCACATGTGCCTTTTCCTCTTCCACGGGACTCGTGTCTCGTTTCGCCACTTTCCCTGCGCGTTTGTTGTGGTCTGCGTCCCCGCGGGCTGCGTTTAAGGAAGAAGAGGCCTGGTAAGTAGCAATATAGCGGCAAAGAGGCATGTGTGTACATTAAAATGGGCTGCAGCAGCTCACGGGCACGCTACGGTGATTCCGAATTGTACTCCTGTTACGTTGACGGACAGCGCCGTGAACGTCACATTTTACCGTGAGTGGCAACATTTTTGTTTTATTTCTGTGCGCTCGTTCCTGTTGTTGCTGCTGATCGCACGCGACAAAACCAGTGAATGAAGCTACACGTGTGTGTGACTCCACATCTGAGAGTCACCAGCTCTTATTCACTGTCCGCTCTGAACCACCGTAGCCGGCCATGGCTTGAATTTGAGAGCTGCTTTCAGTGCCTAATAAATCATTTAGTTGTTAATCACACGCGCGCATTTCTCTCAGGGCTTTTCGTGAGCAGACCAAACGCTGAGGACAACGGTGGTCTCCACTGGGCATGCGCACTACCGCCCCCTTTGACCTATAATATTAATCAGTTGAGAGTAGTAGTAGTCTGTCCTGCACCTCTCAAAAGTGCATCGGGTCGCTTCTCCGGTTTGTTGACAGAACGATTATTGAGTGGAACTTCAGGCGAGTGAGTCGGGCAGCACAAGCAAATAAAGCAGATCCTGTTATTCACGAGCAGAAATGAATCTGTGATGGCAAGCTCTGTAGCTCACGGCAAGCCTCATTGTCACCATGATGACTATTTTCCAAAGAGAAATATCACAGGGCTGTGGGAAGAACAACAGAATGAACTGGGCAAAACGCTACAGACTGCTTACTCAGAACAAAAATATCACAGTGTAAAAATACGCCATCACAAAATTACTGAAATGTCACGCAAGTGAAAGTAAGATAGTAAGCAAACATTATGCAAATACTCAGAGGTAGGAGTGCCAAATAAAAAGTCCCTGGTAATATATTTTGGCTAGGCTCGTTTTTTTTTTTTTTTTTTTTACGTGAACTATTTTAAGTGTATGTGAAAACAAATACAAGTAAATTTCAAGTACCTTAAGTTGGGCACCAAAGTGTATGCACTTAGCTATTTTCATAGTTAATAAAAAGTGCTGATTGTCATATTCTAGGCAAATCCAGTTGTCCTCTTGTCTTCTTTAACAATATTTCACTACGTTAATGATATCTGTTGCTACTGCTTGCATAGGAAGTGGAAGTCACATATTACTTATGGACCCATGATGCAGTTTTCTAGTTAATCATTAGTCTGCGTGCTATGATAAGCAGTGGTGAGAAAGGGGCAAAAATATCAGGGTCTGTCACTACCTTACGTGTTTTCCATTCTCTGCTTTTTCTCCTATATGGTTTTGGTAATAAAATATTAGAGCAGTGCTTCGCACAGCAGGGGTTATAACCTGGGAGAATAAAATGCTCTGATTGCTGTGTCTATTCTAGCTTTATCGGCATTAAGACAGATATGGAAGTGCAGAATGATAAGATACGAAGATTAATGACTTCCCTGTCTTTCTACACTTTTATCCTGTTTGTAAACAAAAGCACAACCAACCTAAATGTCCCTGGAGTGAGCTAAAGTTATTTATTTATTTATTTATTTATTTATTTATATGTTTTTCTTAACTACAGGGTGGAGAATGCTAACAAATATGGTACAGAGCAGGGAAGGGTGTTAGGTAACGGTTTGGCTTGGTACTTGCTGTTCAGGGCGTTTGCACCCATGTGGTAATAATGAAATGGTAGTAGAATTTGTTTGCTTCTCTTTACACCATCCGGCCATTTTTGTGTCTTGGATTAACTTTTTTAATAACATGAACAGTAGCCAGTCTACCTAAGCTGGACTCACTGGCTTTCACGCAGTTATGCAGGGATTTTAAAACGTAAAGTCCTTACACCTTCGGCTGTGGGTAATCTGCTGCTTTAAAGCAGTCTGATTTACTGACACAGGGAACATTTCAGTTCAACTTCTGTGTTTGAGTGTCAGCTTCTTTTTTTTGTTGTACTTATTTACTTGACAGCTTTGGAGAGAAGAAAACATGTTAGTGTGGTTGGACTTCTTTTGACAAAGCTTTTATTAAAGAGTTCCACCACTATCTAATCGAGTTAAGGTGCGTTCACGGAAACATTACGGTCCACTGTGTTTATGTTTGACTGTACTTTGACCTGCCTTTTGTGAGTGTAATCTTTTTAGAGAGAAAAAAAAACAATCAAACCAAAATGATTCACACTAAATTGCCAGTTCCGTGGCGACAGGGTGCAACCACAGCCTAGACCACATGCTCAATAGTCTCTCTTCTAATGGTTAACCAAATGCTCCATGACAGACACCGAGCACCTCATATTTAAGCTTTGCAGCTAAACCTTGTTTAGTAGAACTTTTGTGTGGAAATTAGCCATCAGTGGAGGAGGGCGGGGGGTGAGCCGAGTTTTTATGCATGGAAGAGGTATGTGTACATTGCGTAATGTTTTCATGTTCAACAGTACACTGAGTGAGCAGACTGGTTTTCGTGGCTGTACTTTTAAAGTACAGTTTGTCGTTTCTAAGAACTTTTTGCCCTCTGCGACTTTGCTTTTAGTTCCGGTTCAATGTTATTTTCCGATTACACAAAAATATTTTCTGTCAGCAGGCAGGCTACAGCACTTCATATTATAGTCTCTGTTCATGGAGGAGACCTTCATGTGTTTTGATTGAAGGTGTGATAAAACTCTGAGATTTTTTTGTTAGATTGTTTTTTGTTTTGTTTTTTAAAGTAAAAACCAAACCTGATTTAAATTTGGCTGGTTTTCCCTTCAAGGTTCCTTCCATGTCGTAGAAATGCACGTTCAGATTGCTCCTGTTTTGTTAGGATCGCTCACTTGAAGTCCCACTCTGCCCACTTGCAGGGATATTCACAGGATGTGAGTAAACTGTGTCAAAACAACATTTCTAATCATTTCATTTCATTGGGGAAGCTAGGTGCCGTCAAAGGAAGCCAAAGCAGAGGAATTGTGCCAAAAAAAGCCTAATGGTATGTGATAAAGTTAAGGCTGTTTGGACTGAATGTTCTCTGTCCGATGCCTCAGTGCGTCACAGGTTAATCGGTACTGACAGTCCAACCCTGGTGGATACATTCGCAGTAGAAAAAGACTTGTGTGTTCTTTTACCTTGGATACTTTGAGTATCCTTCTACTAATGTTTGGCCACCAACTGGTGACCCAATTCTTGTCACTAATGATGACATTTTATATTAAATTTGGGTCAGAGTGACACAACATTTGAGATTTTGTTTTATGTACATATTTGAGGTCAACAGTGACCCTACAGGGAATGATTTAAGTGTCGTGGCAGCTCTGGTAGTTATGCAGGGCTGCACAAGGAGGCATTGTTGAAGGGGATAAGCACTAAATTTGAATCAAGTGGGGTTTTTAAAAAATTTTAGGTGAAGTCTTATCTTGTTGAAATAGTGACTGCTTTTCAGATGCACAATGATCTTGGTTAATATACAAATTGCTGCAGAGTTGTCACTGTTGTGCTGACAGCTTGTTTCAGCTCCAACAGTTACTTTTAAGTGTTCAGAATAGCAAAATCCTCATATTTTACATGTCATTAACAATTACTTTGTGGAAAAACATCTACTAAATAACAATAAATGTCTTAACTGGGACATTTTAAGACTCGTCAGTGTCCTCTGGTTGACAAAATGTCATAAGGAGTGTTTCCAAGAACCTCACCCTATGATTAGCAATATTACAGCTGGAGTACAACTAAAGCAAAATATTTTTTTTGAATTATTAATTAATCTACAGGTTATTTTCCCAAGAAATGTTTTTGCTCATATGTATTGCAGAGGATAGTGAATCAGAATTTTGCAGGGCCTCCAGTGGCACATTGTTAATAGCAGCCTGAAACCAAGCAGTTTTTATTATTTTATGATGATGTCAAAGAAGACAAAGGAAACAACTTTAAATTAAAATTCTTAAACAAATAATCTAACCCCAATTTTTGGGAATTATAATTTCTTATTACTAGAATAAAATAAAGCTGTACCGTGTTAATATTGTATACATTGATGGCAGTTACACACAGCTATCAGAATTCTGAATTATCTCAGATTTAATTTGGATTTTCTTACATAAAAAGACTAAATTAGTTTGACCTTGTCTGTCAACATGACCTGGAATAAAAGACAATGATAGGAAAAGGTGCTCGCCTCCTTTCAGTTATGGCTGCCCACCGTGCAGTCCGGCCCTTCTGCCAGTGGGTGTGTCTGCGTCGCTGTGGGAAGAAGGGCAGTTGGCACCGGGGCTGGCAGCTTCACAGTCAGAGAACAGTCTGTCTTTCTGATCAGCCCACCTCGCCCTCCGAGCACAATCACCCTGTTATGTCTGAACCCTCCTTCGCCATGGCAACATCACATGATACCACTGAAAGAGCGAGAATCTTCATGCTGTGTGTGTGTGTGTGTGTGTGTGTGTGTGTGTGTGTGTATGCGTGCGCTACATGCCTGCTTATGCCAGTATTGCTTAATCCATGTTATTGCTGAAAACCTGGTTAAGCATATCATCAATCACGTGTCTTCTTATTTTGTTAGCTAAGGTCACAACATGCATAGGACAGAAGATGACGGAAAGGTTTGCATGCAAGTGTTTTAAGAGGACACAGAGCAAAACACACTTAGGGGAATCTGCTAGCTATCAGTGATAGAGAAAGAAGACAAAAACAGATCGAGCAAACTTCAAATTTGCCTTTTTTTAATTGTTTAATTTAAGCTGTGCCTTAGGGTCAGGGGGCCATTAAAGCTTGGGATAATAACCCAAACCATTTCAGCTCTTGGACTATTTTACAACCATCAGTTCGGTTTTACCTCAGTACTTAACCAGATTTTAACTATCAGGACGCAAAATACTTGAGGCTGCAATTATACATTTAAATATTTGTGGCTAGTACACATGTATATGTATGCAGCTGGTTTCAGGGAACTTCTGTCTCCTGCCAAGTTTAGAGCCATAATGCTCATCTATCCGCCTTTACTGCTGTCATGTAGACCTTCATTCTTAGAAACCATAAGTTAACCTTAATAGCTCTTAATGCTGAAATTTTTTTTCCGAGAACTCGTAACACGACGATTGTGGTATTTTTGAAGGTTTCCTCGGTCTTCTTCACAAATATCAGCATTTACTGACTCACTTCTTTAATCGTGCTGCCAGCCGTAGGTTTCCTGTTAGTTTTCCTGTTTTGGTTTCTTTAAAGCTGGAATCTCTTGTTTAAATTGTTAAGGCTGGTGCTTACAAGAAGTTATTGCCTCCTGAACCTTTAGATTCTTCCCATGAGAAATGTAAGCCATTCCATCAAACAACAAAACAATTAGCCATATATTACACTCTGGTATTTTACGATAGCTGTATCATTTTCTCAGTCCTGTTGTGTGCTTTTTTGGCCCTGTTTGTGCACTCCACTCTGCCCATAAGAGCGGTTTTGTAGTCTTTCTGGTGGCCTTCTGTAAGCGGCAGGGTCTGTATCAAAGCGGCGTCACACAGAGCTTCTCTTGTTCGGATGTTGGCCTTGTGTTAACTATGCTGATGGCATAGCATGACAGGCTTACTGCTAAACTGTGAGGCCTTGCGGTTCTATTTATGGAAAGTATGCATTTTTCTCTTCTTTTCGCTCATGTATGTTTCTCAGGAGCACAGTGGGGCTTGCTTGACATTAATGTGAAATCATTTCGCCACTAAGCCCGGAGGCCAGTTTGAAATTTTGGAAAATGTTTGTTGGCACAGCGCTTAGGGAAATCAATTTTTGTTATTTTGGGGTAATGTGTCTGTGACAAATTGGGTAAAATTATTGAGAATTGGCAGATTTATGTTGGTTGCACAATTTTATTTTAAATAATTTATATTTTATTGCAGATTGTATTTGATTTAAACAGGTCACCTCTTATGGTAGCGTATCGCAGTTTTCTCCATTTTACTCTGCTGTGTGGCGAAATGTGTAAGAGGTCTCAGATATGAATGAGAAACGTGTACATGTCCTGGTTATTGCTGTTGTGTCTATAATGTTGCCACTTATTTGTATTTGACTGTACGAATGAGGCAGGGCTCCATGTAAGGTTGAGCAGCTGGCAGACTGGTTACTGCATACGCTCATGTGACACGGCTATTTCTAGCCAAATCATTCCTTCTCCCTGCTGCCTCCAGCAAGTGCAAGAGCAAGTGGTGGATACGTGACACCTCAGGAAGCCGTGAGGTTAGAAGGTGGGGGCAGTCGTCATAGTCCAGTGGTATCTATCCAGAGGCCACTTTGTGGGATGGGGATAAGCTAGGTAGGACATGACTTGATGGCCAATTGAATGTCTTCAGTAGAAGACTGAAGTAAAGGTATGTGGTCGGAACAGGTTGAGACTGTTGCCACAAAGTTGTAATTTGTCAGACAGTGTTTGCACATGTCACTGGGCACGCTGGAAATAAACACACGAATTGTTGGTTGACACACATCCAACGTTCTTGTTGGGAAGATGTAAAGATATAAGGTGATTGATCAGTTCTGCTGCTTACTTAAAAAACCTTTCAGAATCTAAGTCTGTTTGTTGTTCAGTGTCATTTCTCAACTTCAGTGCCACTTGGATAGGTTGTGGTATTGAATGTGATGTCTTAATAGATGCTTCATCATTTCTTTCTTTCTGTGCTAACATTGCTGTCTTTCACAGACAGCAATATTAGATTCAATATTTACATTTAATAGCTGGATTCTCATAAGCTTAGAACTAATCCATTAACAATACATGGGGCATTGGTTTGGAAGCCACCATGTTGCTATCTTGAATACAGTAGCCATGGTAAAGCGCCAAATGAGGCTTTATGTACGTGGCTAGAGACCGGCCACATAAGTAGTACCTTATGAGTTACTATAAATTTAAATCTCAAAAATCAATCTTTCAAACTATATATGACTGTAACATTTGTACAAAAGATTTGTGTTTCTCATTATGTCATTCTCCTCCTCCACTGCTCTCTCTTTTACCTCATGTCCACTTCATTCTATTCTTTCTCACCTCTAGCCTCATTTCCTGAACTGAAGCCAAGGCTCTAATACATGAAAACATGCATAAACATGCTTATTTATTCCCGATATTTTTGTAATTACTTATTGTCAGCAGATAAGATGTGACCCTCCTCTCTCTCGATAGCTGACAGCCAGCTAAACACAAACAGCTGGTTATAAACTAACATCATGCCAGCTAAGGTTAGGGTCAAGTGTCCTAACAATCACACTTTCCCTCTGATAAACAGTTTGATTAGATTCCCAATGAAGATGAAATCAAACGATGTTGAATCAACTTCAAAGAAAGTTTCACTAATGCCAGCTAACAGTAGCTAACAATAGCTAACAGTAGCTAACAATAGCTAACAGTAGCTTAAAGGGGCAAAAAAAGGCAGCTCTTATGGACACAAAAGTTCAGGATAACTTCCACAGTTCACCTTGGTATCATTGTCATCGGACAGAAGTAAACTTCATTGACTCGTATTGGGCTCCTTTCATAAGGTTTTGCAGCCTCCTCCAGCATAAATAGACCTGTACGCCTAGCATATTTACAGCTGAGGTAAACAGCAGACTGACGGTCACACTGAGATGAATGGTGGCCAGAGTTGTTTATTCTAATTATGCACTTGAATTGTAAGATGTTAGAAAATAGAACTCAGTTGATTCCGATCAGTCAACTGACATCTATTAATGATATTTTGCACATTGTACCATTAAGATTTGCTGTCATCTTGTGATTCCCGTTTATGTTTTGCATTTAATTCACGTGATGGTAAATGCAAAATTTCCTGTGTTTGCTCATGCCAAGAACTGGTACAGTATAGAAAACAATGAGAATTTGTGTGAGTTAACTGGAATCTCAAGCTGCATGTTGCAACTCTAGTATTGACAAAAATTATCAACAAATCCCAAATTTTAATCATATTTTTATCCAGTCATTTTACTCAATGATTTGTTCCACGGTAAGCACCAATTTACTGCCATATGCATAATTTTTAAGTCTAAAATAGTACCGAGGGAGTACTGTTGTGATCACATATAATTTCACTGAATCATACCATTAAGCTCTCACAAGCTGAGACTACCTATTACAATGTTAGGTGGCATTTTGTACACTTTACGGACGAATTAATCAGAGTATTCAAACGGAGTGGAGGATATGATTGTTGGTCTAATACAAGTCTGTTATTTTTAATAATGGTTAGTTGTATAATTGGGTCTTCTTTAGATGTGTGACAGAAACAAGAGATAATTTTGGAACAGAGTGTGGGCACAGAATACACTCCTATTGTGAAGTAAACCTGATATCAGTCCAGTAAACCAGCGGTCTCCAACCTTTTTTGCGCCACGGACCGGTTTATGCCCGACAATATTTTCACGGACCGGCCTTTAAGGTGTCGCGGATAAATACAACAAAATAAAACTAGTACCGGTACCGAAAAAAAGAAAAAAGAAGAAACCGAGTTAACAATAAACGATAACAAAATAACGCTGAAAACCGATAAAAACCGTGAAAACCATACATTTCACACCCGAGCCTCAACTCTCGCGGCCCGGTACCAAACGACTCAAGGACCGGTACTGGTCCGAGGCCCGGGGGTTGGGGACCGCTGCAGTAAACTACAGGAGGTTAGGATTAAATGTGATTGAACAACTCGGAGGGTTCCCTATACTGAACAGGTGATGACATCTTCATAATGTTTATCACATTCCAGCCCTGCCCTCGGTATACAGCAAGTAACCGTTATGGCCAGCAGCCTACTAATACTTAGAAGGCTTACCCAGCTCCAGTCTGAACTGTAGTCAACAAACCTGTCTACATAATCTTTACACATAAACACGGCATCTTTCAGAATACTGTATATGATATTAGAAAATGTTTACTAGGTGTCTAGGGCCGTGTATAATCTGTAAAACCTGTAAAACAGAGTTTTCACATCTTTAGCTCTAATATAATTTGAACTTGCGCAATAGAATCGTGTCTTATTGAGCTTAAGTTCAGGAGTTTTAAAGTACATTTTGAGCTTAAGAATATTTGATTTTGATAAAAGACAGGGTTATATTTTTTTTCCTAAAAGCTGGTAGGCAACTTTTTAAGGAATAGACCACTGATACAAATGTCTGAATGTCAGAGTTAAACTTGCAAACACATCAAAGCATGGCTGTGAGATCAGCTCCGTTAAAGCCCTCTTTTTGAGTCCTGCTGGCTTTTGGGAGATGTTTGCTTAAACAGTTAATGGGAAATGGGACTTATCAGCACTTTGGCGTTCTTACTTGGACAATTTTATAACCTAATTATATTTGTTCAGTCAAGTGTATAGTCAAGAGGACTTTTGTTTAACTGAAATCCCTGATTCAGAAGCATGGTAAGTTGCCATTGAAGCTAGTAGTTGAAAAACTTACTCAAAGTATTTAAAATTCTCCTACTCAAGAAAACTGAGAGTAGAGGGGGGATTGGGGGGGGGGTTGGGGATTTCAGCTTCATTGCACCCCCTACTGGTTGGGCAAGATGATGTTCTGATCTGGAGCCATGGATGGAAAAGTCTTGAAGAAATGAGTTATACCAACAAGATTAGAGGTGACCCAGGCAGAGCTGCCCTCCTCCCCATCCTACCCTCCATCACCGAAACACCAGCAGACCACTTGTCACAACGGCTTTCCTTCAGCACCAGGCATGCTGTGACAGCATTCACACACAGAGAAAGTAGCGCATGTCACACACGGCCTCCAAGGATGCTGCCCCCAAAAATATCACTCCCTGGAGTGTGCACGGCAGCTGTATCAAAATATTGTGTGAAATATTCTGACAAGGCTGCGCATATCAGGACAGATAAATAATTTGCACATTTGTGTAGAGAATTGTTATCAGTTTTGATTGCAGGTTCTTCATTTAGTCCGAACGCTAGGACACTTGTATTGAGCACCTGGGTGTGACCTTAGCTTGCCCCACAAATCCAAAATTGAACACACCTCCTTAAAGTTGAAAAGTGCATTGTGTCTGTGTGTGGACGCCATGTGCCATGAATGTGCGGTGCAGCTTGAATATGTGATAACACTGGCCACACTGTGTTTACTGTGTAATTTTCAGATTAAGCCATTTGTTCTTTCACAGACGTAGCAACGTAGACCAACATCTCCTGCCATGCAGTGCTCTGTTGACAGTAGGGCTGAACGATATATCGCATTTGCGATAATATCGCGACATGATCAAGTGCAATTTTCTAACCGCAAAGGCTGCGATTATACTGCGATTATATTATACAATTCATGGGCTGCATCCTCCTGAGGCCGCATTTGTAGACCGATTACGTCACAGCGACGCGCCGAAGGCTGTCCAAATTACTACCATATCCCAGAATTCATAGCGCGGCCCAGCCAAACTCCAGTTTCCAGCAATGGCGGCCGCTACTAAGTTTTAAAATTACTCATACTAATCTTTCTGGGTCACAAAATAAACTTTTAACATATTTTCAGGCGAGAAAGTAGTTGTGTAAACATCAAATATCTGCTCGGTTTATCAAGATATCCCATATTTGCAAAAGTGCTTCGACGTTTTCAGAGGCGTCTGCTACCCACCAGCTCGACAGCTAGCCGGGAGCTCGAGGGTTACTGATGCGGCCGAGAACGGCACAACTCCCGGCACATCATTTTCAGATCACCGCGGAGTTTCGCTGCTCGGGTTAAACGTAATATATAAGTCACTTAGACAACCTAAAAATGTTATTGTTGGGCTTTTTTCAGTGTTTTGTTTGTTCGTGAGTAAATCGGTTTGGCTGAGATTAAAGTTATTAGATTAGATAAAATAAAACTTTATTAATCCCCCGGGTGGGTTCCTCCTTGGTTTTCACACAGCTGACTAAACGTCAAACAGAAAACTTATTAAACAGAAGTATGAGACAGTCGAGAATTTACACCAGTGTCTGGTTATATTTTAGATAGCAAGAAGCAGACGGCCGAGTTTATTAAACTCCACCGAGACAGCGGTGACGCTAATCAGAACTAGACCGTCCAATTTCACGCCTTTAAATTTTAAAGGCGTGTTTGTGTGTGTGTTTATACAATTGCTATTATGTTTGCACTTTATGTGTAATGTTACTGACTGCAGAGATCAGTAAGATGTGTGTATTTTTTATTTATTAGTTTTATTTATTTAATATTATTTTTTAATTGAATGACTGTCTAGTAGTTCACAGATGTCGAAAAACTGAGTGTGGTAAAGCCACTGATTTTTTTTAATGTATATTTCTGCAATCTGCACATTGTACTGACTTTCATTTTAATGTTTACACCAGGGTTCCTTGTCAGCACTTTATGCTCAGATGTTTGTAAGCTAAAAATAAACTATTGTGTATGTTCAAATATACTGTTGTGATTGAAGAAGTTAAATAAAAATGTCAGTCATCAATTCATGCATCACCTCATGTCATCATAACAGAGGTCTGTCTTCCAGGAAAGAACAGTTTAAAATTAATGTAATATAGTATTGGCCATACTATATGATGTATTGCTTGTCTTTGTTTAATAATACAGAAGACAAAGACCTTAAAAAATAATCGCATATCGCATCGCAATCGCAATATTGGGGCAAAAAATCGCAATTAGATTATTTTCCATAATCGTTCAGCCCTAGTTGACAGTCCTGGATTCGTGATTGTGATTTTGTTTATGCACGCATTTGTTCACTGGCAGCGGCCTGCCTGTGGACTGTTCCGTCTCTGTTGTCATCAATCATTCCAGGAGATAAACAGAGTATTTGTAGTTCAGAAACGTCTGAGTCTGGAGCTGCTGTGTCCTCAGCTCCCCTTAACTAAGACAATTGAGATTCAGTGCAGTCACTAATATATCGCCATGGTTTTAGTGAGGATACACTTAATTTATGTATTTTAAAAACAGAAAACGAAAAATTCAGACATAAATAAAGAAAGCTGATTTTGATAAATCTGACTGCAAATTCACGACTGATGATGGACTGACCTTTTTTCTCTAATTTAGCATTTGTTTTCCTGTCTGCAAACTTAAGTTACGTCCTCAGTTAGCTTTTTTCCTCTTAGTTTATAAAAATACAGTTTTTTGTTTGTTTTTTTAAACCCCTTGATGCGATTAAAGCCTGCTGCTGAAGTTGTCATGTGAAAATCCCCTCCCTGTTGTAAACAGTCTAAGTACCATTACTGCAACTCATTCTTAGGACAAAGACATTACCCATGGCTAATGCTAACTACACATTGTTGAGCATTACTCTCAGTTTTCAGAATAACAGCAATGGGGTAATACACCAATTCACTGACTTGCAGATGTAATCTGTCAGGCCTCGTGCCTTTTCTTCGATTGTGTGTAAGCCGTGTACGCTTGGGTCGACATGTAGTTAATTACACTGTGTGGCTGTACATGCATCTATGCAGAGGCCTGGCATTCCTGTAAAGTGGTGCCAAAGTACAGGACCCCACGTACCCCTGCCACCGCTACGTCTGTCACTACGTGCGCGCAGCAGCAGGCCTAATCAAAGCACTTCTGTAATAGTGTTAGCTGTGTCATGTGCTGGAAGCCAGGATTAAGAGCACGGCCACTAGATGCAGCTTAGGAGGAGCCATTCTCTTTCATTCTCTTTTTGCTCTGTCTCTCTCTCTCTGGCTTTGTCTTATACTTACGTTTAACCTCACATGCGGTGGCTGCAGCCATCCAAGGTCACTGAAGTGTGTTATACTACAAATACTATAGATTTAATGTGAAACAAAACAAAGCGCTTTCATAATCCTTTTGCTAAAAAAAAAAAGTACCCACAGCTTAAAGTATCTGCACATACACGTACTGTTTATGTATCCAATAGTGTCCTCCTTTAACCTTTCTACCACACACTGTTCCACTGGCGGGACACTAGCACCACATAGAACGTTCCCGAACAGCTAGCACTACCAAAAACATCACAAATAGGAGCATGTTAGGTGAATCATTTTGTTGTGCTTGTGTTCTACACATATGTTCTCATACTTTTTATTAGGATACAGAGAAAGTAAGAGAAATTCAAACATAAACGGTAAACAAAATTGGAGGGAAAAATCATTCTCCCCTCCCAAGCAAAGAGCTTTATAGTGAATATTGTTCTGGATCCTGTGGCACTCAGGACCACAAAATCCTATGTCAGCATTTGCTTAAAAGGCCTCATATTTGTCTTTTCGCATTACATAACAATCCCAGAGGTTTTAGATCTCCACTTTGGAGACCATTTGAAGTTTCATGGGTCACTTGGCAGCTTTAGTGTAGACAAAATACTGAGGCGACAACATGCTTTATTCCCACTGGTGTAAACATGGACCAAAACATAATTTAATCATGTTGGTATGTCTCATTTTTCACTGGACTCTTTCGCCATTTTTGCCCTACATTTCCAGCACTCACTTATACCGGCACCCACTTTGTCCCAGTAACACAGTTTAATACCACAGAACATGCCAGCAGTAGATTACCAGTCTCAGCGGTCAAGAAAAAAGTAGGTAGGCTGGAGGTCCTGGCAGTGCTATGTGAGTACAGATCAAAATTGTTCTGCTTCCACATCTAAAAAGAGGAGAGGGTGGCAGGGGGTCGGCACAGGAGTGAAGAAGGAAGCAAGGACAGGGCTGAAGGGGATTTGTTTTTTTGCTTTTGGGTACCTATGCTGATTCGTGGAAAAGAACTGGAGCTGTTCGGGCAAAACTAAGTACGGAAGGGAGGGAGCAAGGAGGGGAAACCGGAGAAAGGGTCAGGGGTAAGATGACTCCTACACTGAGGAACATGGACACAGATGGCAGAAAGTGAAAAAAGCCAGACTGCAGCCTCAAAAAAGGCCCCAAATAGTTGGTAGGTACCAAGCCTAATTGTGTCAGTCACATGATATGAGGGCTTGCCTGAATAACTGGCCCTCTTATTGTTAGTAATAAATTGTTGGCTCTTTTTTTCCTTCTTTGTGGCACTGTTTGATTGGTCTACTAAGATCCCACTTGTGTGCATGGGTTATTCTCAGAGGTGACTAATAGTTTCTGCTTGCCTAAAAGCATTATTCTGAGCACTCCATCCTTTGTGAGCTGCTATTTTAGCCTTGGTGGTTTTTGTGCATTGGGTACATGGGTTATTGTGTGTGTCCTTGGCTTTAAAGTCCCAAATTTATGAACTTCAAGTATAGAAAGTATAATTATTGAAGTTATTGTGACGTTTTCTAGTTTTTTTTATGCATTCAGTCAGTATTTCCTTTAAATACACTGATTTTATTGATCTAAGTTAATTTCCTTATTTGGATGCCTTAGAAACCTCAACAAGGGCGAGCAGTGTTAGGTTCTGTGCAGTGTGTCTGGCTGTTATTTAAAACAGTCATACAGACGCTTAAATAGGGATGAGTCGCTTTACTTGGTTTGCCATTTCTCAGTAAGGGTGTCAAACCCATGCATAGTCTCCACTGAAACCAGAGAGAGCTGACCTTAAGAGTATTTAAACCTAAGCCTTACACAACATTGAAAGCCACAGGGGGGCTCAATTGTTTGCTCTTGCACCAGAGCTCAGTTTAGCATTGATAAAGGCTTGGATATTTGTTAGGTGCATGAGAATGTCATTTTAAAACTGTTTCGAAGATAATTGCTGTCTGAGGGTTAGCCAGAGGTAATTAAGCGGCAAAAGCTTTCATAACACAGATGCAAATCCAACGGTAACAGGGGCCTTATTAGAGACTGTGATGAAAATTTTGTTTCTTTCTCCTCTGATAGTCCAGGAAATGTATTCGATACTTTTGGGGTAATTGGTCTGAGAGTCTCAGTACTACCACACTGAGTAATAGTTGTCCAGGCTTTTGTTGTGTCCATACATAGCAGACAACTTGGCAAAGAACGCAAATTGTATCTTTAGGTACTCTGTTACTACCAGTCAGTCACAAAAACACAAAATTTGTTCCAATTTCTTTAGACGAATCTATGAAAAATGCAAAAGATAGCAAAGACTTGACACAGGACCTGGCAGGTGTATCTGACTCTTCAGTTGCTCCATCTGGTGTTCACTGAAGCCTCTTCAGAAAATGGTCTTGGTGGAAGGGTCGCTATCAAGAAGGCATCCCTAAAGAAGGGAGAGAAAAGGTTGAGGTATCCCAAATTATGCAAGAACAAGACTGAAAATCAGTGGTGACAGGTCTTTCCAATGCGGCTCCAACAACATTCTCAAACAATGTTGTTGGAGATCTTGTCAAAATTTATGTTATGTACACATGAAAGTACCGTCAGATTTCGATCCAACATGCAATAGCATGTGAAAAGCATCTGATTGACAGCAGCTTTATTTTCCAGCATGACAATGATCCCAAACACCCTTCCTTTGCAGTAAAGCACACCTGGATAGAAAAACACACAATGGTGCACTTTTAGCCATGGACTGGCCTCACCAGAGCTTGAACCTCTACATTTTTGAAGCACTGTGGGATCTTTTAAAGTCCTTCAAGAAGACTGGAGAACTATTAATGAAGACTAGTTTAACCCTTTAAAACCGGTCCGAGCGGGCACGCTCCGTTTTGCGTAACTATTTTTAAATCTCTGTAGAACTGGAACCACTTAAGGTAGCGCAATATTTTTTTTTGCATATGAAACCGGAGGAGTTGTACTTACATGTTATGCCATTAGCTTGTCCTAAGTCATGGTTTCCTTCCACATATAGCTTTGCAAAAATTGCATATAAAGCACTGGCAGCAACAAAAACATAATATATTCCACGCTTTGCCGATCCGATCAGCTGTTCATAACACTTCCTAGGTTGGAATAGACACCAGCGCGAACTACTGTATGTCCGCCATTACCTGCCCGAAGTGACGTCATCTTCGTGGAAAAAGTAGTTTTTTGCCTTCAGGGCCTTATAAGCCTTTGCTGGTGTTTTTAAAAGTCATGTTTGACTTTTCTGAATAGTTTCTGGGATGCTTAGGACTCAAATTGCACTGCTGGAAATAGTTTATTGTGATGCACATGCAGTTTTTTTTTGCAAATTTGCATTACAATATTTATTTTAGTTTTTCCTGCAGTATATAAAAATTGGTGTTTCTCAAAAATGAATTTTGTATTTACAGTTTTTAGGAATAAACCTCTTAAATTTCTCTAAATATATATATATATATATATATATATATATATATATATATATATATATATATATATATATATATATATATATATATATTAAAAAAAACGATTTTCAATTTTTTTTTTGCAGTTTATTGCACTTTTTTGCAATTTATGTAGTTTCTATTGATTTAATGCATACATATTATTAAAATTTGGGCTATAATGGTTGTATTGATGTATAGCAACTTGAAATGCTCCCAAAAATGGCACTACAGCATGTAAAAATATAAAGATAAGCTCTGGCGGACTTGGTTCTATGGTAGGTCTTAAAGGGTTAAGAAAGCCTGCCTTGGAAAGTTCAGACAGTGTCAAGGGATAATGTTAGTCATACTTAATATTAACTTTCAAGGTTGATAGAATTGTAGAAACTCTGTTTTTGTCTTATTTATTGTATTTCTATGTATGTTTGGACATGTTTCAATAATTCACTGCACCTGTTTCCAATTTTCCTGGCAAAATATAGAGGAACGAAGGGGGACTAAAGACCTTTGCACAGAACTGTATGTTCCTATTTACACCTGGTATTAAAATACACCTTGAGATATCAGATTACAGTGGAAAGTGCTAAATAAGTGTAAATGACCACCCTGACTCATTTCAGCGCATGAAGTCCAAACACTTGCTGAAGTTGTCGCATATGACTACCTGGTGTATAAACTACAAATGCATCGTCAACATGGACATAAGAAGAAAAGATGTCCCGAGAAAGGACATGGTGGTCCTTCATCTTGTCCTCTACCCTTTTTGCAACCTGTGAATGACTTTGCCCTGTCATTCTCCTCATACATGTATATTGGTCCTTGAAACATTGTGCTAGCACTCGCTAAAATATAATCTGTTTCTTCACTGGTGACAGATGCATGTAACAATGGTGCACTGGACCCTTTGACATTAATGAGATCCAAACACAAGTGGCACAGGTTTAAATGACGATGTGCCTCTGCTGTCCACTTGTGATCCAGTCACCCCGTACATATTTTAAAACCAAGTGCAAAAAGAGGTCTGTCAGACCTCTTTAGCATGCACCTCATCTCTGCTCGATGGTTGTGGGTTGAGACTACAGCCATTAGCTAGAGGATAGGCCGCCCAATGTTCAGAAAATGTTCCTGGTTGCATTGCGGGAAACCTAAATACCAAAGTTTGACATTGAAGAAATGTGTGGAGAATCTTTGGTTCTGCTGTAAGAATTTTGGCACTTTAAAAAAAAGGCTTATCAGCATTTAAAATGGCTCTATGTGCTAAATCGTTGGAGTAATCTTTTTGTGGTACATTTTGCAGCGGATATCCACATTCAATTGAGGTTAAAGGTTAACTCTGAGGGATTTATTACTATTGACTTTTTGTTGTTCGTGGCAATGCTGTGTTAATGTCACAAAATCCATTCATGAGTCATCTTTGCTGTGTGTTGAATGCCCCATAAAAGCAGTCCCCCTTTCAACAAAATACTTTACTGTAACCGAGTTTTAACCAACGCAGCTGCATTAATGCATCTTTAACTTATATTTGAAACGATGATAGGAACTCGATGCTGTCAGGTTTTATGTAATAGTGAAATAAAGAGAAAATGAACATATTTTTAGAAACAAAGTTAAGAGGGGATTTTATTTCAAAGCAGTCTATCTTGAGACTTTAGTCATTGTGCAGAGATAGCAGAATCTCTACAAAAGTAAATCTAGCAAAAATCTCTACTGGAGACTATTTATTTAGCTGTGTGCTCGCATAAATTTTTGACAGATTGCCTGTGTGTTTCCATCAGAAGCAATCTGAAGAGTTATTCACTTCTTAACAACCGGACTTAGTGCTGCAATGCGGGGAGAAAATAAATAGACTTAGTGAGAGGATTTATGAAAGTGTGTGTGTGTGTCTGGTGAACCTTTTGAAGATGGTGCTGAGAGCGACATGCGCTGTTGTTGTCATTCTTAAGCGACCCCCCTCCTGCCCATCGACGCTGACTGATCATAGGACTGTAGCATGTGTGTGTGTATGTGTGCGTGTTTGGGTTCTAAGAGACAGCGCCTCCCTGCCGCGAAGTACAGAGTCAGAGGCAGCAGGTGCAGCTGACGCAGATTGGCTTTTAGCAGGCAGGGCCAGTTTGGGGGACAGAAAGGGAGAGAATGAGCTGAGAGGCGATAGAAGAGAAAGCTCAAACAAATACAACATCAGACCTTTGAACAGAACTGGATAGATGAGGTCACCGTGTTTTTAGCCCTTGGACAGTATGTGAGGAGGAAGGGAACAGGACCCAGAGTGTGCTGTGGAGGCATCTGACTTATTCTTGGCTTCAATGGCGCATGTGAGTAATGATTTAAAAAAACAAAGAAAAAAATCCACACACAAGATTTTGTGAAGGTTAAAAGAGAAACTTTTTAGGAAGCAGGTAGTTTATTGTCGAGCCAAATCTCCAATAAGTTTAGAACAAAAACCTTGCTGGTCGTAGCCAATTAGAGTTTGTTTCCCTGTAAAATCATCTCAAGTATAGGATTTTTCTTGCCATTCTTCTTGTTTAATTATCAGTGACGTGTTGAGGAACTGCTGAAGAGATGCGAACTCTGCGGCTTTGCATTTAGTCGCCTACATCAGCTCTGGCCTGGGCTCTTCATTGTGTCGACGAGAGCCCCTATCTCTGCCCGCACAAGTCAAGTGACATAAAGACGCACTGTTCGGCGTGTCTTTGAAAGGAACAATTGTGGCAGAGAGAGAAAGGCAGAGAAAGTGATGGGTGGGCTCCAGCCAAATAATGGTGCTGAAATGCTGTGCGCTCTTGTGTGATAGGCTTCTGTATTACAAAGAAAAGTAGTCCTGTCTTAGTTCATTTCATTATACTGATTATTCTGCAATAACAACCGCTAGAGATGACAGTGTGCGTTCATCTGTGCATCGTTTTCTAGTATGTGTGCATAATAATAATATTATTATTATTATATGAATCGGTCTGCTACTTGCGTTGGGATCAGAGTGATGAAGGAGAGGGAAGTGCTCTGAATGCCCTTCATCTGTCTGAATGCTTTTCCCTGGCTGTAAAACACATCCACGCAGGTTCAGCTCCTCGTCTTCTCCCCCCCCATTGCTGGCTGTCCTCCTCCACAGACATTGGCCGCCTCCCCCCTGTCTGTCCATCCTCTCTGCACTCAGATAACCAGTCAGTGGTACACCTCTTCTTCTACGACATTTGTCATTGGTTGATGTGTGCTGTGAATGCAGATAAATTCCTTTAAGAGGCAGTCTAGACTCAGCTGGCTGTGCTGCTCGCTCTCTCTCTCTCTTTATCTCCCTCGCTCTTGGTGGTTAGCTCGCACCGTCCTCTCTCCTGCAACACCACCACAACCTGCCGATTCCTCAGTAAACCTCTTCTGCTCCTTCTCTTCCCCTCTCCTCGTTCATCATCAGTTTTCTTCCCGTCTCTCTGCGTAATTTTATTTCTGATCAATCACTCGCCACTCTATTTCCCAGTCTGTTTTCTTTTCCATACTGCCATTTCCCTCTGTCCCCCTCTACCTCCCCTCAAAAAATACATTTCGTCTTTGACGTTTATTCATTTCCACCACTGTCCCATCTCCTCTTGATGTGAAGTGTCATGAAGGTGAGTGGTGCTGTTTTAAAGGATTTGATCTTTCTGTACTTGGCTTCCTGTTTCTCATAGTTTTGTGTTATTAAATATAATCTCTCTCCGTCTCTTAACTTACTGAGCCATCTGGTAGATGCGAGCATCCGGTGTCCTTGAAGGCACTGCAGTTGCGTATGCTTCAGGTATAACAATTAGCCGGCTAGTAGGATGCTGCTGTGAGTCATCATCTTGACACTAGATGTATGTTCTAGTTCTGTTTCTTTCAGCATGTGCCTAGACAGGATGAGAGGAAGGGGAGGGGGCTGAATCAGTGTGAGGATAGAGGAGCCGCGTGTCAATGCAGACTGTAGCTCGTGACACAGTGTTTTGCACCAGCTGTGGCTGTGGTGCATTGGCATCTCCGGCGGATTAATGATCACTGTTCAGCAGTGATAACAAACAGTTAAACTAATCACTGGAAGTAGTTTGCACAGAGGCTTCGTGTTACAGTCCATGGCACACAACACGTGCGGCTAGGGGCCGATGCTGTAACAGGTGAAACGCTCTAGTAGTGTTACAGGTTAGCTGGCAGTCTCTGCATTTTTTGGGGTCAATAAAAAGTCTAAAAATCAATATTTTATTAAACAGCTATCATCCATATGTTTATAAGAATGTATCAGATGTGTGAAGGAGTACAGTTTCGGCTACAGATGGCAGCTATTGAATAGAAACCCACTGTACACCTGCAAATGTAAGATTAGGTGTCAAGAATTGATAGAGGCCAAGAAGTGGAGCGAAGCGAGAGTGAATTGGCATCTAGCCTCCCCAAGAATGATGCTGCTGCTCTGTAATTGCTGGACTGGTTTAAAAAAAACATTCCAGAAAAAAACATTTTCAGGTTTAAATGTTTCTACTTTGCTTAATTTCTTCTGCACAGACAACACGAAGACCCACTTTAGCCTTGTTTGCCCATGTTGTGTCATTTCTGAGTTTGTGCATGTGTGTCTGTGTCAGTGCTCTCATTATGGATACTGTTTGGCAACCCACATCCACAGGAAGAAAATGAGTCTGCCAGAAATAATCCTCAAGAGCAGGTTGCTTTACGGAGTCACTTTCCAGTGTTTTTATTTAGGGTTGCTTTCTTAGGTACTCTTGGCGCACCGTTGCTGTGCAAGGCCGTGGTTTGCTCTTTGGGAACAATTACACAGTCGCTCAAAGATAAAACCTCAAACTGTTAGCGGACAAACAAGGAAGGCCCACAATTTACAAGCAGATTGTGGAAATAAAGGTTAAACAGACGATTGAAATGCAGAACTGGTGGTGTTTATAATAAGATGTGGAGTGTGGGGTTTATTTTTTTAAAGAACATTTTACCTTGATATTTAAAAATTCTATTAATTTCCAATTTTCCATGTTCAGGAGGAACTGCCGGTTCATCTCCTTGGACTGACCCTGGATCCAGAAAAATATCTGAGCTCTTATTAGTTTGTGATGTATTTTTGAAAATTAAGGCAGTGTCTCCAAATGTACCAATGTCCTTGTTATTTCAGTTTCATTTATTCTTCAAGCGTATGAAAGTGTTGCAGGGGTTAGCACTGTAGCTAACTGTTCAGTTCATTTCCACCATCAGGGCAGGGTCTTTGTGTGGGGAGTTTTTCTGTGTTTGTGTGGGTTCTCTGGCTTTAGTTAGTGGAGTTAGGTTAATTGGTAATTCTAAATTGCCCTTAGGTAAATGTGAGTGTGGGTGACCATAAACTAGGCTTAAGTATGGCCATGTACCAACTGGAAACATTTTGATGCAAAAAATTATAAAATTTCAACAGACAAAACAAACAAAATGAAGGTATTATACATATGATATAGGGCTGTGCGATATGACCAAAATCTCATATCCCGATATAAGAATTCTATCGTCCGATAACGATATAAATCACAAAAATGTAACATTTTCTGTAAATTCTGTGAATCTCGGGCAGCTCGACTTGCGGGAAGTGTTTCCAGCTGCGCGTCATGTAGCTGCAGTCGAGTGTTTTAACCGATGCATGAAACGATACACTTTTAGACATAAGTTGTAAAGGCCGCCGTTTTCTTTGCGTATTTATTACGCGGCGTGCTGCGGGGAAAAGCCTGTTCTAACGTTTGAGTCTAAGGTTTCTTTTTTAGCACCTGGCGGCTCTTTTTTACTTCTCATCCTTAAATAATCTGCTCTTTCACGTGATTCAGTTTATTTTGAAAAGTCTCAACAGGATCTTGAGCTTTATTGTGAAAGGTTTATGTGGAACATAAACAAGCAGACACGCGATGCTGTTACCGTAGTTGTTGCTAATCACAACCATAAAAACAGGGCTTGTCAAATAAAATATAAGAGAAAGAGAGAACTTTAAGAAATTAATATAGCCACTACAGTGACCATCAAAACCATGAAAAAATATTGCCGTAAACAGTTTATTTTGCGACACCACGAAACAAACGATAGCGTAAAATGAAACGATAGACTGTTTTATATCGTCATCGGATATATATCGTTATATCGAACAGCCCTAATATGATACAACATCCTTTGTGGAAATGGTGCCTGTTAATCGACTCTTCATACTCATCTGAAACTATTCAGGGCCACTGTATCCAGAATTTTCCCTTATAATTCCAGCATTTCTCAGGCACATTAATCGTGACCTGAATATTGCTCTTGCTCTTAAAAAGTCTATCAAAGTCACCTCAGTCATCCCTGGTGGTCTCAGGATCAGCACCTTGGAGAGTGGCAGCGGCACAGTTTTTAAAGGTTGTAAATGATTCACCTGAGCTGTGTTGGAAACGGGATGCTTCATTTCGGCAGATAAAATCACATCATATGAATATGAGCTGGACTTCCAAGTTTTTGTTGTTTTTTTTTAACCGACTCAGTGTTTTTACCGAAATGGCACCTATGCATTAGTTTCCTTAACAAAGCGGGTCAGACTCCTTCCTGTGTGCACCTTATCTCAAACATTTCTTCTAAGTTGTTTGAACAGTTATGTGATTTCCTCTCTCTGCTGCCAATTTTCAAATTAAATTTTGTATGCTACTGTTTCATCACCTGATTACTTCCCTGCATCCCAACGACCTGCAAAATAGAAACATCACGGAGTTCATTCTTATCCAGGTAGCAAAAAGCAATTGCAATTACATTTGCAGTGCATCAATTTGCATTGTGGTTCTGCTCCGTCCTTGCTTCTATTTTATTCTGCTAACACTGAGCGCATCTTTTACATGAATTATTCATTGATTGTTACAAGTGAATTACAGAAGGGCCGCTCTTGGTAAATGGCAATAAAATGGAAAGATAATAGGTTGTATGACACACCATGCAACGGTTCTTATTTTGCTTTCAGGCAAAAACTGTAAAGATTCATTCTGAAGGTCATGTAGCCAGACAGTCCATTTAGCTTGAATCACACACATGAATATGAAACTGAATCTCTTTGCTAAATGGCTGGATCCAAATCAGTGCATACTCCAGGTCGTGGTAGGATTATTGAGTTGTGTTCAAGGACGTACTCAATAAAATTATGACCAGCTGACCTAGAGATCACACCCGCGCTCAAATCACTTTCTTATCTTTCTTCCATGTCACCCTAAGGCACAGGACGTTCAGTCTGCTTTTGCTGCAGATGTGTTTGGCTGCACATCTCTTCTGAGCATTGCCTGGTTCTGTGTGTTGCTGGACGCTCGTGTTTGACTGTGGTGTGTGATGTGGTCGTCTTGTGGCAGCAGTGCTCCCCGGAATAAACATTTACACAGTCTCTTGTTAGTCCTTCAGACTTTGCCAGAGTCAATACATTGACTGCAGAAAACATTTTTAGAGAGCGCTACTCAATGGCATGAAACAAGCCGCCACACATGGATTCTTTAACTTATTCAATAAAGATTCGGTGAGAAATCAGTTTAGGGTAGCTTTTCATATTGGTGCGGCCTTTATTAAACTGCCTTTTATTATGAATTGACATAATTACAAGCAGCAGATATGAGTCGGGAAGCAATTAAGTAATCAGAGATAAAATCATGCCCCGCCTTATATTGTCTTTTTTATCGTTCATCATTAATTTTCATTCGTTATGGCGATGGACACAAGTTCACGAGCTTGGTTTCTTTAACTTTTTAATTCATTCAATTCAGTTTTATTTATACAGCGCCAAATCACAACAACAGTCACTTCAAGGCACTTTATATTGTAAGGTAGATCCTACAATAATACATAAAAATTTGGCCAAGAGGCACTGAACTTGTGCTCAGATGTGTTTCTCTCACTGGAGAGGATTTCACCTCGGGGGTCAGTACATCATCAAGTCATTGTTTACTCATTCTGTTTGAGATTTGGCAGCGTCTGAGCTCTCCTCACCTTCACTTCTGTGATTTTTACTGTGAGAAAACCAAGAAATGCGTCCACTTATTTTTCAAATCAGCAGCAACGTAATCATTTTTAGTGTCACTAATGGATCCCTATTCCAGGAGGTCTTGATCAAAAGACAAATTATCATGTTTTTATGTGTTTGTTGTGGTTCTGCAAAGGATAAAGGCTAAGAGTGCGTGACACCGACTGTTCCAGATGGAGTTCTCGGTCGGGAGGAGGGAGCCATAACTGGCCACAGGCTATTTAGAAAGGAGCTGCTTGCCCCCCACGCGAGGAGAATGCAGTCGGTTTATGCCAAGAGCTGTTTACATTTAATGCTTCCCCACAAAAAAAAAACCAGAAGAGAGAAAAAATGAAACCATTCCAGACTGTTTGAGGTTAACTGTGAAACCCCCCCCCCCCCCCCCCCCCGAACAATACTTTTTAAATTTAGAGAGAAATTAGGAAATAGGGGCTTAATAGTTTTATTTTATAGTTATTCACATCAGAAACGAAGAGTCTTGTAAGTCCCCTCAAGAAATGTATCCCACCTCGAGCAGCAGTAGAACATCAGCGCAGATACTGTTGCTGCATTGCAGTCTTAACTTAAACGCACCACGTTTTTCTTTTTTGCACTGCACCAGAGCATTTGGTTCTGTTTGAACTTGTACTCCAAAGCTGGTTACAAAACTCGTGTACCTTTCAGTGTCGCCCGGCAAGCACAATTATAGTGACGCTGAGGCTAAAGGAGCACAGATTGGAAACCAGCTATAATGTAAATCTGGCAAGAAAACATCTACGGGGCTGCCACTGAAGCAACTTTATGACTAACATTTCTGTTTTAACATTTCATAGAATACTTAAAAATTCTCTGTTATCACTGTTGGCATCACTGGGTCGGATTAAAATAATAACAGATGGTGTGATTTTTCTTTTTTTGTGTGGTTGAACATTAAAACTAAGTAAATTATAAACTCCTATCTGAGATTGTCTGAATGTGTGGCAAAGGTTGTCAGCTGCCCTGGTGCGCGGGGATAAAATGATACTAGCCTTTCTAATGTTCGGAGCATTGCTCATGTCTCATTCTGGAAACGGTGATCTTTTTATAGTGTCAGTGCTGACAGCAAACCCTCTGCACGATCTGATTTGATTCCTTTGAAGTGCAGACTGTGATTTCCTATTGTAGATATCTGAGATGTCCTCAGCTTTTCTCACTGGAGTGCACTGGAGTGCTATCATTGTTTCATCAAAGCCAGTTCTGCTTCATCATCATCTATCCCGAATCTTTCATTTATGTGTGTCTCCCCTCCCCTCTCTCCTAGTCCCACCCAGACTTCTTTGTTTTTGGTTTTCTGAGGAAGTCACGGGGAGGTGTTGTCAGGAGGTGTTGAAAAAGAGTAATCATAGCTTATGACACTAATCTGTTTCTGTCTCTCCTCTCTCTTTTCTCCGGCAGGTGAAAGAACGTGCAGACCGACTGTCTCACACTAAGCTATGGAATGCTCTCTGCTCCCACCATCACTAACCTCCAATCTTTGGACTGAGCTCCAAACGCTTAGTTAGCGGCTGTGCTTCTCCCCTCAGACTCTTTATAACCAGGGGACGAAGAGAAGGTGTGGGCTTACCAAGTCCTCCGCTAAAAACGCACAGAGCACTTCATCTTTTTTTTTCTTCTTCGTCTTTTTTTGTAGATATTTTAAGCAGGATTTTTGTTTCTTTGCATATTTTTCTCACCTGAAATCATATCAAGATGGATCTGGAGTCGTATCTGTGGATGGTGGTTATTGGCTTCATCATTGCCTTCGTCCTGGCATTTTCAGTCGGAGCTAATGATGTGGCCAATTCATTTGGCACAGCAGTGGGATCCGGCGTGGTCACTCTGAAGCAGGCCTGCATCCTGGCATCCATCTTCGAGACGCTGGGTTCAATGTTGCTCGGGGCCAAAGTGGGAGAGACGATTCGGAAGGGCATCATAGATGTCAGCCTCTACAATGACACGGTGCCCGTGCTCATGGCAGGCGAGGTCAGCGCCATGGTTGGTAAGTTGAATTTGCTCTTACATCCATTGAGTGACGCAGTTGCCGCTAATGTCTTAAGCCTCATTTTAGACATGCAAATCCTTATGTTTATCTGATGGACAATTTTAGGCCATGCTGGAATAAGCACCAGAGTCAATTTGATGTAAAAGCCACAACAGCACTTCTACTAAATAGACCCAGTGATTGTTTTTTTTTTTTTTTTTTTTTAATTTGCAACCTGTCGCATGTCTGAATGAAGTTTGAAGTAACTTGAATGTGCAAAAAAAACTTGGATGTTGATGAAATTTAGGATTCATTATTTTATTTTATCCTTTACAAATCACATCAGACTTCATCAAAACTTGTAACAAACACGATTAGTGGAGAACATGCTTGACTTTTTGATGTTATAGCTGCTAAACAACTGTTAACAAACAGGAAACAACCATGAGACTGGAAATAAGAATAATAGTTGTCAGTAGCTCTGAAAACAGTCTGTAAATGCTTTTTATTAGAGATGCTTAAGTGTATTTTTCTTTTCTGTCTTCTAAGACTGTTAAAAGGCTTTTGAATGAGCCGCGATGGAAGAGAGACATTTGACTTTGTTGCCTCGGCGATTTTTTTTTTCCTGAAATTTTTTGACTCTTTAAAAGTTGATTCATTTGCTAATATTAGTTGTGATGCTAGTTGCAGCCAAGAGAAACTCCTGCGACTTCCACTCCATAGATGAAAAATGTGTTACCAAAGGTGCCCCCCTCCCCCCATCACTCCAGTGTTACTACTACAAGTTTCGATCCTTATCCAGCAAAGGGTCACACAGAGCCAAAGATCTATTTTCAGCCATTCGGCCACACGATCAAGTATTCCTACAGCAGTTTTCCTGATGTCAACATCATCCTGTCCGTCTAGGATTACAACAACACATGCTTTTTCCTAGTAAAATAATAAATAAAAACTCTTTACATTAGAAATCTTTCTCACATGCCTAAAAGATTTGCACATTGCAGTAATATATGGTATATATTAAAGAGGAAATGCTTCAGTTTTTTTTTTGTCCCCATCACCTGTAAAGTTGTAAAATAAGAGAAAAATTAAAAAATTACTTTCCAACAGCCCAAAAGACAATTTTTTAAAACTTCAACAATGTCTTATTTATTACCTCATATAAACTACTTTGATATGTATTGTTCAATATTTACCATGTCACAAATTAGGCCCTGCTAATCCTCCCGAAATCTGCTAAATCCATAGCTTAATGCAGACATAGACCTTTATAAAAGGCTTAGAAATGAATTTGAATTTAACAATAATGTTATATATATTATCCTGGGCTCAGCTGGTACTTGTGACATGCACCAATCCTCATGTATGTATCATAATTACTGTTATTAAGCAGTGCACCTCACTCACTCTCTTACTGTACATGAAAGGCACTGCACGAAGTGTTTTTTTTTATTTTTATTTTTATGTATTTTCAGATCAAACTTTATTGGGGCTTTGCAAATGTTAGCTAACCTTGCAGCATTGTAAGTATTTCCTAAGAGCCGCAGGAAAACAAAACTCCTGAAGTGAAACATAAAGAGGAATTGTTGAGTATCAACTGGAGACTCGCACACCACCATTTCAGTAAAAGCAGAAAACAATGGGTCTCCCATTAGGACAATACCATTTTGATGACAGACTGCTGGCAAACGTTGATTTAAAAAGGGCAGCATTATGCACAGGGGATTCCCAAGGAGATGAAAATTCAGGTGTGGCTGGCTGCCACAGGTCACTGTTGGAGAAACGTTTTAACTGGCATATTGTTCATGCATAATTAAAGAAGTTTTAACCTATTGTTAAAACTTCCTCCAGTGCTTCTTGTGTACTGGAGGCTTTGGTGTTTTGCTGGAGTTTAAAGTCTAATTTAGGGCTGACAATGATTTGTCCTATTATCTGCTTCTCTAGGATAATGAAAACAACCGTATGTATAAAATCTCCAGCCAAAATAAGCTTTTAAAAGGTTGCCTCCCCCCCCTGCAGGTTATAAGTGTACTATGTACACCCAAAACAGTACTTAACAGCTAACTCGATGAGTGTTTCTAGCTCTACTTACCGGAGCACTGAACAGACACCATGCTAACTCAATTTATGGAAATGTAAGCCGAGAGAAATGGTACACATTTTTCTACACATACACATTCCCTAGCGCCACTCGGCTGAAACTGTTGTGAACCTCAGCTGTGTGCATGAGTCAGTGCAGTTTCCTGGTTCAGCTGTTGATTGGCTCTTTGGAGAATACCTCTGCTGTAAAACTGTTTCGGCCCCTCTTAATTCCTGTCCTCAGCCCCCTTCAGGTCATGCCACAGCATCTCAATTAGATTAAGGTTAAGGCTCTGGCTTAGCCTCCGCAACAAATTTTCTTTTTTCAGCAGCTCTGTTGTTATTGTTTCACTGTGTGCGCTTTGGGTCATTGTCTGCTTACATCACCCAAAATCTCCAGAGCTGCAGGTCATGATCCGCTGCCCCTAAAGTTATCTTGTAATTTTCAAATTCACTGTTTCCTCAGTGATTTGACAGGGTGCTCTTTCACTACACACATTTTATGACTTTATTTATAGAGAGAGGTACCTCTCTAAACCCACACTTCCAGTTTTTCCTGATTTTAATGAGCTTTTTAAAGTCTTAGTCTCAGATGTTCTTTTCGATTTTCCAGCTTGGGCCATGAAACTACTCTCTGTGTTGAACTTTGTCTGTGTTATTGGTTTAGTTAAAATATTTGTCTCTAATGAATGTAGTGATTTAGAAGACATATTTGAGTGATTATTTCGAAACTTTTTCTCACGACTGGATCTTAAAATATTCCTCTTTTTAAATATATATAATCTTCTATGTCAAAAACACTGCAATTACTCACATCATTGAGCAATTTTTGAATAGCAGTCTTTGTTAAAGGAGGGATAAACAAAGCCTAGTGTAGTTTTCAGATTATACTTTTGTCTCAGCTTCTATAAACACTGCAAACTTAAGGCAGTCATTTGGAATTTCAAATGGCACTCTCAGGCCCTCATTTAAGATGTTACATGATGTCACACAAACTGCAGATGGGAATTAACTGCTAATTTTCCCAAGAGATTGTTTTTGTGCATGGAGGCGGACAAATAAATAAACCAAGCTAAACGTTAGATTTTTGTCTCTGTTTTGGTCACAGGGTCAGCCGTCTGGCAGCTAATCGCCTCCTTCCTCAAGCTCCCCATCTCTGGGACTCACTGCATCGTTGGCGCCACCATCGGCTTCTCTATGGTAGCCATCGGCACAAAGGGAGTACAGTGGATGCAGCTTGTCAAGATTGGTAATGGCAGAAGATTGTATCATTGTGTGTGTGTGTGTGTGTGTGTGTGTGTGTGTGTGTGTGTGTGTGTGTGTGTGTGTGTGTGTGTGTGTGTGTGTGTGTGTGCCTATAATAACTGCCCCATTTTCCAGTGAAACCTGATGGAATAGAAACCACTCTGAGATATGCCCAGTGGAGTTTGATTTTTAGAAAGGTTTCTAGGTTTTTAGTAAACAACAATCTTCAGATTGTGTTTCCAAGTACATGACTCACTTTATACCCAGTACTTTATTGAGTTTAGTTTAGACAGATAAACCTATTTCTTCCTTGTTAAGAGCCTCTGTCATACATCATACAGCATCCAATAATAATGCATACTTTAAAGAATAATAAACTCTCACGTCACCATAAAACTGGTTATTGGGATTTATTCTCATACTTAAATACATAACGCATAAATGAAATGACTTGGAATTCATTTTAGGAAGAGAACTGATGGCTAAAAACACAAAAAACTATTAAAACACAAAATTTCTAGTTGTAGAGAGTTGGCAAGGCTCTCCTGTCGTTTCCTCATTAACATTTTTCAATTCTTCTTCAGTGGCGTCTTGGTTCATCTCCCCCTTGCTCTCTGGACTCATGTCTGGACTTCTCTTTATGCTCATCAGACACTTCATCCTCAACAAGGTAGGCGCACATCACTTTCAACTAATGCTGTGTTCAGTTTTGTGACACTGCCCTTGCATTTGCAGCCGTTGCACTCTCCGCACTCACACTTAGCTGCCAATCTGGTCATTTTAATATAAGAAATCGGAGACAGACTTGCACGTGTACGCCCAACTTGTCTGAAAGAACTTGAGCACAGATAAAAACCCATTTGATATGGCAACACCCGCGTATTTGTTATGTAATGGGAAAGCTCTGGCAGACTAGGAAGTGCTGCAGATCATCCGAGGGTCACGACTGCAGGATTATATATGAGTGAGTCACGGGAAGATTTGCCGTTTGGGCCGGTGTTACTGCATAGATGGGTCAAATTAGGAATGAGTTCATTTTTGCGTCTGTGGGCTATTTGCATCAGAATATTCGATCTTTCTGTTTTGTGTTTGCAGGGTTGAGATTTGTTACTTCTGTAAAATCCACATCCCATTTAGTGTCATTTTACATTTCACCTGCCTCATTAGTCATATTAATTATTAACCTTCTGATAAAAGCAAGCCATGGTTGTGCAAGATGGAATAATTGTATTACTCCACACCTTTAAATTGACCTGAGCTAAACTTTTAGCCAGAAGATGTTCTCATTTTAGCTAATATGTTATTGTGTTGTACATGTTTTGTTTTATGATTTATTATCATTATTGTTGCATTTCCTTTTTTACTTCACAGGATGACTCTGTTCCAAACGGATTGCGAGCATTGCCCCTCTTCTACGCCTCCACCATTGGTATCAACACATTCTCCATCATGTATACTGGAGCTCCATGTAAGTGCTTATTCCCAGTATATCTCTGATTATTTAACCTGACACCAGTGTATGATCAAATTATCACCTCAGGGATGGAAGCGCTTGTTAGTTTGCTCAAAATTCCTCTTGAATGTGTGATGCCAGTACATGATTTTGTATTTTTTTTTTATTTTTTAATGTGTGTTCATTAACTGCAGTGCTCGGGTTGGAGATGCTACCGGTGTGGGCCATCTTTCTCATCACTTTAGCTGGCTCGCTGGTCTGCGCAGCTCTGGTCTGGATATTGGTCTGTCCCTGGATGAGGAGAAAGATTGCAAGTAAGTATCTGTTAAATTTGGTTTAGGGTTAGGGTAAGTGTTGTGTTTAGGTATTTGGTTTTATGTAAACGAATGTCCTCACAAGGATATCCATACAAGTGTGTGTGTGTGTGTCCAGTCTGTCTCTCTCACGCCATGTGAAAACGCTCTGACACCAAACAACGGAAGCCAGGGCATGTGCTTTCTTGTTGGCCTCTGCCAGAGGCACTAAAGCCACCAGAAAAATCCCTGTGAACTCTCCAGTGCTCCACTTAGATTTTTGGGCGTAGAGCTACTTGGTCAGATGAAAGAGGCTAAGATCGTGGCCTGCAGTGTAGAAAGCTTTCAGGATCAGGGCTGGGAATTGTTTCCCTAATGGGAAAACCAGCCCACAGCAAAGCAGGCAGTGCTGTAAAACTCACGACACAGAAAATTAAAACATTGGAAAAAGTAGACAGTGGTGGATAAAGACAAGGCACAGCTCTGTTTATTTTAACTTTGTGCTGGATAAATAAAAGGTTCTTTGTGTAAGAGCTCAAACACTTGATCCAAAAAATCTGATCGATGCCAGAAATGCTTTGCACTATAAAGAAATATAAATAAAATTTAATAAGAAGCTGAGTGGTATTTATAGGCCATGAAAAATAATATCTATGTTTAGGCCAAAAAAATGAATGTTTTTTTCCACTGACTCGTGGTTTGTGTGACTGTGTCATGAACCCCCTAATGCCTGCGAGGATTACAGGTAAAATTATTGGTGCTAATCTGGATATTACTGCATCCACTTAAATAAAACAGGTCATAACTCTGATTGGGTTTTTTTTCTCTACTGGGGTATTCAAAGAGTCGGGTAGGCACTGGGATAATTTAGATAATCTGTTTCTTGTCAGAAGTTTTGTCTCCCGAACCTGAAAGCAGAAGCAACAGCTTTTTTTAAGCGTGAAAAGTTGCAAATAAATTCTAATCTTTTTTTTTTTCTTTCCCTTTTTTTGTCTAACTATTGTTTTGCTTTCTTAACTGGCTGCCATCCAGATTGGTTTCCTTGAAATCCTTTAATAATAAAAGGCTGCCACAATACAGTTGTGGCTTTCCTTTCATGATGGATTTAAAGCAACCTGCAAAAATGTCCTAACTCGGTGCTCTTTCAACTGCTGCTTGATCTCCTCCAGGTCGTTTAAAGAAAGAGCAGGCTCTGTCGAGGATTTCTGATGAGAGCCTGGATAAGATCCCTGAAGAGGAGGAGGAGAGCCCCGTCTTCAAAGAGTTACCAGGGGCGAAGGGCACAGATGAGGCTGTGATGCCGCTCACAGGCGGCAGCAGTGACCGGGGCACCCGCGAATCCAGCAGCGAGCTCACCAACCTGGCGAATGGAGGCACTATCCTGCCAAACGGCAGGGTGTATGGTACAACTGGACATTTATAATAATATTTGATAAGAGGAGAGTAACTATAGCTTTATTTATGCGTTAATACTTATTAGCATAAATAAATTTGCCATTAATGGAGATCAAACTCGTCGGTCATCATCATTAATATCCTGCTCCCACGCAGACTTTTCATTAATCGTCTGTCTTCCAGGTCGGACACACTCAATGACGAACGGCAGCCTCAAATCCCCCATCTCTAACGGCAGCTTCAGCTTCGATGGCCACATGCGTAGCGATGGCCAGGTGTACCACACGGTGCACAAAGACTCGGGTCTGTACAAAGACCTGCTTCACAAAATCCACCTGGGCCGCATGGATGACAACGAGCGCTCCAACGCCGGCCCGCCTGACAACAATTACCGCCTGCTGCGCCGCAACAACAGCTACACCTGCTACACAGCGGCAATATGCGGCATGCCCGTCCAGCCGATGCGCTCCGAATCACGCGAGGACAGTGAAAAGCTGGTTGGTGAGGGAGGCGGCAGGAGCAACAGCGTGTCTTACTCCAAAAAGCGGATACGCTACGACAGCTACTCATCGTACTGTAACGCCGTGGCCGAGGCTGAGATCGAGGCCGAGGAGGGCGGAGTGGAGATGAAGCTTGCCACAGACCTGGAAGGGGTGGAGGAAGAAGGGGCTGCACCTCCAGGGCCGGACGACTTGGAGGATCAGGAGGAGAAGGACAAACCTGAGGTGTTTCTGCTTTTCCACTTCTTGCAGATCCTCACCGCCTGCTTCGGTTCTTTCGCCCACGGAGGCAACGATGTCAGGTGCTGCCCCCTACGTGTTGCATGACAGATAGCGACCTTTATGGTCCAGAGTACATTTCTCTGTCAACTAAATATAAAAAATCATCTTCACGCTGCTCTTTGGACTTGAGTATATAATGCCTGAATAAGGTTTTTATCTACTTTCTTGTTTGTAGTAATGCCATTGGGCCTTTGGTGGCACTGTGGATGATCTATGAACAGGGCGGTGTGATGCAGGATGCTGCCACTCCTATCTGGCTGCTGTTTTACGGTGGTATAGGCATCTGTGCCGGCCTGTGGGTATGGGGCCGCCGCGTCATCCAGACCATGGGGAAGGACCTCACTCCCATTACCCCCTCAAGGTGAGAAAGTCGCCTCACAGGAGAGTGAGTGCACATGTGCATGTCTGTGGATGCGGTTGGGTGCGTTTGAAGGAGAGTTGTGCTGCAGAGGTGAACTATCCACCATGCTTTGGTTTTACACGCTCCATAGAGCCTCAACACGCTGACACAAACAAGTTCATAGAGGGCTCCCAGCCTCCATGGTGAGTACTTACTTTCCCACAGCCGTATTAGAATGCTTGTGCACAATGTCTTAAGGGCAGTAAAGTGCAAATGAACAATCAGAAGATACTTAGTAATCTATGTGCAGACAGCAAAATGCATAAAGCAGTTTGTCTGTTGTGTAACTAATGAATGTTCTGATTTTCCCTCACTCTCTGCCAGGGAGTGACCTGCACACACAGTGTTGATGTGCACTCATGTTTATCATCAGAGGTCAGACAGATCGTTTAAGTGAAAAGATCTGTGTGTTCAAATCCATTACATTTGAGTTTATTAGGTAAAATACAAAGACTGAATGGATTTTTTTTATTACTTTTTCCTGCTATAAACGTATAAATAAAAATTTGGTGATAAATAAATCTTGATCTCAGCATTAAGCACACTATTTATGATTTTGGGAATCATCCCAGACTTTGCTAGAAATAATTCTTACTACTTTTTTACAGAAATCTGCTTTAATAATAGTATCTTAGTGGTGCCTAGGGAGTGAAATAGTAGCGCTTTTTTTTTTCTCAGATTTTTTTGACCTATTACATAAAAAATTCTGAATAAAGAAGTAGACTTTCGGACCACAACAAACAAAGCCTGAGGACACTGGCAGTAGACGTCTCACATCCACAAACCCGTGCTGTTGCTCTGTCCTTGACTTCAGTCTCCTCCTTCCTCTCTCTCTTCTCTTCCCACGCATAAGATGAAGAGTTTGCGCGCGTGTGTGTGTGTGTGTGTGTGTGTGTGTGTGTGTGTGTGTGTGTGTGTGTGTGTGTGTGTGTGTGTGTGTGTGTGTGTGTGTGTGTGTGTGTGTGTGTGTGTGTGTGTGTGTGTGTGTGCATACCACCGAGTTGTTTGTGTGCTGAGGAAACCGAACTCTGCAAGTCACTGTGCATTGAATGTACTGTATGTGTCCGAGCATGCATGCACATTAGGGTCTAATTGTTCCAGCAAGGCGTTTTGAGGTTTGCGTGTGTGCGTGCGTGCATGTGTGTGTTTGAGTGGCTGTGTTTTGTTGCCTGGCAGGAACATCACACAGGGTTGCAGGAAGCTGTTTGGCATTCTGGGTGAAGAGAAGTAGAGCAGGAGGGGTGAGGGAGGGCCACAGTGGGAACCGTAGCCTCTCTTCTCCAACCGCAGGGAGGGACGCCAGTCTGACTCTTGCACTTTTCTTCCCCCCCCCCCCGTCCTCCTTTCTCCTTCCTACCCACTCCTGTAAATCACTATTTTTGTGGTTAACCCTCTTCTTCTTCTCAGCGCCCTGCTTTTTTCTTTTTCTTCATTCCTTTACATCTTGGTTTTTTTTTTTTTTTTACGTCTCACCTAAAGAGCTTTCTCTCTCTCTCTCCCCTTTTCCCTAAAGTCTCTTTCTCACGCTCACGCCCACGCCATCTCATTATTTTCCCTTCCCTCATTTCTCCTCTTTTTGTTTGGGCTCTCTCTTTTTTGTCTGTCTCCTTTCTCTCTTAATCTCCCTCCTTCCATCACCAGCTTAGACTTTTTGCCAGGACCCAAAGACAAATTTGCACTGGTTCACCGTTCTAAAGACTTGATTTCCTCCAGTGTCTGTTTCCATGCATCACTCTGAAAAGAAGTTTGTTTGGGGCAAGGACACAGAAGTGTTTATATGTGTGTCTGCGGTCTATGTGCCCGGGAATATATTTTAGCAGCCGCAGCGAACACCTAAAAAGTGCAATGTATCACAGCAGTAAAAAGACTTTTGAAACTTGAAGTATGGATTTTCATCCTTCTGCCCAGCTCTGCTGTTGAAGCACCACAGGGACAGATTGCTGCAGATCTACCAGGCTCTGCAAAGCTTAACCAGCAGAACTCAGAGAAACACAAACAATCATATCTCTTTGTGATGAGTCGATATGGCACACTTGTCCAGTTGTGTATAGTTTATTGTTGCTGTTGAGAGGTGGAGCGAATGGTGTGAGTTTTTTCTGTAGCTTTCTTGCAAGACCCTCTACTCCTACATTCTGACATGAGCTGGGGGAAAGCACAGGTCTAAGTAATACAGTTAACATTTGCCTAATGGCTATCAATTTCTGTAGGCCATGAGTTGGGGCCAAGTGGCCATTTACAAATGGGTTCAAAATTAATCAGGTGACATCGCTGGTGCTCTGCTGTCTTAGAGATTGGCTCCTGCTGCTCGACCACTCCACACTCCGCCTGCAGTGACATTTAAATTTCAGTCGTATCTTCATCTGGAACCTTAGCTCAGTGTTTCTGACGAATGTTATTGGCTGCCATCTAGTAAGAAAAAAGCCACATTTTTCTCCTTTTAAGTTGCATTTTCATGCATTTAGTTTAATTTTTTTCCCCTCTTTTATGATTTGGAAGTTTATTCTAATGTCTAATGTCTTCTCTGTGTGTGTCCTGAAAGCAGCTGGTGGCTTTAGAGAAACTGTCTTCTAGTAAGCACAAGGCAGCACAGAAACACACCAACACAAAGGCCTGTTTGTATATCACATACTGAAACTGTGTCCATTATGAATAACACACTAGTGTGTAATACCTGGTAGAAATGCTGTGTTTATTGTGTGTGTGTGTGTGTGTGTGTGTGTGTGTGTGTGTGTGTGTGTGTGTGTGTGTGTGTGTGTGTGTGTGTGTGTGTGTGTGTGTGTGTCAGATATTTAATATTATTTCTGTTTTTCAAATGTGTGTTGGGTATACTTTAAAGAACTGCTGAATGCTCTGCAATGGTTTTATATGTGGATGCCAGTGAGATCGTGCCATCATGAGCATCATCCAAGACATCACAATGAAGAATGTCTCTTTGCTCCCTCCCCCCTTCCCTTCCTCTCCCTTCCCTTCCTTCCACAGTGGATTCACTATTGAACTGGCTTCTGCAGTCACAGTCGTGTTCGCTTCCAATATCGGAATCCCTGTCAGTACCACACACTGCAAGGTATGACTGAGTGGCCTTCCAGCTGGCCTCTCAACTCCCTTTCAGGCATTTCCAGGGGACAGGGAGCTCACACTGCCTCCCAGGCCGCCGTGCTGGACTGAGCTAGAATCGCGCACACACACCGCTTTAGCTATAATTAGTGCTTAGTCATGTCGTGAGATAATTAGCTAAAATCTCCCTACAAGTGCTCTGCTTCTTAGTTAAATTTCTCCACAGAAATCAAAGCTCAGATTATTGTGGCAGAGAAAAAAAAGGATAATTGCAGTTTATGAAAACGTGGGTCTTATTTATTAGTTTTGACCTTCTTTTCTGTCTGTTGTGATCACTTGTACAAGCTAGGCCGAAAGCCGTGAGCACGACATCATTAGTCCAACAAAGTCAGTAACACGGGCCCTACTGTCGGGTGTGTTGTGGGGGGGAAAAAAAAAGCAAGAAAGTATTTTCCTGTGGAAATCAGCAGGGAGCCTGACTCGGTTAAATTTCCTAATACCAGTTTTACAGTTACATTTTAATTTTATCATTAAAATCTCTTTAAACATTATCCTCTAGCTGATTTACTGAAATCCAGGCGATAAAAATTCTCGTAAGTCTGAGTTGCCTTTAATTATTACAGGGCGCTCCAGGCGGCTTTTCAAATAGCAGAAGAAGCTCTGCTCAATTGTTTTTGGTCCGATTTGCCATTTCTATCATTTCCATCCTCATGAGTATGAAAAATGAACCCTAATATTTCCAGTTTGGTAAAGTGTTTCCCACAGTGATCACAGTAACAGCATCGTTAGTAGAAATCGTTGTCAAAACGATGTAAATACCACTCATTTTCTCATAAACGAGACTTATCCTCCGCAGGAACTGATAATCCTAACCAATCTTTGAGGTGCATGAGAAGATCAAAACGAATCCATGTCCAGCCCGCTACAACCAGCCCCAGGCAGCAGTGTGCAGCCCCTCTCCCCTGTTCTTTTCAGGAACAGCAGATCGAGGCTGGAATTCGAGACGGACCCCACCAGTCCCAGTCCTCCCCTGCCCGCCCCCATCAACACGGTGTCTCATTCTCTGTTTCATTTCCACCAAGTCTCTTCCATTTTGCCCTCTTAGCACTGGCATGGTTTGGTGTGTGGGTTTTCGACCCTGCCGTGCTTGTCCGCAAGCAGACCTCAACCTCCCAAATACCTATCACCCCCCCCCCCCCCCCCCGACCCCCGAAACCCACCTGTCACACTTGTTTTCCACTTTTTTTTACCTCTCCATCTTTCTCTGTCTGTCTCTCTACTCATCTATCTTCACAGCGGATTTTGCATTGAAGTAATGAGTGCGCTAACAGTGCTTGTTGCATCAAATGTGGGCATCCCAATAAGCTCCACCCACTGCAAGGTATTGGTAGTGAAGTCATCCTAGAGAGCCCTCCGGGAGCTCGCCTTCATCGCTTCACCTGTAGCTGTCAATCGCCAAAGCCAATCACAACTCCCGAAGTTGACGTTTTGATTTCTCGTGCAGTTTTCCTTCAGCAACACAACCCCAAGTTTGACTGAAAGGTAGCTTTGTAAGATTAAAGAATGTTATCAGGCAGTTACGTGCATGTTTATTAGACATACAGCAAATACATAGATATCATCTTTATTTATTTATTGTTTTTTGTTTATTAAATTAGTAGTAAAAGTTTTTTTTAATAGATGAAAAACTAGGAATATTTGCTAAACAAATACACAAGTAGAGAGTTTGATGATAATATTGATATCACTAAATATTAAGCTATTGCCGTTAGCCTCTTAGCTACTTGTAAAGCTGAAGCTGGATGAAACACCCGAAATGTTTGTTTTTAGCTTATATAAGATCATACGTGCAATAATCAGTGAAAACAGGAATGCAAAAATGTTAGCTCCACTGAAGGGAAACTGCACAAGACTCAAAACTGGGTTTAAGTTACTGGTGATCTATTTGTCTAAACATCAATATCATCGCCATCCATACCTTATCTTCATTTCTCACCTCCAAATGCCTTCGCGTTTCCTTCCTAAAAACCTTGGATAATCAACTGCTCTGCTAAAATGCTAAATCTACTGATGGTTAGAGGTATATAATCGTGGTGGTGATTTGAATGATTTAGTGATTCTTATTTATTTGTTTATTTTAAATGTGGAGATGGTCCACAGATGATGCTGGACTAAAAAAAAAACCACTAGCAAGACTTGCAGCTCTTTGACATTTTAAATTGTTTGGTTTTCAGAAAGTAGCCAGCAACATCTCTCAACATCTTCAGTGTGTGCGTGCGTGCATGCGTGCGTGCGTGTGTGAGAGAGAGTGTGTCTGTATCTGTGTCACTGGCATCCATTCGGTTTCAGTGAAGTTCTGTTGTGTATGAGTGATAATTTTTCTTTTCAGGTCTTTTGTGTGTGTGGGTGTGGAAGTTAAACCGAATGGATGGGTGTGTGGGTCGGTGTGGTATGGTAATGTGCAGTGACTCGTTTCAAAAACTCAAAAGCAATACGAACACTGAGGTCACACCGAGTTCAGAATTTGTTGCTCCGTGCTTGAGGTACTAAAACCATCAAACAAACAATGTGACCACTGAGTTAAATATTGTTCAACACATGCACACCCTGCTTTGGAAAGAGGAGAATCCAAGAAATGCTACATTAAAGTATCTTGCGTTTAAGTAGAGAGGCTACATGACCTGAATGTCTTTTCTGGGAGATATTTTTGTGAGTCTAGTAGAGCTTAGTCTTATTAAGACTGACTAATAAACCAAAAGAACAGGCTGGACTCTGTTGGCCCGACCTTCCACATTTAGTCAGCGTGTGACAGACGGTGTCTCATGTTGCTGCGGCCATATAAGAGCAGGGAAACGCGGTTTAACTCCCGCCCACCTGTAGCGTCACTAAGAGCTGAAACCACTCACTGCACGTTACTCCAACACTCAGGTGTGTCGCTTTGAGTCTTTGAACATGGATTAGAAAACAATCTCTTTTGTATTCTGAAGTTATTTCTATCAAAAGAAAGAAGTGGAAGTCTGAAATTTGCAGACAGATTTGCAAAAGCTAACTAGCTCTAGTTTAGTGCTTTTTGATATTTACAGCCTAATATTAAGTAAATAATAGACTGTTGCTACTCTGGAGCTGCTGATTTCAGGCTTCCACGGATACCAGATTTAATTTATGCTGTGATAACCTCTATAATCTGCTTGCAGTCACTAACGCAGACACTGATCTGATTTTGAAGAGCTGCAGGTTGCACGTGGCCTTTCTGCTGACCTGTTGATATGTTATCACCTTTTGTTCGTGTGTCTTTCTGGCCGCACTCTTTGGTGGAAGTTTTTTTTGTTGTTGCTCAGTACAAGTTTTAGATACAGTTAATATACCAATTACTACCAGTTTCAATATCAATTACATTAAATTCAAAGTATCAAAGTATTTTTTTGTAAGAGTCCATATAGTACGAAAATGGACTTGAGTATGTATGTACATATTTTTCTTATACTGTCCCTCTGTGAAGCATGTTAGCTCACCCCCTGTCTAAAAAGTTGCTGACCACACTCTACTAACTGGCTTCTTCTTGCCTGACTTCCACAAACAGGAATTTGATTCTTTTTAGCCCCATGTTTTCAACCTAGTGCTTCTGTGTGTGCTTAAAATGACCATGTAAGGACATCCATGCCGAGGTGATGTCATCTCGGGACGAGTAGAAAAAAAACGTAGTCTGAAGCCTGAGCTTTAGCTCATAGAGATTACTTTTACATACGCTGTCCTCATTTTTTGAAACTTTGCTCGTGTTCTAAATAAGCATGCAGTGTTTTATGTGGGAGCAAATTAGGAAAACCATAAAAGGAGCCCTTAAATAGAATATTTAATATTAAACTTATTATTATTGTTGTTGCAGAAGAATTTGAGGACTTCTTCAAGTGCTGACTGATACTGTTAGAGGAGACTAACACATAATTTCCACCAATCACCATCTGCAATTTAATTAATCAGCTGTTGCTGTTATCTTTTCTGTCCAATAGGGTTAATTAGACAATTAACCACTTACTGCACAAGAGAAGAGTTAAGCATTGCAAAACATGCCTTAAGAATAGCTGACGTAATCTGACTGCAAAACAATCTTGGAGAAACTTCCATCAAGAGAAAAGCGTGGACAACCTGTAGCTCTTTATACTGACTTTGGCTTTGCTGCGTTGAACGTTTTGTTCTGTGCTGCTGCTGATTATTTTTCTTTCTTCCCTCCTTGCTGCGGCCTCCAGGTGGGCTCAGTTGTGGCTGTGGGTTGGATCCGCTCCCAGAAAGCAGTGGACTGGCGCCTCTTCAGGAACATCTTCCTGGCGTGGTTTGTCACGGTGCCTGTGGCCGGCCTGTTCAGCGCCGCCGTCATGGCCCTGTTTGTCTACGGCATCCTGCCCTACGTCTGAGGGCGCAGCGCCGGGAGGGAGAGCAGAGGAGGAAAAAGAGAGTCGGAGAGAGAGAGAGAGAGGGGGAAACTTGGGTAGATGTCATATCTCGAATGTGTGGGTTGCTGATAGAAGAGAAGGAAGAGAGTCGATGCACAAGGGTGACGAGGAAGAAGGGAGGATGGTTTACAGGTGGACTTGGTTGTACTGTAGATGTGAGGAGGGTTGGTTCACATGCTGCCTGGCTCCGTAGTCCAGAGATCTTTTTGACTCATTTGAGTTCCCAATCGGTTTTTATTTATTCTCTTTCTTTTTGGTGGGATTGATTAAAAAACAAAAGTGTAACTAGTGTACCATTCAATCTGCTGTACATAAGACAATAACAGGGGACTTACTGGTAACTTCTAACAAAACACGTGACAGTCTCCTTAAAAAACAAAACCACGTAAATATAAAAAATACAGAAATAAAAATGATCAAAAAGCAGTTTATTCTGCTAACATAAGCCAGCAGACTCGCCTGCAGTAAATCCATATCCTTCTGCCTGAAATTCTAGGCAGCACAATCGGTCAAGTGCTTACTTTTTATTATCGTTATCATTGTTCCAAAATGCCAGGGGTGAAAAAAACAACAAAAAAACAAAACTAAACTGTACATATTGTGATATTGGGTCGAGTGTGATTCGTTGTATTGCGGCTTGCTTTCAAACAAAAGAAAAGATGTGCGCGTGGTCAACCAAACCCATCTGTCATCTCACTTTCAACATGCTAGCCGGTACAACTGGGGCCAAACGGAACGGACGCCTCAGAGAGGAGCGGTGAGACTGTCACTCTGCTTTTGTTTTTTTATTATTATTATTATTATTTTTCACATGATACCATAGGAACCTAATTTACTAAAGAGTTGATTTTTTGTTTTTGTCAAGAGCTCCTGTATGTTTTTAGAGATCTCATATTTTTTAATGATGTATTATACTGTAATTTGTACTGTAAATAATGTCCTTTAAGAGTTTGGATGTGGGGGTCTGGGATGGGGGATTGGGGATGCGTGCGTGCGTGTGAGTGTGAATGGTTTCAGAAAAGTGGGTGGGCGGGGGGGGGGCCTCTTCACCTCATAATGATGTCAGAATTCACGGTTAGTTTCAACCCCCGCTGCTCATGGGAAACTCCCACCGATGAACACTTGGCAGGTTTTTCTGAAGTTGGCAGAAGAATATTGATTAGAACAAAGTGTTTTGCTTTACCAAACCCATCCACAGCAGAGGAAGTGAGAGTTGCCGTTGCATTCACTGTTTTATTGCCTGGGTGAATTGAACAGTATTGACAGAAGGTTCTTTTGTTAACGGCTCCCTCCTCGAGGAGATACGCAGATAGCGAGGGACAGTGAGGTTGCTCTTTAGAGAGCAGAACCATGCCAAAGTAAGTTGTTGTCACCATGTCTGTATGCCAGATAAATGAGGTACAGCAGATGCCAAAACTGATCAGATGTACAAAAAATAAAGCACTGATTAAGTTTAGTAAAAATGTTTGCATATCATCATCCATATGCCTTTGACTTTGGATAAAGCAGGAGTCATTTCCTTATATCAAAGGCTCCCTGCCCACTGATGAACCTTTACATTTTTTCATATTCAGATCATCTCAGATCTCGCACCGCGGTTATCCGAGATTATCCGAGTCCAGGTTTCAAATCTAACAGAGTGAGACATGCAAAAAGCTAAGGCCTTGTGATCTGTCATATCGAATACTTAAATTGTAAAGCGTTATGCAGACGTCGAAAGGAAGAGGACTCAATCCAAGCCACACGAGTAGCTCCTCAAAATGGGCAGGTGTTGTTTGGAGCAGAGAAGCATTTAGTCTCTCAATCACATCTGATTCAGTCTAAGCGCCATGTCATGAGGTGTGTGAATCACAGCCCGGTGAGGGTTTCAAGGCTGCTCATGCCACAAAAATATCACAAGACTTTTGTCTTAGGACTTAAGGTTGTATTCGGAGGTAGAACTGATCATCACCAGCTTTTTAAAACGGTCACCTGACCTGTAGATGAACAAAGTCTTTTTTTTTCTTTTAATTTGAACAAACTCGATGCCAGGTGTCGCAAGTTGTTTTTGTTCTTGTGGTGTGTTTCCTCATTTCTTGTTTTGTTTGTTTGTTTGTTTTCTCTCTCTCTCATGAACAAATCTATGCTTACGTAGCCACTTGCCTTGTAACTTTGTGTTTTACTTTGTGCAGAAAAAGTAAACTAATTATGTACTGTGGTGTTTACATCGTAACCATATTGTAGAGTTATCTGAAAAACAAAAAACCCACAAAAAAACAACTGTTGCCTAATGATGCCAATGAAAGACAAACTATTAACCGTGAGTTTTTAAGTGCAAGTAAAAAAATTTTTAAAAAAATAACCAGAAGTGTCTAGAGAGAAAGAGAGCGAGAGCAAGTGTGTGCGCAGTGACTCGTTTTTCATTTTGTTTCTTGTAGCGGTAGTGCTGATCCTGACCCCCGTCACCTTACACTGCTACTACAATGCATTAACACTACATGTATGGGTGCAATTCAGTAATAAAGAGGATAACTAGAGAAATTTCATCAGAACTATATTTTTCTACCATATCTGAGTTTTAACCGGGATGAGCTTCCGGACACTTTGGAGGACACTCTGTGGGGCTGATGGTAAAATCTGGCCAATTGGGATTAGTTGTTGTAAGACTGTAATCGCAGCAATACTGAGAAATGGTCTTATTTCAGGGTGCCATGTGCCACACTTCCTCTCAGCCCGGTGGGTTCCTCTAACATATAGACTGATGTGTCGGTTGCCAGTAGATCAGATTTTTAAATTACCATTTTTATTTTTGAATTTTTGATGAAAACACTTTGTAATTTTGTTTCCCTACTGCTTTGGCCACGAGCTTCAAGAGCAGCACAGCACCGTGCCAGAAAACCATTGTGTAGGACTGACCTGATGAAGATGAATGCAATGAGTGGTATCTGGAAACTTGATTGTGAGGAAATTTGTTTCCTTGTTTTTTGGCAGGTTAGCGCTGTTGAAGCTCATGGCCTTCTACTTTTCCACAGGCTGTGTGTTGTTCAATGGGGCTGCACAGAGCCGGTGTGTTCAAATCCTTTTGTGTTTGTTCTGTGATGCCCGGAGGAAGAATATTTAGAAGGAATTTTGTGATGACACAAAACATTTAGCCTCCCCCCCCCCACCCAGGAAAATATGCAGCAGAGATCTGAAGCTTTCATGGATGTTTTTTTCCCCTTTGTCTTTAAAGCAAGCCAGTGTTACGGCCAACTTCTAATTGCTAAACAGCTGAGGCGCTCTGGCCTCAAGCAAATGGCACAAAAATGACAAAAATTAGTAAAAGCAGACGGTAGCCTCAAAATTTTTTAAATCTCTCATGCAGTCGTGAGGATAGCATTTTGTGCTATTTTATTTCTTTGGATTCTATTTTATACTATGGCATTTATAACTGCTGAAATAAAAGCAGTTTAAACCTTAAAAATCTATATTCATAATATGAAGTCAGAAGCTGAAGAAAGACTCTTTCATTTGCCAGCTTTCTACTCTGAGGCTTGTGGAAGTTTGTTGCTCTGGTGCAAGATTTACTAAACAATATAATGAGCCGGAAAAAACTTTATTTCCTTCATGCATTAGGAGGTTTGTTTGTGAATGGACTGAGGTCAGCCGGCATGCATCGCGTGTTTGATTTGTGCAGTGTCACCATCCTCTGCTGCAGCCCCCCTTTGTAACTCACACTGTCATTTTCTATATTGTTTTCCATGCATTCTCAGTCCTGATGGCCAAAAGGGATGCACTGCTCAAGATGGGGAGGGAAAGTGAAAATCGCCTTCTGCTGGCAGCTTTAAGTATCTGAGAGAAAGGGCTACATCCTGAGCCGGCAACAGGAAATATATACATCTAACGTGGTTCCCTGTAAAATCCGAACACTTTCAAAATTTGATCACAAACGGAAAAAAAAGATTGGGCGTAGGGATGACCACGGCCCCTAGAGGGCGCAGTTTGACACGTTCCCTCCCCGTAGAGAGGGACAGCATTTTAGACGGACTGTTTCAACGATTGGTTGAATTGCCATTGAGGGAGCTGCTGTGCTTCTGCCGCATTTCAACTGTTTATCAACCTTTTTGTAGACAAAAAACGAAACAAAAAAAAACAGAATGTGCCATTTCTTTCTCCCTGAATGTGCAATACAAGCCGTTTCTCGTGAAGGTGCAACTACATTGCCGTCACTTTAGTGGTCGTGTGTAGCTCCACCTGCCCTGGTGTCATAGCGCCCTCTCCTGTGTGTGTGGGACTAGCACCGCCTCCCAAAGGCGGAGCAGCATCAGCTCAGACTTTCATCTGGATGTGGCGTGCTGTCTCCTAGTTGTCGGGTCTGTTTTGTAATAGAATGTGCTCCTTGGCTGGCCTGCAGGTTTTACAGCTCTGTGATGTCTCTTTACTGTTTACTGCTACTTAACTGTCCGGTCCTTCAGAAATAAGATGCATATATATATGAATACAAATGAATAAATTAAAAAAGAAATAAAAAAAATCTAAAGAAACTGTAGCCTGCTTCTACAAAATCTTAAAGCTCTTCTGATTTGCATATATCGTACTGTAATGTTTTATTTAAGATTTAGTGAGAAAATGTCTGCATTTAAACTAAATTATGGGAATTAAAATTACAAAGAGTACCTAAAATCCACTGAGTTGTGTCTTACTTTTGTAAAGGTGTGTGGTATGTGTTTGTATGCTGCATAAGGAAAGCTGGGAAAGTGTATAATTAAACACTGAGGCTTTATTGCATAGTAGGCACAAGAGACGGATATTTAAGACAAGTTACCACATTGTTTATTTCACATAGTGTTTATTTATTTTTTTTGCATTATGGGTAAGCTAGAGAACATCTGGCAATGGGATCAGACCATCGCTGATGCTAGCGAGTTCTTGAACCACACCATTTTGTTTCCTTTTATACAAGATAAAGATGTCTCATGTTAGGAGTTATGCATGTATTAAAAATCCAACAGTGGAAAGGAGCCACAGGACCTTTGGGCCCCTACTTCCATTTAGTAGTGTTGGACCACACCCAACCTCTCGATCGTGATTACAGGAATGTAGTTAACATTGTAAAGTTTTGACTGGTTTTAGGTCCAGCGTTATTGAGGCATGCTGATAAAATGTAACCACAGAGACAGAAACACCTGATAAAGTATTCAAAAAACACCTCCGTGGCAGTTCCTGTTGCAGTATAAAACTCACAAGGTAAAAACAATAACACCCCACCCCTTATTTAGCTTATTTAAGTCAATAAAGAGACAAAAAAAACCAACTTTTGATATACAGTCCGAGTGTTTTGTTTTGTTTTTTTTTAAATCCAGTCCAATCTCTGGTATTATGAACCCAACAACGGCAACTTGCTTTATACAGTGTGTAGTTTCCACTGCATCTAATATGAACTTCTGCTCATGCTGCGTCTCTTCTCATTTCCCCCCACTTTGCATGCATTTGGTTTCCTGCAGCAACCGACCTCTTTAAAGACCAAATGAATCTGCCAGATCTTTTCAGGCTGCTCTTATTTAGGGTTTTGAGCTGAAATAATAATTCACTGACTTGGCTCAGATTGCACTTTAAGTTCTCAGCAGCATTGCTGTCTGAGCTGGGTTTCATTTAATACATCTCTACAGTAACGGTGAAAAATGCTGGTTTGATGCTGGCACACAGCAAGTGACACCATTTGCGTTCAGAGGGATAATGGTTTCCATTTCACATCGGTTAAATCAGTAACCAACAAGAAATGGAAACCATAACCTCTCTGCAGTGTTTCAGTAACACACAGCCTGCGTGCTTTGTGAATGGTATTTGTCCACTTATGTGTGGTTCTCGTCCTCATCTTAATTGACAACAGACAACCCTTCAGCTGTGATGAAATGTGGCTCCTGCACTGCAGTAAAAATCTCATCAGGGTTCAGGGTGGAGGTTCACTTCATTTTAAGCCCCTGACCTCCTCCTTTGTCTGCAACCACCGGTTTGCATGCTTAACTTCAAACACCAAGTCTAATTTGTTTGTAGTATGTTGCAGATGTGTCTTTCTGTGAATCAATTTTCTATAAAGACCTTGTTTTCAAGTTGTTCTTGAAACGCGGTATGTCTCCAGATGACGATGATGAAAGTATTTCACAAAAGACCTTGCAGTCTTTTCAGCAAAGCTGTAAAAAATTAGCCTTAATTTTCAACTACATGATTCTTAAAAAGTCCCAGTCCTGCCATTGCCATCGATTGGAATTTGTAGATGCTAAAATTGTCCACTGTTCCATTCTGCAGCAGTGACGTCATTATATTTAGAAACAAAGGTTAAGAATGACACCTATGTGCTTTAAAAACCAAGACGTGTTTATTTTGTGTGTTATTCCAGACATATTGTCCACTGTTCCATTGATGTTTGAGATTCTTTGGCCCTAGATGGTCTGCTCACATGACACATGGCAGACAGGCCGGAGATACGGCTATTTTTATTCTATATTGGTATTCATGTGGCGTTCGTGTGTTCAGATTTGCATAAGTTCACAGTGAAGCATAACAGATATTCGTCTGGATTTGTGCGTGTTCATGTGAGGAGGAAAGTGCAGCTGCCATAATGTGAGCAAAAAAAAACACTGGAGTATTTGTGCCTTTAATAGTTAATGTGTTGTTTTTTTTCCTAACTGTGCACAGAAAAACTGTGGAAATTTTCCCCAGGTAAGTTTCCACTACATTTTAATGACCCAAGTTAGTCCAGTGGTTGTCAAGGAAATCAACTTTTACAAAGATGATTTTTGTAAATTTGAGATTATCATGCTGTTTATTTCTCCCAAACTTAATTTAACTGTGAAAATACAAGAACAGCCGAGCTGTCCTGCAAGTCAAAAACCAGGGCAAAAAAACCAAAAGTTCATTAGCGCCACTATAATCTCAAGGATAACCGAAGAGACTCATACCCTTGTTCTCATTTCTGTCAGAGAGAGCTCAGTAATAAAAGCCATTCCACACTGACAGATGTGCCTCACTCTTTGTGAGTTACACAATGTCAGAACTCAAGGTGAAATCTTTTTGTTATTGTTATTAAAAAAATAACCCACACTCAGTTTAGTCCAGTGTGTCAATCTGCTGCTGTGAATGAGGACAGGAGAAGACCAACTGAGAATGCCTTGACCTGTAAGATAGGCGTTTATTCTTTTTCTTGTAACCATGTTCTGTACATGCTCGCCAAGAAGTTAGCAACTGAGAGAAAAAAAAAAAAAAAAAGAAAGTAAAAAAACCAAACAAACAAACCAGAGAGCAGGATTGAGTTAGTTCATTTCCATCCAAAAACATTTTTTATTGTCCTCCAAACTGAAAGGTTTACCCTGTGATTTGGCTTCTTTGATAAGCCAAAAAACATACATTGCATTTCCTCAGGTAGCAGTGGAGGCATACAAAGATCGTTTTGAGTGAGAGAAATTAATGGAAAGAGCAATACAGGATTCTCTCCTTCAAGTCACATGATGAGTAATCTTTGCATTCATGAGTAATGGAGAGAAGATTAATCTCAGATCACTGGAAGCTTGAGAAAGTAGCATCTGATCTTCATTAAGAGAGAAAGGAGGGAGAAGATGAAAAACAAAACAAAAAAAAACAACCACATGAAGAACAGGGTCGCGTTTCTTCCATGTTAGAAAAGGCCTGAAAACTGTCACACTGCTGAGATAGTTTCATCTCTGGTTGCCTCCAAGTTGTGTATCGCTTTTATGTAGAGCATCTGTAGTGTACACAAATGGACACTGGATATGCAATTCAAAACCAAAGTGCCCACAGTTGATAGAAAGCAAGGTCACATGACCCAAAACAGGTAATGTCACACAAAGGGGAGGGAGGAGGGTGAGATTGGACTTGAAGGTAACCAAACGCCGTCATCAGTCTGTGTTCGTGTGTGTGTCTAGTGTGTGCGGTGAAGTGCCGGCGATGCGGCACTCAGCACCATTAATGTACAGTTACTCAGGTGTACGAACAAAAAGAGAAAGACCTCCCCGTCTAGTGACTGTGCAGTTAAAAATGGGCACATGGTGATTTAAGCTCATGCTTAAGTTGTGGTAAACCATCCAAGCACTTCTTTAATTTATAACTATAAATACACAGCAGCGTTTTTACCAGAGAGGCTTCTGTCTGCTCCTCTCCCTTGGTGAGTGGAGTGTGTGACAAGTTTCTCTTAAAATGGCTAACTACGCTTTACTCATCTGCTAAAGGAAACACGGGTTATGTGGATTTGATTATCAACTTTCATATAGATTTTTCTATAATATATTTATATAGTTATTTTTCCTTTCTCTCACGCAGCCACCACTCTTGCTTTCACATTCTCTCGTCTCACTACTTTTATTCAATGGACCACATAAAACATGGGGTGGAGTGGGGAGCAACAGAGCTGAAATGACATGATCACTGACAGATGATCACTGAGAGGGAAAAAAAAAAAAAAGCCAAGAAGAACTGCAGTCTTTTTGTCATCCATTGGCAGTTGGACTGACGCCGCAGTCAGCCAGTTACAATGGTGGTTTTGAGGGGAGGGAAGGGCCATGTCATCAAAGAGGCGGCGGAGGAGGCTCTTTCTTCGTTGGTGCCGTTTTAGTTGTCGTCTTCGTCGTCTTGGTAGCTGGGGTCATCTCCTTCAGGTTGAGGTTCTCCAGCGCCACGTCTAAGGTCATGACCTCAACACAACCCATGGCCTCGAAGTCAGCGAAATTCCGCAATGAACCGTGACAGTCATCCTCGTCCTCGGAGGAGGAGGCTGAGGCGTCCTCGTCTGGTAACAGTGTGGACAGCAGCAGCTCCGTCACGAACAGGCTCCTGTCGGCCCACTGGGCCTCGCACGCCTGGCGCTCTGCCTCAGACAGCCGTGGTTCGTTCAGCCTGCACAGAGAGAGACAGAAGGAGTGATGAGAATAAGAAATTTATTTGTAACATAAAAATCCTGTAACTACTTATTCCGCACTGAAAAATCCAAAACGTCTACTACTGGACACAAGATTTAGAGGTTTTTAAATTTCCACAAAGGGGCCAAACGTAATGCTTGCAGATAACTGCCTTAAACTAAGATTTAAAAGGAGTTTCTGATCACATGTTAAGCTGTGAACCAATGAGTGGATCACACATACATACTCAAACGAGCATGCACGTGGTTGTTGCTAATTTTTCCACTCAATTTCCACGTTCTCTGCACAGAAAGAATTTCTAAACACAGGTAATAAGTAAAATACATTTAAAAAAGAAAAACAAAAGAGACTTGAAAATAAAAACATTTAAAACTGGCACACCTGCTGAGTAGAAACTGGGAGCTATGTGCAGTATGCTGTGTGTTGGGCTCGGGTGGGCCCGGGTTAGGGCTTGGGTTGGTATTATGGTTGGCGCTTGGGTTGGGGTTTGCAGTGGCTGAATTGGTATTTAGAATAGCATTGGCTCGGCCGCCACCTCTGGTGGCATTTCGGGCAGTCTCCAGCTGTTGACGTGCTGCCTGGGCCTGCTGGCGTTCCAGCTGGAGTTGCATCTGAAGCTGCTGGAGCTGGGAGGCAGACGGGCCCGAGCTGAGCTGACCTCCTGCTGAACGCCGTACCCCCGACAACTGAGACAGAAGCTCTGGAGGAACAGAAAACAACAGTGGTCAGTGTAAAGCATTAAAGCTGATCATACTAACTACAGATGATAGCTCAATAATACATTTCTTTAAAAGATAGCAATATTTTATTATTTTCAAAATAATATATCAAGTCGGTCAAGCGTTTTATCCCTCAAAATATGCACTGATTAGTTATACTGTCACCAGCACACCAAATCAAAAGACAAATGTGATTTTCAGGGCTAAAACTCGATGAGCTGGATCAAGGGCTCAGCAGGTATAGTGGGTCATTAGAGAGGCGGCTGGTACCCGTGTGTGAGGCAGACTGAACAGGGTCCCTCATTATGGCACAGCTGGAGCTGACATGGCGAATGCCAAGCACTGAACCAGATTCAAATTGGGAACAGGATAATCAAGGAATTGCTACAGCAACAACTCTACCCACACATTTCTTTACCATCTACACAACACTTAAGTACATGCAGACACAAGTAGCAATGGTTTGTAATACCCAAGCTACAGCAGTTAGCTTACCCTTTTTTGTGAGGAGGAAAATATACTAAAGAAAACCTAATAAACATGCTACACCTGATTTAGTATTGAGCGCATTTTTTCTTTCCCTGTCAGACCTATATGATAATGCATATAACAATAAAGATAAATTAATCCTTTAGTGTCTTACTGTAATAATTTGTTGTCTGACTTGCACCTGGCTCTGCAGCTTCTTGCTCTACAATTATGTGCCCCACAGGAAGCCTGTAATAACAGGTGCTTTGGGACTGGGGACTAAGGGAAAACTACACACTGGGGAGCAGCATTTGAACCTTGGTGAGGTGACATTACTGGTTGGTGGGTTCAGACTATTTAAAAACTGCATCAAATGTACTAAAGTTAAGCTCAATAAAGCCTGGATTTCCAAGGGTTTTCGTAAAGTTAAAACCCATCGTTTACAGAGCTACCAGGATATTTTCCCCGTTTTTTGTTTTGTTTTGTTTTTTTTAAATAACACTTTCTGGTGCGGCATTTACATTTCAAGTCAGCGCAACATACGTCACTCATCGTTTACTGTCGTGCTGGGAGATTACCTATCATGGAAGAGGAACTAAAAATTACCCTGAAATGGCTTGGGTACTTTATTGAACCGTTCTTGCATACACTCATACTGAAGAAATCATCAGGCACTTCCTGAATCCAGTAAAAAAAATTAAAAAAAAGGTTTTTTTGAGTGTATGTGTGACTAACCTGCTATGGGGTCCATGGCCTCTCTGCTGTAGTTGGAGCTCTGTGATGAACTCTGACTGGTGGAAAGCCCCCCTGTGGTGCTGCTGGTGAAATGCATGTTAGACCTGCGGGCTCGCGGGCCCCCTAACCCGCGCCCGGGGTGAAACATCCTCCTCACATGCCGCACGCCACTGGACTCATCGTGATGCTTGCCGTCAAGGAACAAAACAAGAGCATAATATTGATACAACTAAAAGTCAAAAATTAATGAATAATAAAAAAAAAGTACAATTAAAAATAATCCATAAACCTCAAAATGTGCCTGATTGTGAATAACAGATATTTCTTGCTTATAAAATTGCTTTTTAAAAAACGAACAGTTAATAAGCGAGATGTAGCTCAAAACTATCGCTGCCACGCCTCTAAATGCTTCCCAGGACTTTTAATGAGCCATCTGCAATCAATACCTGCATAAAGCTCTCATGTCAACATAAACACAGAAGACAAAGAACTTTGCTGACTCGCAATCAAAAGTTATGGCTCTGTCAGTGAAGCTGTCAAAGGACTTGTTTGAGCTACGTTTCATTCAACTATATTTTTGCATTTGTGGTTTTCTTCACTGCACCCATTCAAAGTACGCTATAAATAGGCAGCCAGACTGCTGTTGTCAGTCCGAGTCTATTCACGAGTGTGCTTTTCAGCTGATTTCTGACAGGCTAAGTAGACAATCACATTTTAGCCATTTAGACAATTAGCTCAATTTAATGAATGTCCCTTTTTTGGGAGAAGGTGAAGCTTCTTTAACCTTTGCACAAGTGGTCATTTACTCATTTAAGTTACAATGTGTCTGCATTTTTATCCTCAAAGGAATGAAGGAGATAAGCATGCATGTCTGGAATCTAATTAGTTAAAACGCCTTGACAGAGCCTTGGGTTTATGCAAAGTTTAATAGCAATCAAGTAACGGATCAGATAAGAGCACTCCTAAGACTACTTAATTTTTTTTTGAGTAGAGAAATTTCCCAGATAATGCTTAAGTGAATGAAATACTCAGGTCTTATTTCCTGCACTGATTTCTGAACCACTAACATGTTACTGCCTTCTGCAGTTATATCATCAACAAAAATCTAAATCAGGTGATAAAACAATGCAAATCAGTGTTTCCATTCTTTCATAAAACAAGTCTACTGTAATGTTTCTGTCCATCAGCACTTTTTTCTTCATCTCTTTTCTGGCATCTTACAGAGCCAAGAGTAGAAAAAAACTGCAGCTTTTGGCTCCATGGATTTATATATAATGAGAAATAATAAAAGTAACCAGTAGAGGAAAACAGTACAGTATTTACAATATCAGTATCAATAAGGATCCAGATTGTATTGATAAATCCTGAGCAAATATCAATGACAATGCCACTAGGCATCAAAATCAGTGGAAACCCCTATGACAACCTGAAACAGCCAAATAACAAAAAAGAAGGGAAAAAAGCTGAAAACACAAGTGCCACTGATCTGTTTTAGCCACATTTCCTCATGCTATTAATTTACCACTTAATCATGTGTTCATATTTTTGTTTTTGAGGCATGATAATTAGTCCATGTGCCTTCACTGTCGTGCATTGTCTATGCACCAGATCACCAGCAAACTGCTAAAGATTTTATTAACATAAATAAAATGTTAATGTTAAAATGGCTTGTCATGCAGAGTAGGCTTTAATACTGTAAGCAAAATATCAACAAATGTCAGTTCCACTGAACAGATGCCTCCTTGTTGCAATGATCTTTAAATAGACAAGGCTAGTTCAATGACATGAAACTCAGCATTTCTTTCACAAAGCATAAAATGCAGCTAATGTCACTTCATATCTGCAGAGATGGTACTTAAAGTACTTGAAAAGGATATCAAGTCTCTGGGTGCTCTGTGTTCAAGTGTTAGATGAGCAGCAAAGTCATCTGTCACATGATTTGGGTCACCACCAGGAAGTGCTGCACATATGGGGCAGATCTAAATGACAGAAAAACAGAGTGTGCACATTAGTTTTCACAACACACACACACTTCACCTCACACTCAACATTCACCACGAGGTATTAAATCCTCTTAAACAAACACTGTGCTTAAACACGAAGAAATGTAATATCAGTAAAGTGAAACCTGCATGTGAAAGGAATATATCCAACAGAAATTAATTTAAAAGGCACAGACTGCCATCAAAACATCAGAATGCTGCACAGCACTGGCTGTAACAATGACATTAATAAAAACATCAATATTTTAATACCTTGTAAACTCTGACTACTATTTCAATGCCAATTTTCTGCAGTAGTGACAGACTGATACCTGCTGTGCTTTCTCACGCCGTCATCTGACAGGAACTGACACCTGAGACTTTATAATGAGAGATATCTATGGGAGAGTTTCATGACAGAAAGAATGGCAGCTAATCATTCACAGTTCCATCTTCCTCACTTGTTAAGTGATATTTATCTTTAAAATTTATCTATAAAAATCTGTTTATTCAATGCTGTCATTTTTTCCCCAGGGAAATGTTTTTCACAATTTTTTCTAATGTAATCACATTAGAAATTTCCACAATGTGATAAATTTTTGTTTGTACATTTAAAAAGGAAGAAAATTCAAATTATCCAAGCTAAGCTGCAGTGTTGATTTAACCAGAGCAGGTAGGCAATTCCTCATATATTCAAAGAACAAGGATTTTGTGTCACTTGCAAACATAAGGAGACATTAACAGTGTTTTTACACAATGGCTGTCTGCACCTGTGGGGAAGACATACTGTTAAATTTCATTCATTTTTGAATAAAAACTTATTGAGAACGCCTTTAGCTACATATGTTCTTGGCCTTATATGGTATCTAAGGGGACTGTATGACTTTTAACAATTAATATACTAACTTTCATCTGGTGTTCCTGGACAGATTGTGCCTCCCCGGTACTTTCTCAGTCTCCCTGTCTGCTCGTGCGCCTTTCTCACAAATTGCACACATAGAAAACTAGTTCTCCCCTTATTAGAATGAGAAAACAAATATAAAGCCATAACTGAAAAATCATTTTAAGTCAACAGCTTGGAAAGCTCACGTGCAGTCTCAGCTGTATAAGCCAGTGGTGGTGGTGTTTTTGTTGACTGTACAAAAAGAATAAGCTATAAATAGAGCTGCAAAGTCTGCCATGACTTGCAATTTGATTCTTATTTCAGACTCAGAAACTGACTCAAGGACTTTCAACAATAATACTGTGAACCAAGACAATAAATATGACATAAATGCATGCTGACAAACCCAACAAGATCCTGCAATGTGAGGCCCACTCAGACACTGATTCAGTTTGCTTAGTTAAGATAATATTGAAGGAAATGCAGCTGTTAATATCTGCACAAACATCAAGTTTAATTTCATGGAGCACCAACTTACCACTTCTGTGGAGGTCTCTGTATGCTCTGCAGCCACATGCTCCTGCAGGGACATCTCTGTGTAGCCCATTCTGCCACAGTAGGGACATGTGAAGGCTTGGGGCTGCTCCACCGAGAAGGCTTCACCACCATAGTACAAGTCTGGGAGGGAATAAACACCCACATTCCATGTAGTGTCAGTTATGTAGCAACATTTAAATGCAAGAGTTTAAGTTAAAGCTACAAGTATGCTATAAAATGTAAACACAATTAAAGATACTCTGTTAACTACAGTATTTTTACCCTTTACATATACCAGGAAACATAAATAAACCCATGCACATGAAACCATCAGCAAGTAGGCCATCTACAGACATAGTTACAAACTACAACAGTCCATTTAAGAAGAACATTTAGCTCCTAATGAGAGATCTACTCAGCACTCCATTAGTTGTTTAAAAAAACAAAACAACAACAAAACCCACCAACAACAACAGAAAAAACACATACAACAACATTAGCATTAACTTTGGGGTTATGTTTGAGTTAAATATAAGTGCAAATTTCACTTTTCCTACTTTCATAGTTAACACTCGCAAATAACAAACCCCCTCCCCCCTCAAAATGGTGTTTATTACAGTTAATATTCATTAATCTATAAACCTTGATTAATATTGGTTAATGTCAACTGTTTAACACAACTAATCATAAACTTAAAGATCCGATATTTATTGAACTAAAAAATTTAAAGATGTGTTCCTTGCCAGGAGTCTTCAGGGATAATCAATGAAAAGCAATGAAAACATGCATTTATAGATGCATGCTCATCTATATTCATTCTACAGTCCATAATACCATCTTTTTAAAAATCAACACTTGTGTTGTCCAGCAACACCACTGCTACTTCAAATTCTTCCTTAATGTGAGCATAGGTTAAATAATAAAAATAAATAAATAAAAAAAAGGTACTTCTGAGCTGCTTTAGGCAGTTTGATTTGCAGGTAAACTCAAAAACTGAGTGGAAGAAAAACCATCACTGGGCTGAATTGGGCAGCAGCACGTTAAACAAATTGGCTGAAGGTGTTAATGTGCGTGTGGTAGCCTGTCTCTGTGTTAGCCCTGTGTTAGACTGGCAATGATGCAAATATTTGAATTATTATTTGAATGCAAATAAGTCATCGCTTTTTCTTGATTATGGAAGCTTTTTTTTTTCCTTTTTTAAATTTGGTCTTTACAAACATCTGTGGGGGAAAAAAAAACAAAACACCATCTTGATTTGACTCTAGACCTGGTGTGAAAGTTTCAGCTCTGAAAAAAAGAAAAAGAAACTGAGCACAACGCTAAAACTATACCAGAAAATTTTAATGTTCACATACCCTGAATAGTTCTATAGAGGTGCTGAGAAAAGCTGCTGATACGGGTCATTTCACAGAGACCAATTTATAGCACACCTTTTCTTTCACATCGCTTTTTTTTTTTTAAAGAGAAAGAAATCACCTATTACTAGTAGGGCTGAACGATATATCGCATTTGCGATAATATCGCGACATGATCAAGTGCAATTTTCTAACCGCAAAGGCTGCGATTATACTGCGATTATATTATACAATTCATGGGCTGCATCCTCCTGAGGCCGCATTTGTAGACCGATTACGTCACAGCGACGCGCCGAAGGCTGTCCAAATTACTACCATATCCCAGAATTCATAGCGCGGCCCAGCCAAACTCCAGTTTCCAGCAATGGCGGCCGCTACTAAGTTTTAAAATTACTCATACTAATCTTTCTGGGTCACAAAATAAACTTTTAACATATTTTCAGGCGAGAAAGTAGTTGTGTAAACATCAAATATCTGCTCGGTTTATCAAGATATCCCATATTTGCAAAAGTGCTTCGACGTTTTCAGAGGCGTCTGCTACCCACCAGCTCGACAGCTAGCCGGGAGCTCGAGGGTTACTGATGCGGCCGAGAACGGCACAACTCCCTGCACATCATTTTCAGATCACCGTGGAGTTTCGCTGCTCGGGTTAAACATAATATATAAGTCACTTAGACAACCTAAAAATGTTATTGTTGGGCTTTTTTCAGTGTTTTGTTTGTTCGTGAGTAAATCGGTTTGGCTGAGATTAAAGTTATTAGATTAGATAAAATAAAACTTTATTAATCCCCCGGGTGGGTTCCTCCTTGGTTTTCACACAGCTGACTAAAAGTCAAACAGAAAACTTATTAAACAGAAGTATGAGACAGTCGAGAATTTACACCAGTGTCTGGTTATATTTTAGATAGCAAGAAGCAGACGGCCGAGTTTATTAAACTCCACCGAGACAGCGGTGACGCTAATCAGAACTAGACCGTCCAATTTCACGCCTTTAAACTTTAAAGGCGTGTTTGTGTGTGTGTTTATACAATTGCTATTATGTTTGCACTTTATGTGTAATGTTACTGACTGCAGAGATCAGTAAGATGTGTGTATTTTTTATTTATTAGTTTTATTTATTTAATATTATTTTTTAATTGAATGACTGTCTAGTAGTTCACAGATGTCGAAAAACTGAGTGTGGTAAAGCCACTGATTTTTTTTATGTATATTTCTGCAATCTGCACATTGTACTGACTTTCATTTTAATGTTTACACCAGGGTTCCTTGTCAGCACTTTATGCTCAGATGTTTGTAAGCTAAAAATAAACTATTGTGTATGTTCAAATATACTGTTGTGATTGAAGAAGTTAAATAAAAATGTCAGTCATCAATTCATGCATCACCTCATGTCATCATAACAGAGGTCTGTCTTCCAGGAAAGAACAGTTTAAAATTAATGTAATATAGTATTGGCCATACTATATGATGTATTGCTTGTCTTTGTTTAATAATACAGAAGACAAATACCTTAAAAAATAATCGCATATCGCATCGCAATCGCAATATTGGGGCAAAAAAATCGCAATTAGATTATTTTCCATAATCGTTCAGCCCTAATTACTAGCTACATGTATGACAACAACTCATGGCAGGGGTCTCATTTCCCCAAATAATCAAAAGAATTCTAATCATCAATTATTTTTTTTTTTTAGACATAGCTCAGTTGGTGGAAAACCAGCAGGCTCACTGAAAATGCTTGCAAAAAGTCAATAAAATATCACTGCCAAAAAAAAGAAAACCTCTTATTAAGCTTGCACCTTCTGTTGTGTTTTCAGCAACAGTTGCTGTTTGTATTTGTTTTTTCACCAGGCTGAAAAAGAGCATCTTCAATGTGTGAAAAGCTGAACGGTAACATATTTCACAACATCAAGACAAGAAGTAATAACAGAAGCAGTCGTCCAAAAGGAAGACAAATGGCCCATTTAATCAAAAGAAATTTGGATTGTACCACGCTTACCCGAATGCTTAATTAAAGAATTAAGAATATTAAAAGATTTGGAGAAGTTTAATCCTTACTGCTGCCAATATAAAATATTCCAGTTATGCAGTGATAAATCAAACCCAGAAGGCCAACAACACACTCCCAAAAACTCCTCAGGCTGAGTCAAATCCATCACTGTTAAGCCATTTGGGAGCAGCCTTCCCATCTGAAAACAAAAGCCAGTGCCAGGAAAAGATAACATACGACATTGCACTTTTGCAATCTTATAAAATCTAGTGAAGGGAGGTTTATAAAATTAAAAAAAACAAACAAAAAAAAACCAAAAACAAAACACTGCCAGTATTACCGCTCTGCCCTAACTGGCAGTCGTGACCATCCCAAGACAATTCAGTTCTTTAGCATTTGTCACATTTTAAAGGAAAAAAAATAAAATACCACTGCACCAAGTTTGAAAACAGCTCATAATTTCTCCATCTTTTGTCACCCCCCCTCCCCTTCCCTCATACACCTGGCCCATACCTGGACTATCACTCAACACACCATATGAGCACACATCATCCCTCTTTAACAGCTGATAAATTCATGTTTGATTGCTTGACAGTTTACAGTCCCTCAGTTGACTCGACAGTGAAATACAACAGGCAATTACCCTCTATGAGAACTGGCTTACAGGCACTGTGTCTGTAATTTGAGGCTCAGTATTTCAACTAATGGAGAAATGTTCATAAATTCAACTACACTCCATTCTCATTCCTGGTTTTTAGCTGACTGTCTGTTGACATGGATGACATGCATATCATCTTTACTTACCAAAGTCAACGCGGGTTAATATACACTGCATGGGATGCTCTGTCGTGTGTCTGGTTGTAGTTGCACCGCTCTCGTAGCACGATGCGCAAAGATCATAGTCGTAGCAAATTAAACATTTGTAACGTCGTCCTCTGAAGTTACCCTTTAAACATGCATCACAGCTCACACCTGAGTGAAGACAGGAGAACAGAAGAGAGAAAAGTTAGAAGATGTGACAGTTAATCAACTTTAATTAATTTTCAAAATCAAGTAATTGAAAACTTCATCTTTTGAGGATTGCCAGATTTATTACTGGATACAATTTATCACAGTTTCTCTGATACCATTAGGTTCACTGGATTACAACTAATATTTTTTTCCTTGTATGTCCACTTCAGTTAAACTGCAGTGAATAATATTCAAAACATACCTACATTGGAAATTTACAGAAACATTACCACTACATATTGTCTGGTTGGAAGATTTTAAAGTAATGGATATTCAGTTGATTTTTCAGTCCTGAGCCAGAATATCGCAGATCGCTGCAGAATTCCTGCCTCAACATTAAAACTAACACAATCGAGATAATTCAATGTTCATTAAGATAATTTATAATAAATATTAAGTGCACAGACAGCACTGTTTAGTCTGAACTGGGACTTTGAGAGAAGTCGACTCTTGTGGTAACATACTGGATTGCATTACTTTCTTGTGCATTTGTTTTGTTGTAGTTGGCTAAGCGTTTTGTTCAATATTTGCTTGTGTTGTGGTGGGCATAGGTGACTTGGAGTAGATTTTTGGCTATGTTCCTTACAAGTGTTTATTTATTGCACAATTTATAAATAAAGTGTTACTGTGTTACACTTAGTCCAAGTCCCATCAATGTTTAAGTAAAAACTACATTCACAACAGTGAATTACTAATTACCACTGTCTTCATTTCAGTACCTACATACATGTAATGCGCCATGTGAGATGGACTGTGGTCAAGTCCGGGCACTTTTTGATTGACTACGACAGTCGTACAGACACAGTGTACGCATGGCATGACACTGGTTTGTGTAACCCCCCCTAATATCTCCATTCATAACTATGAAGCTGTAAAAAGGTATATAAACGAGTGTGATAACGGTAACCCCTTCATGATATAACTCAGGCACAAACACCTTGACTGACAGCAAAGTTAAAAACAACAACAACAACAACACAGGCATGGCATGTAAAGGCCGCCCGGCCTAACCTTCGCAACCGGCTAACAATTTAACAACTTAACTCTTAGCTCACAGGCAAGTCATCAATGGTAGACTTTACCCAAGTCAATTTTTTTGCCGGTTTGTGATCAGAAACGTCTTCTAACAACACTGCAAGACATCTACTCAACACTAATAACTAACAAGGTTGGCCACAAGGACGACGTGAATGTTAGTTTGCTAAATGTTAGCTTGCGAAACTTGATTCAGCAGGCCAGCAATGACCAGGAAGGAGGCTGAAACTAGCTAACGTTTACGACATACAAGTTTCAAACCCATAACGCCATCTGGGTCGCGTTCCACGCTTCTGTTTCCTATTCTCGACACTCCCCTCGCTCCCCGGCTCGTTAAGGTTAACCTACATTACCCATCTCCCAGGCTAGCTAGCACACTTAGCTAAAGATACGGAGCTCCTTCCGCTTATATGTCAGCGTTGTTTTGGTCAGTTAAAACAGAGTAGTGCATATGTTCTGAAGAGAGAAGACCAACTCCAAGAGTCCGTTATGATTAGACACCAATTCTCCCGGCAGCCATAATGTGCCCCCACGAAATTTCACTGCAACCTCGCTGCTAACACTAGCCTACGTTAGCTAGGATGAGCTGCAAACTAAGGAATTCTCGGCTAGCTAACATTAGCTAGCGGTGAGCTGTCATCGTTTTTAATCGCAAATCCCGTCTCTGCTTCCACCTCCGTGCTAAAGCACCTTCTTACCTTCATGACGGGACATCCTAGCGCAGCCCCTTGCTCGGGCTCCTTCGCCTTGCAATGCAAAATAATATGAGTGAAGAGAAGAGAAGCCGGGGCTGGCTGGCTCTCCCTGGCCTCTTCCCTCATGAAGGATCCGGTCTGGCTCGCTGCCCCCTCCCTCTCCTTCTCCCTCCGCCTCCTGCTGTGTCACTGTCCAGTGCATTGTCACTCCATGCACACGGTGGCGCTGTTGTTCCATTTTATTTTTTTTACCACAAATGCTGCTTTGGGTCGCTTGTGGATGAACTATAGTGACCTTAGTTCTCACTTTTTTAATTTACCGTGAATTTCAGCATTGAAAATTCTCACAAGTGTTTTTTAAATCATTAAACAGGAGGTGCAACTGGAGTTGGAACAGTTGAAGATAATGAGATTTTCATTGTGTGACCAGGAAGGACGGGATTAAAGTGAGGAAGAGCTCCGGTTGAGCAGGTTCATGAATGTAGTAAAGGACAACATTGAGCGGGTTGGTGTGACAGATGACTGGGTGTTAGGGATAGTTTGAGATGGATGCAGATGAGGTGTCGTGACCTCTAATTATTGCTCATTCCAGTTCTACCCACTTTATTTAATTTTTAGCATCATCAAACAGCCACAGCATTAGAATAACTGACAGATTAGGTGAATTTTCATCATTGCCTTACAATGAAATGTTATGCTGGGTCAGGATATCAGGTGGAATAATCTGCTCCCACCAAACCAGATCCAAATCTCAAAGGATCCTCTTCCAACGCCCCCAGATCCCGGGCCATCAGGATCACTAACGACTCCAGCCATCCTGCTTACAAACTGTTCAGGCCACTGAGGTCAGGGAAACGCCTCTGTAGCCTGAAAACAAGAACTGAAAGGTTCAGGAGGAGTTTTTACCCACAAACAGTGAGACTCCTCAATCAAAACACAAATCGGACAACATGATGGACAATTCCATACACAGTATATAATTTTCCTTTGAGTTTTATCCTTATTTTTATTTGTACTTTATCATATACATCTGTATTTATGTAAATACGTACACTATAGCTCTTAACTATTACAGCGTAATATTTTGCACGATATTATACATTTTTATACTTTTATATAGATATTTTTTATTATAAGTTTAGTAAGATGCACAGTCCGGGGGGGAGTACTTTTTAGCCGGAAAAAACATTTCACTGTGTGTTGTACTAGTTATAACTACATGTGACAAATAAATAAAGAATTGAATTGAGATCATACATCCCTGTCCTGGTGCCAAAGCTTGTTTGGTGGGTGCCCATACAATATTAGTTGGGAGGCTTGATTTGATCATGTCAGCTACTGTCAGATGCTCCCTTATTCACAAATGGTCACCACAGCGGGTTGCTCAGCATGATGATTTGGCAGACGTTTATACACCAGGTGTTGTTCCTGATGCAACTCTAAAGGGATCTACTCCCCAGACCAAACCAAGGATGACCACACATAACGTCAAAAGGTATTTAATCTTGGAAGTTTGTTATTTAGTCATTTATTTTTATTCAACACACCAAGACTGAGACATCTAAAAGCTTTGTGTGTGAGTTCTGCTGAGAAGCTGCTGCTGCCAGGATGTCATCTCAGTGGTCTGCCAACACTGCAAGCTTTGTTCTAACTTCATGGCTCAAAATTGAAGTTTTTGACAGTAATTTAAGGAAGGAGTAACGGCTGCACTAGATGAAGATGTTTAAATTATACTGGAGAACTGCTGATTATTTTTGTATTTCACAGTGCCTCATTGTTGCTTCTTGCCAGGCAGACCTTGTAGAGCGAAATCAAGACAGGTCAGCAAAGTGCAGAATCAAACTGGCTCACACATTTGGCAGCTTGCTGAGGTATGTGGATGGAAAGAATAACTTTAATTGTGCATGCAAAGCTATTTTAAATTTGACGCAAATGTACAACATCAGCTTGATTCTGGGAAGTCCACAAGCTTTTCTTTTCTTTTTTTTTAATTTTTAATAAGAAGCAGAAAAAAATAAGTTTATCTGGTAAAACATATGTTGACCTCTAAACTACAATCTTTCTAATTTTATTATTTCCACAGCATACAGAGAAATGTTTAGTTTTAGACCTCAAACACCTTGGGGAACTCTATAATACCCCATGAAATTGTATCTCATATTTACTTATTTGCCAGAGGTGAAAGAACACAGGGCAATGCTCTACTACTGGAAAGTTTCCAAACATGCACAGACGTCACAGAGGTAATCATCTGACCCACGCCTTTTTTTCCACATAGATCTCACACAGCACAGTGTGATACCTATATTAGCACAGTATATGGGCTTGGAAAGTAAATAAATACTTTGCAGATCTGCATATCTATGTCTCCAGTCTTACCAAACAACTTAACAACATAATTCCAGCCAGACTCATCACATGCACCTGAAGTCCACCAATCATATTATATCTATTCACATCCAGCGTTGCTGGCTCCCCATTCCCGAACGCATCCAATACAAGATTCTGCTCCTAAACTTCAGACCATTTTGGCCTTGTCTTTTTAACTTTGTCATCAAAGCGCTCAACTTAAGCTATAGCCCTCTGATATAATCATTTCTGATCCTGTACATTCTGGTCATTTTCAGGTGAAATCTTAGCATCTTCAGCTTTGCCACCTCCAGGTTTACTCCTCAATTTACGACTCACAAAGACAGTGAATTTTTTTTGTTATAAGGCAACCTTGAATGTTTTGAAAGGCACCTGGAACCCTCAGGGGATCAAGTAATGTAGTATTGAGTCAGTCAGGTGCATTGTCTCATCTTATCACTTGAACTTTAGTGCCCTACTGAAATCAAAACATATACTTTCCTATACATTTTTATATAAATGGGTGTTAAAAATACGAAAAGTTACTTTGGACTGCCCTTTGTCACACAGTGTCACGCTCCTCCATTCAAGAATACATTTTAGTATGTCTTCTGATTTTTTTCAAAATTGTAAAAAAAAAATTCAAAAAGGACATAATTTCTTGGTCAATTTGTGCAGTGAAGCACTATGAAGGATATGGGTTATTGGCATTTCCATCACTGCTTGTTTCAGTGCACTGATGGCTCATTGTTAGTTTTTCATTAACGTAAAGCTGTACTGTGTGTACCCTCATTTGATTGCACGATGTGATAGATTACACACGCAGTGACATCTTAGACAGACAGACAGACAGACAGACAGATAGGATCTGTTATAGTGCCTTAAGGTAGTGAAAAAAGCAAAATAAAACATAAGAAATTGCGCTGTAACTATTTGCAGAGATGCGTAAAAACTTTTTTAGATGTCAGGTATCAGGCGCTGTTGGGGTAGCAGATGACACTTCCAGCTGGTGATGTGTGCACACAAAAAACAGTGGTGTCACTTTAACAGGGACCTTTGCGTGAGTGCACCCATTCTTCGTCTCATCAACTGAAACTGGCTTGCGAGCTAAGCTGATGATTTGGCAGCATGCCAGGCAGGGGGAGAGAGACCCCTTCCTTCTCCATACAACCAGCAGCCTTTTAAATATTCCTATAAGAGCTCCCATTGGATATTCTTTGTATGACTGGATTTTTTTTTAATGTTGGTATTGTAAAAACGCCGTCTCGTTTCAGTGCGTCTTTCAGCGTTCAACTGTTTTTTGGTTTTTGTTTGCTTGTTTCTTTTTTGAGAAGTAGCGCCTCCTGGATTCCTGGAACATTTCTATTTGAAGTGCTCTCTGGATGAGCAAAACATAAAAAGTAATTTAAAAAAGAAAGAAAGCGTATTTTCGCATTCTCTTTGGGTGTCTTGGAGTTTTCTTGAATTTTTGTCTGCATATTCCTTTCGCGTCTTTTGTCATATGTTGCCTATTTTTACCCTCATCTGTCCGGTAAGAAAACAAAGACGGGAATTGTATGATCTTCAGACCAATACAAAACAATTAATTGCGTCTGACGCCTATACACCCTTTAAGGGTTAAAGTGAGATAGGCTACTACGATTCATTCAACCTTTCCACGCCCTCAACGTAAACAAATGGGGGCTTGGCCAATAAGATCCGCCATAGATCAGCCGATGATCAGATGACCGAAAGGAGAAACTATTTAAAACTGTAATGACACGCTTCATTCACAGCTTACACATTTCTGGAGCCGGTTCTTAACAGGCGCACACGAAAACGCATCACCGGCTCTTTTGTTACCACTGAATTTCAATCGCTCACCAGCGCACCTCGTTGCCGGCAGTACTACCAAAAAACATTTTATATCCTAAGAAAGCTTTCATTTCGTCCACACTCATCTGTGGCTGAGAAATGAATCATAAAAGCGTTTTAATCAGGATTTTCCTACTATGTGCTTATCCGCTTTTTTCATCAGCAACTGAGGAAAACGCCGTTCTTAAAGGTAAGAAATGGCTTTTTTGTCTATTCATTCGCTAATTGCTCTCTAAAATAAAGGGAGAGGGTGAAAACCTCACGTCTAGCATACAGCGGGGTATATATCATACGCCTGAGAAAATCCTAAAATTCTCCCACGTCTCGCTTGATTAATGCGCGTCATTTTTAGACTAAATTACACATTTGAACAAGTGTGGCGGGCAGAGCAAAGCAGAAAAACTGGAATGGATTTAAAGGACACGAGGGCGACGCGTCCTTTTTGGAAGGAGTCTTCAAGTAGAGCCAGGACACAACGCCACGTCTGTGCGCTGCCCTTGGAAAGATGTCCTGCTGAATCCGCGTTTTACTGCAGACTTCACGAGATCGTTTTTATTACCCAGCTCAGCTGAAATCATTTTGGTCTGTGTGGCCCATTGGGGCGTTGAGTTCATGTTGAGCACACTGTGAAGTTCCTTGACACAATGTGCGATGTTGGCTATAACTAAAACTGATCTTTACTTGCTGCGAGGGTAAACCAGACTTCATTCGGTTCATTAAGAGCGTAACACAATGAGACTAAATTAAAAGTCCTATTCAAAACCAATTCGGACTGTACATCTTTAAAATCAAGCACGGCTGCAATTATTTTTAAACTTGGAAACAGTCGGCTTCTTTCACCAGGCGTTTTAATCTCAGGCTTGAGACAGGTATGCTAAGTTGTGGCATAATTATGAGCTGTAGCTGCAGATTTGTGAAAAAGATGAACTGAAGAAGCATAGCGATGACTTTACTGCTTCTTGAGTCCAGCTTGCACCTAACCGTTGTTCAAGAGCAAATCTTGGCAGCAAAAGCAGGTTTATTTTGTTTTTCAGCCCCTAAAGGCTGAAAATAAAGACAATATAAACAGTCAATTTTTATATTTATTATTGTGCATTTTTCTCCTCAGGTGAAGACAGTGGGCAGAATGACTTGTCAACAGACAGCCACTCTGTTGCTGGCATCATCAAGTACAACATGAGAAAGAGCTTAGATCTGGAGCAGGAGGGCTGCTACCTGAAAACTGGCAAGAATGACTGTCTAGAGAAATGTGGCTTCAATGCTACAGCCAAGACTATCTTCATCATCCATGGCTGGACGGTACATATGAATGATAATTTATATCTATCTGTTAATAAGCATCTGTGTAGTTTAGGTTATTTCTTTGGCTTCCTAGGTCACTTTCTTGACTTCAGAGTGAATCAAGCTTAAATGTTTTAACTATTTATTTTTGATTGTTGGGGGTAGCAGAAAGATGCTTACATAGTTAACAGTCTGACCAATGACTGACTTCTGCTGTCCTTTCCTCTTAGATGAGCGGGATGTTTGAACACTGGATGCACAAGCTCGTCTCTGCATTAATGCAACGTGAAAGTGAAGCCAACGTGGTGATTGTTGATTGGATATCAAGGGCCCAGCAGCTATACCCTGATGCAGTCAACCACACTTATGGTGTTGGCCTTGATATTGCAGCGCTGCTCAACTGGCTTCAGGTATGTACAGTAATTTAAAGAAGCTCCCACCCACCCAGAGTACCAAAACTAAACATTCAAATATTAGTAATGCTTCAGTGGGTTTCTATTCAGCCTTTTCTTTTTTTAAACTATAGAAAGTGAAAACTGATGTGCAACTACTTAATTGTAACATCCCAGTGGACACCAAGGTGCACTCGTGCATAACTTTATCAAAGGCAAAATGGCTTCATTTGCAGAACTGATGTATAAATGGCTTTCATCATAGCCTTAAAGTGTAACATTGTGCTTCTGATATAGTACAACATGGTTGCTCCATTTCTGAAATCTCTTTTTTTTTTTTTCTTTTTTTTTAGCGTAATATACTTGTTTTGTTTTTTTGCTTTGAGTACCTTTTTGTTTGTATGGTTCGTTTTCCCAATTTCCAAATAAGATCAGTGCATTTAGCACTTCTAAGGCAAAGACAACAATTCCCATTCAGTGGGACTGTTACAAAATTTTATCAGTAAATAAAAGGCAATTCAGAAAGCGTTCAGGCATCTTGCCATGTAGTTATAAATGTAGACAAAGAGTGTCACTGAGACAGAGGGTGGAGGCGCTGCTCCATGGAAGGAACTATCAGTGGATTCTGTTCGGGTTAACTGAGCCTGGCTCAGCTGCAGGCACAACTCATCATTGGCTGAAATCCAGGCTCTGTCCATTGTAGGCCACTGTGGCAGCAGCTGACATCTTTATATATATTTTTTTTATTGTTTCCTGAAACAGGATGAGCACCAGCTCCCTCTGGAGAATGTCCACCTGATTGGTTATAGTTTAGGTGCTCATGTGGCAGGCTACGCAGGAATGCATGTACGAGGGACCATTGGCAGAATCACTGGTAAGTTGGAAGTAATATGAGCCAGAAAAAATAGCCCTTTAATTTGAGGGTTGCCTCATTTGCTTGACCTTTCTAATCTTTGTTCTTCATAGGTCTAGACCCAGCAGGACCAATGTATGAGGGCGTGGAGAAGGAGAAGCGCCTCTCACCAGATGATGCCGACTTTGTGGATGTTCTGCACACATACACTCGGGAGGCTTTGGGTGTGAGCATTGGAATCCAGCAGCCAATTGGGGACATTGATATCTATCCTAATGGCGGTGACGTGCAGCCGGGCTGTGGACTTGGGGACGTGCTGGCAGTGGCAGGAAGTAAGTGGCTGAAAGTCTTTACTTTTGCATGTATCCCCTATGTTTAAAAAAAAAAAAAAAGAAGAAAAAGAATCCTACTGACCTTTAAACTATAATCTACTATACTCAACTTTTCTAGATTTCATGGAGGTGATGAAGTGTGAACACGAGCGCGCTGTGCACTTGTTTGTGGACTCTCTGATGAACAAGGAGCACCTGAGCTATGCCTTCCAGTGCACTGGGCCCGACCGCTTCAAGAAGGGAATCTGCCTGAGCTGTCGCAAAAACCGCTGCAACAAAATTGGCTACAATGCCACAAAAATGCGCAAGAGGCGTAACAGTAAAATGTATCTGAAAACCCGGGCTGACACACCTTTCGCAGGTGAGATACAAGAAGAATGAAATGTGTGAAATGTTATGACGTGTACTTCCTAGAGCAAAAGTGATAAGCAAGTACTATAACCCAATCTGTTTTCATATCTTTAACCTCTATATCTAACTTGTTTTATGATTTTACAGTTGCAGTGTAAACTACTACTGTACACACACCTACACTAGATCAAGTATTAACTCTTGCTTTTTGTTCAAGGCTACCACTACCAGATGAAGATGCACGTGTTCAACAAAAAACAGTCTGATGATGCTGATCCCATCTTCAATGTCAAGTTGTATGGCGAGCACAAGGACACAGCTGATATGTTTGTTGACGTGTAAGTTCAAAACCTAAACCCTTCCTGCCAAACCAGTCTTCTTTCACAATGTCTCAACATGACAATGTGTAAATCGCTAACGGCTCAGTTACAGTCCTTCTGTATGCACAGTGTGGTAGTTGTTTTTGACTGAATGTTGTACTGAGAAACAGATTATTTCTATACATTTAGAATTTTCAACTCGAGTGCTTGTTCTGAATTTTTTCAAAGTGGTCTTGGGCTGTACAACAAATTTGGTGGCAGACTGAAGCGAACAGCAGTTTTCATAAATATACAAGCGTGCCAGGGCTATATGACAGCTCTCTGAAGACTGTTTATTTTAGAGGTCTACTTTAGTTGCAAATGCTTGATCTTAAAAAATGGTGGACTTAAACACAGCTTCCTTTTAACGTGTTTTTTTTTTTTTTTTTAAACAAATTTCTTACTACTTGTGCAGCCGCGATAACACCATTGGTCTGAACATGACAAACACCTTCCTGGTTTTTGCCGAGGAAGAGATTGGTGAAGTGCTCAGGATCCGTCTGAGTTGGGAAGGAGAATCCGACTCCTGGAGCTCTATGTGGAAAAACATCAAGAAGAATTTCTGGGGCTGGAACGCCAACCCTTCCAAACCCGTGCTTGAAGTTCGTCGGATGCGTGTGAAAGCTGGAGAATCACAGAAAAAGTGAGCTGAAGGGTCAAAACTGCAGTTGCCAGTCTTAATGGTGCAGAATTAATTTTAATTAATCTGTTCAGACACTGACTGATGCTTTGTGGTGTTACAGGTATGCTTTCTGTGCCGAAGACTCTTCAAAAACAGAAATCTCTCCAGGGGAATATATCAATTTTATTAAATGCCCTGATGGCTGGGATGCGAAACCGAGAAAACGGTATGAAAAGTTGAAAAACTGGAAAAATTCAAATTTATCATTACCTGGTCCTGTAACTTAAAGTTGTGTTTATGGTGTATGTAATTATTCTGCTCTTTCTGATCAACAGGGTGCCCATGTAACAACTCGGCTCTCCCAACAACCAATGCACCATCACCATGGGGGAATCCAACATGAATCAGGAAGAAGCTGTGCCCTCTGTATTTGAGCACTTAGGCTTAATCAGCACGTGGTGAAGGGGGGAAGTGGGCGGGGGGGTTCAGCTCTAGTGGAAGGTTTCCACTGACTTCTGAAAATAAGAACGATGGGTTTCTCTCAGCATGCGGCGGTTGCAAAATGGTGCACAGCCTGGAAGTGGTGGGACTCTCAACTGTGTGGGTTGCCTGAGAAGTTACAGAAAGTTCCTCTGTGTGGACTAGTGAAGTAGAGATTTCTGCCAGTGGACACACCAGCAGTTATAGTCACTGTACTGTACAATTTTTAAAATATTTATTTATGAATAAATGAAAGCACTGCAAGACAACCTTATTTATCAGAGCACACCCCATAATGGAGCGCATGTTGAATGAGTTTCTTCGAGATGCAGTATTTGTGTATTAATGTGTGTGTTTGTACCTGTGAAGTGTGCCTTTCTGCTGAAAGAGATTGCTGATACACTGTTTAATTGAAGGAGATGTCAGTCTTATTGGATCCTACCTTTCTGTGCTTTTGTGTGTAGTTACTGTATGTGACTTACTTTTGAGGGGATGTGTCTGTACATAATGTAAATACATTTGTTTCTTTTGGAGAAATAAATTCACACTTTGTTTGTAGCAGCTTGTGCCTTGTCCATCATTTCAAGATTAAATCGGTGTTGTGGCCTACTCACAACATAGAAGATGAAACTATTTAACCTGAAGATTCACTTTGATTTTTCAGTAATCAGAGCATGTATATTTGTCACACTGTCATGTTCATGTGACATTTCTGTATGACTCAACTTTAGGAGAACGCTGAAAGTGAATCTTTTCTGAAAAAGACTCCACTACTGCTTGTGAGAACATGCTTTTTACAGCTCACACTGCAACTGATGCTTGAACTTCAAGCGCGCCTGTTACCTCCTGTGAGGATTCACTTTATATTTGAAATATAAGCTGAACACCTTTCATTATAAAAGGAGTTTGATGCTATTCTGAGAAACTAGAAGAAATAGCTAAATGTCATGGGGTAAATTTGCAGTGTAGTACACTCTGATTTCTGCTCTGCTTGTAAAATTTGTTTTTTTTCTCAGGCCTTGAAAGATGTCAGGAGAAACGTCAGCATTGACGTTTCTCCTGACATCATTCTGAATAAACAGGAAAACCTATGACACTTCATGGTTCATAGCATACAGTGGCATGGTTCAACCATGGCATAGGTTGAGCTGAGCAGAATTTTTTTTGTTTGTTTGTTTCTTGTATACATGTTGACTCACTTTATTCTGCTGTAACACAACACGCAGTTAATATCCAACTGGATGTGTTCCTTCCACAAGCTTTTCCAGTCTTTAATGAGACATCCATTTACTGGAGCAGGACCCCCCACCCACCCCAAACACAAACACACACACTCACTCACTTTTTTCCCATCATATTACTCCTTCACAAACATCTACGTCACAACTGCTATCCTGTGATGTTTCACTGAAATTATTTGAATACATCTAGACACTTGATATCATTCGGTTGCCTTGACTAAACATGGGAAAAGAGTGTAATAAGCTGACAGATGTGTGTGAAATAGTGTACTTGAAGATTTCTAGGTCTAGTAATGCCTTCAGATGTGCTGTATGTAACGTGAGATGGGTCCTTGTGATCGTCGCTGCTGCCTGGCAGCTATTTACGTATGATCTATATCAAGACTTCCTATCTCTGTCAAAGTTTTAATTGTTTTCCTGTTCTGCTGTCTGATTGCTATCTTCAGTGGTTACTTTTGCCTGTGTACAACTCTGCTGACCCATTTTCACCAAGACAAACAAACATCTGCTCAGAAAATGTCTGTGGTTAAAGGCATGAAGCTGGTTTTACCACCACGCTAAGCTGACCACACAATATTGTTTCAGTGACTCACTCCAGTTTCATAGTCATAGGGTATTTTAATGCCATTAATGTCATCTGCCTCCAGAATGGAAAACAAGCCATAGCCTTTAGCTTTTAGTCACTGTTTGAAACATGTCTTTTCTATAACTGGAACTTATTGGCATCTTGACTTATTCAGAAATGATGAAAATGCAAAGGAATCTTAACCTCAGTACAGACAGAACATTTTCAAAACCTCTGATGGTTAAATATAAAATGCCAAACAAACCTTGCGGTGGTTAAACTTCTGCTTTCTTGGTGTTTTGTAAACTGATGTGTTTTATTAAATTTTTATTTAATTTAATGATAAAAAACTGTCAGTTTTGTCATTTTGTGTCCACCAATTTTCACCATCACACCATCACCATGGTGGAGCCATAACAACCCATGATATAGAAGTTTTAAAACAATTGAACCTGAGGATTCTCTTTGATGTTTTGTTAATTCAGATATTTTCTGTTCATGTTTGGATTAAGGCATCGAAACAAGTACTTCGCACGCACATTTGAAACTCCTGCACGACCCATCGTTATGAGAAATTTGCAAACGAAAGTCATCTTGAAAAGTGAATCTGCTACCATATAATGCACTTGTGAGTGTATGCACGTGCCAACTAGCAAAAAAGAAATTGTCTTTTTCTTTGAAGTTTATCATCTTTGTCTGTAGATTCTGTTTCTGAAAGTATCAAGTGTTTACAATTTCCATGAAATGTATTTAACGTTAGCATGCTTGTACCCGATATCGTCAAATAAATACCACAATTCAGGGGATTTTCCACTTACAAAACTGAAACCATTATTCTCAGAACACGAAACTCCCAATAAGCCACTTCCATGCAGTGAGTGTTTTGCAATGATGTTTTTGAGACTTTATACAGGACTATTGAGAAAAAGTTCTGGATCCATACTGTTTCCACAAAGTATAAGTTACAAAAACATTCAGACACAGCTTCCCCACAGCTATTTGACATCGGTCATGGCCTTCCAAATAAGCATACAGGCAGATTACATACTACCTCACAAAGCCACTTTAACTGGTTAAAGTAGCGAGAATATGAAAATTTGCTTTTCATTTCCTCATACACCTTCTCTCCTCTACACCAAAACAAAATAATGTGCTTGGCAGCTAAGCACATTATGCTGTGACAGATATGAAACCCTCTCTGGGTTTGATATCTGTCACATCTAAGCAGTGACAGATATCAAGCTGGTTTCTTCAAAAGTGCAGAAATGTAACCAAGCATGATCACAGTGACAGTGGTACCAGGTTAATGTTATGTCAGTGAACACCTTATTAAGCATGTTGGCATGTTTCCCGGCATTTGGATGAGAACATCAATGTATGCACCAAGTTTGTGTTTATCCACTCTCTAACTATTAAAAACTCTCACTCACAACCTTGAACGTAAAGTCAGAGGATTACCAAAGTCAGCGGGATTTGGGGGAATCTCTTCCAAATTTCACGTCATTTTTAAATACAAAGCTGTTCTACTGTCATGAAATTAAAAGACTCAACAAGAAATAGCAGAACAAGATGAATAATCAGCCACAGACCACATGCTTTATGTGTGTGTTTATATTTCGCCAGTGTATGCTTGTTTAAATGGGGCCTGGTCTCTGAAGCAGAAATGTGATTAAAATAGGTTTTAGGCAAACCTGTCCTACATTTGCAGTCCAGCTGTAATTCATTTGTGCATGTCCTGGAAAATCTAAATCTAAATATTTTTATTGCAAGGTCCTGCAAGCAGTGGCTCTGTAGTTTCTCCCAGCAACACAACATGAGCTGTCCTGTGTTGTTGGTTGCCCTGGAGCCACGTGCCTTGCAGATTAAAGGGTGGCTGTGCGTACATTGCCACATGTTATGTTGTTGGCATTATACCAGTGACTGCAGTGCGATCAATAGCACAGAGTGGTGGTGGGAAGCGGGGGAGTTCACCTCACATGACCCTATAGCCAGGAGGGAGGAACCACTTTAACCTTGTTTATAGGGCGTTCAATGACATCACAGTGGTCAATTAGAGACACTTTGAGCAGAAATGAATGTTGACCTCTCTGGGTTTACGGTACAAAGTGTGCTGACGGCTCACTGGTTTTGGCAAGCCAGCCTGGCATGAGCGGAAAGCACTCTGAGGTCACATGTACTAACTCTGTTTCCAAGGAAGACATCTGCTACATTTTCTAGGAGATGTTACAAAGTTGGTGAAGTTGGGCCTAAAGCTGTACCATCTCCGAACAAGTAATTGTCTACACATTGAAGATGCTATAATAAAAGGCTGGCAGGTTAAACTAGATTAGACAGCCATAAAATATTCTTTACTTTACCTGTGACAAACTTGCAGTTTATTTTCACTTTTGGCCATAATACAACAAAGTGAAGTGAAGATGGAGGGATATTTACTTGATTACAGCTGCTGCCTTGTATGAAAGACACTTTTTTTGTTTGTTTGTTATGAAATAGGCTAAATTTTATTTTCCCACCCCACCTTATCAAACAGAAAATCAAGATTATTCTCAAGTGCTATGCTAAGCAATGAGGGGAAGCTGTGACTGGGCATTCATTGCAACTTTTTGAACTGCTTTTAACCCCTTTTCTTGTTACAGTGTTCTTGCAGGTTCACAGAGACAATGAACTCTGATATCCCTGAACCAAATCCCAGATCAACCCCAGAAAAAAAACCAATTACCTTACTGTGTCTCAAGAAGAGGTTATGGACAAAGTTGCTGAAATGTACAACACAAATAACTCTTTTTTTGTTTATGTTTTTGCTGCCAGTTGACCTGATAGAAAGCTGACATTCTGAAGTGACACTGCAAACACAACAAAGCTGATTTGTGTTAGATCGTTACCATCTTTGTTTCTATGGTGACATAGACACTGTAGTTATGAGGTGGATTATGAAGACTGTGGTCCAGACTTTAGGTTGTCTTTTATGATTTTAGTGACCTTTGGTTTTTTGCATTTAGTGCCATCTTCAGGTTACAGTAGTAGATACTAGGATTGACATGTTTATTACAAAACCTCACTGTAAATGAATTAACAGCAACACTTTTTGATGTAAATGATATTGCAGAAAAGTTGCTGTAAATTATTTTTACATAAACTTCATCTAGCTGCTAGTATTTAAAAATGACAAATTTGATGGAATGTCCACTCCCAGGAATGTTGCAGTATTGTCATACATGAATGCTCCAGACCAGCAAAGTGCAAAAACCTCTGCTTTTATAGTGCAAGGAGCAATGTGGCACAGCAACCGGCTTCTACTTACTTTCAAATTAACATGCAGTGGTGTTCTTCACAGGACTGTACAGGACTTCATATGATCATATCTTTAATGCTGGAAGAGAACGCAAATATTTGTAAATTGTTTTCATTGAGATTTATCGGATGATTTTTTTTATGTATAAAATTTTGTAAAACAGTAATTTCCCAACTTTTGTGGTAAATAAAGTGTTTTTACTTATTTCTCCTTCTTCTTATTCTCCTTCAGTAATAAATGTGATCTTGCTTGGTTCCAGTTTAGAGCATTATGACAGTCAGCAGAATTCTGGTGACAATAAGTACAAAGCTACTTTCCCCAAAATCGTCTTCTTGCTGTATTTATTGTTTTGCCCATGGACAGTGGTGCGTGTTGTGCACATGCTAAATATATTGACGTCAGATGGAAAAATGTGTTCACATACAAGAGGAATGTGTTGTTTGTGGGTGGGAAGGTGCCACCCACTATGACTGTCATTAGCCTATCATAAATTGCCCGAGCACCCAGAGGCTACATGGTTTAAGTTCAGTGTTTATGCTTTGCAGGTACATAACAAGTTTGTTTAAGAGGCTGTAATTATATACCCTGGTCCCTATGTTGATATGTGTGTGTGTGTGTGTGTGTAGGATGGGGCTGGTGTGATGGGGGGAATTTTCCACAAGTCTCCTTCTAGTACTTGAGAATGTGTGGGTGGCATCAGCACCGTTATGCCATGTTGTGACAGACCAAGAGCGTTTTGAGGGTTATTAGTCACCTGTGATTTCAAGTGATTTTCAGTAAATTTATGTGGGCAGGTTTTATCTCCAGGATCATTTTACTCTTTTTAAAGATGTTTTTACACTCACTAATTTCAAATAAAAGTGAGTTGCACACCATTCAAATCTTATTTGGATCATTCTGTCCACTTTTGAGAGCTTTCCCCATGAAACCATCTCCAATTTATATAAAAATGTTATGGTACAAAGAAATTTTAGCTTCATATAAATACTTTTCAAGATGTATTTTTTGAGAAGTGGTGCGAGAAAGACCAGGGAAAACCTGGAAAGTTTCACAATAATCATAAATGTTCAAATTTTCATCCTGTCACAGTGTGCCAAAGCAGACTGTATGAATAGTGAATAGTGGACCCAGAATGCAGACACGAAGGAACGTGGAACAAAAACTTGAATTTGCAAAAAGGGAGCCGTTTAATGTCCCTGATGCAGAAATACAAAATAATGCATAAGGCAAGCAAAGACGAGAATAAACAATCTAAACTGAGGAATCTAAAGATACACAAAACCCTAAACATGAAACCTGGCGTTGCTACAAAGACACCTTGTACATGGAGACATAGCGCAAAAGACAACAGACGATTTGACACTGAACAAAGGAGGACAGAGGACTTAAGTACACAGAAAGATAATAAGGGGATGGGGAACAGGTGGGAACATAGCTGGGACAAATCAGACCCAACGAGACAAGAGGAAGCAAAACTAGACACTGCACACAGGACAGGGACTTTCACAATAAAACAGGAAACAGCATGGAACCCAGACACGACAACACAAACTCGACAATATAAGACATAAGATATGAAACACATAACAGGCAAGGGAAAATTAAACACAGGGGTAGAAGACACAAGCGGAATCTAAGAAACTATAATGGTAACTTGGGCATAATAGAATGAACTTAACTATGGACTTAACTATAAACCAAAAACATCAAAATAAACTAAAACTCAAAACGCTGGGTCAACAGACCCAGGATTGTGACATGGCCTGGCTGATTAAAATCAGAATAACCAATTTGTAAAAATAAGATATTACTTTTTTAAAATACAAAATTTGCCAAAGTCTTGAGCCATCCACCATTTCTTTATATTTTGTTTCTAATAGTATTTTTGCACCAGCAAATTGATTTTGCTAGAGCTATTAGCTGCAGTGCAGTGTGTCCTTAAACAATTTTTGCAAACTGGACAAGTGGGGAACACTTGTATTATTTGCAAAGTCATGTCCTTAAGAAATAGGAAATAATCCAGCAAATACCTGACACAAAGCTTAAAAGCTGCATGTGGCCCTTCAACTGATCTATCTACTGTTTGGAGATGTAATTCAGTCAGGTGCACATGGAGAGCTTGTGAAAATTGATGGAATTATGGTCATCATACCAAATATTGACTTTTAAGCTTGTTACATTTGTGCAAACTCTGTTATTGCCTTATGTACTGTGTTTTCATGTTTGCAGATGTTTCGATATATGTTTGCAACTATTTCCCATTTTTTAAGAAAATACATGGCTCAAGGATTTTGACCAGTACTTTATAGTATATGCTCCCTTTTTATTTAATACCAGCAGCACATCTAAACAAAATTGTGAAGTGGCATTTTGTGCTGCATCATCACTTCTTTTAAAAGCACTCTTTTCCTTTTCAGGAACTGATGAGACTTTAAATGTCCATCTCTTGCTTGATATAATATTTTGGCTCCTCAACAATTCAGTCCCACTGTGTATTTTAGCTAAAACCATTCTGTAATCAGATTTGTAGTAAAAATATATATATACTGATGGAAACAATTAAGAGAACACTCAAATCAGTAATTGGGTTTTGAAGAACAAAATAATCAAGTTGACAATCTTTCTGCCGTGCATGTTTGTTAAGAACAAAATCCCATAACAATGGCCAGTGGATACCAAAATAATCTATCCTCAGAGTGCTCTATTCTAAATCCCACCAGAAGTCAAGGTTAGATTGTCAGAGTATTCCCCTAACTGTTTTTGAGCAGTACATATTTCTGGAATCATCACTCATCAGTTATATGAAACGGAAACGGACTAAGATTGTCAGGTCAGGCTTCGGGTCATTGTCCTAATGCAGAGCTCCAACACAGCTGGACTTGTGTCCTCACTGCCCTCTCAGATGATGACTTACTAAGTAAACAATGTGCAGTTATCACCATGATCCTACAATGACAAAAAGGGCATGTTGGATTTACTTAATTCAATAGTGTACATTGGTTGCACACAAATGTTTTGCTTTGGCAGAAACTTAAACAACTGAGTTAAATCAATATAACTTTTCCGTATTAACAAACCTGTGCATTTTGTGTTCATAAAACGTGATTGAAACATGTTTAGATGAAGTAAGTTGAGCTCTTGGAATATTTTAATCCTTCACAATTTTGTCATTTTATTTCAACACTATTCAATAGCTTTTATCCCAGGTCACTTAAATATTACATGTTGTCTTCATATTACATAATGTTCAGCAAAATCTAGAGTCTGGTTACTATAAAAATCAAATGGATCTACAACAGCTAATCCTCCTATCTTTATCCTGGTTGCAGGGAAATAACCCTGAAGTGATAAGTTACTTGGTTATCACAGAGACAAACAACCATTGGCCACTTACATTCACAGGTAATTTAGAATCACCAATTAACCTAACTCTAATAACTGCATGACTTTTAACTGTGGGAGGAAACCAGAATGCCCAGAGAGAAACCTGCAAACTAGCCGAGATTGTGGATTTGAACACAGGACCTTCTTAATGTGAAGCAACAGCATTAACCGCCACCAATCCATGCCTTTGTCGTTGACAGGTTAAACCACAATAAATAGCAATAGCATACACATAGTGTGTGTGTAGTTGTCTGCCTCTTATAACTCCAGTGATTTTCCTGAAGTTTGACATCTCGTGCGATCTTGTGAATTTCATGAGTTCAGCAACTAACCACTCTTACTAGATTGTATCATGTAATCTAAACAAGAACAAATTAAGTTGTTGAATTTGTTACAGATCCTTCATGATTTAATTAGGTTCATAGAAACATGAAATTATTGTGTTCAAATTACAAGTTAGACTTTTTTAATGTAACAACCACCAAATTTATTTACCAAGAAAAGTAGAGGAGGCTGCTCGACTTGACTGAGGGGGATGCCTTCCTGAAACCACGATCCAAAGCGCGCGAAACTGAAATACCGTGCGGTGTCGCGAGATTTAACATTGCTATATTATTGACTTACTTCACTCAAACATGATATAAACAATTTAATCTACCCTCTCTGCATATCATGTAGTTTCTACACTATATAGTTACACTTAACTTTAAAGCATGAGGCACATGTGTTAAATACACGCAAGATGCTTACATAAATCCAAGAGCTGGCCAATCCCTTTTTTTCAGTGTACCACTAAGTGCCAACATAAGCAAAAATGGAGAGACCGGTGAGCCAGCAGCGTTGGAATGGACATCAATGAACTCTTCCGACCTCGTCAACTGTGAGCCGAATCAGCTTCAGTTCTCATCCCCTTTTCTCATGGAAACTCCCTTTGGAAAGAAAATAATAATCGGCTGTGTCTGAATGTCACATATTTGCCACGACTTCTGAAGTAGTGCCAAATCATCTTGCAAACAGGATCTTGAACAATGGAAAGATATAATAAACAATGGGACTGGATCAGTTTTACAGTGAAACATCTTAATGACTAAATTGCAGGCCTTTCTTTTTTAAGGGGAAATCCAACATCAGAGGTCATTTACTGTTAAAGCTCAGTGTCAGCAAAGCTGTTTCAAGCGTTCTAATGAACCAGGAAGTTATATCTGTTGTATGCTTATTTCTGCTGATTTGCACATCTTCGTAAAGTTCCATTTTCTTTTCTCGTTTAAAGAGTTCTCTCCCTGCTGTCTTCTGTTCCCCCTCATTCCCAAACTGCAATGGCAGATGGCTGCCTCTCCCTGAACGTGGTTCTGCCAAAGGTTTCTTCCTGTTAAAAGGGAGTTTTTCCTTCCCACTGTCTCCAGGTTCTTGCAGGGGTTGTATGATTGTTTGGGTTTCTTTCTAATATTGTAGCATCTTTACCCTACAATATAAAGCGCTTTGAGAAAGCTGTTGTTATGAATTTTTGCCATATAAATTGAATTGAACTGAACTGAACTGAACTGAATTGAATTGAATTGAATTGAATTGAATTGAATTGAATTGAATTGAATTGAAGTGAAGTGAAGTGAAGTGAATTGAAGTGAATTGAATTGAACTGGTTAACTTAGATCACTATATCTGTCTTCCAGGATTAGTTGGTGTGGCTTAACCCTCTGTAGAACCTGGGACCATTTCGTGGCCTTTGCGTTTTTTAATTCCACGCCATTTCCACTGTGTTTAATGGAGTATAGCCAAATTTTCAAACATGTATTTTTTTCCCATTTTATTTTAAAATTTCAGTCTGAGTTTCTTAAATGAGCTTAAATGGCTGAGCTACAGACATACATCCACTATCGAACCTCGTGGCCGATTTGTGCCCCATTGAAACCCATTATAAACGCTATTTTTCACGCCAGAAAAATTACGGTCAAAGGGATCGTCAGGTTTCCAGCTTAGGTTTCGTTTTGGACTACAGGCCTTAGAGTTGTAATGTTTTTATTTGTCCACCGGGTGGCGCCCTTGCTTCACATTTGACCTCTGCTGGAAAACAGCGGGCTGCTTGGACAGACCTGCCGGAAATGAAGCCTCATTTCCGGCGTGCAGCAGCGGCTTCGCCCGCTGATCGGGCGGACCATTTTTTGGTCCCTAGGACCATGAGAGGGTGCATTTTTTTTTTAGTCAACAGGAAATGACGTATTTGTTGTCACTTGGTATCGGACGTGTGGGCTGGAAAAAGCAGTCCCCGGTGATCGTGCCCCGGTGATCGTCGCGACTTACCCCGGCAACGTGCACTTATTTCGGCCTAGAGGAGGAGCATTTGCCGCCTGGAGACCATTTTCTGGTCCTGAAAAAAAAAAAAAAAGGCGATCGAAATGACTCTTGGTGCCAATCTTTAGTCCATCTAAAGGCCTAATTATAATAACAATCAAATATTACTTCAAATGTTTTTTTGGGAAAATATTTAGTTTTTTAGTTTTTTTTTTAGTTTTTTTGTAATTTAAAGGGTTAAAACAACGAAAATATAATTAAAACTTTATATGAATATTTCAGGGAGAAGTAGTTTTAAAAGACTGACCAATTTAAAGTGAAAAAAAAAATTAATATTTAATATTTTTATTGCACTTTTTGGGCGTGGTCGATAGTGTGCATTTTATGAAATGCGCTCCTGGAAAAAAAATAAAAGGCGATCGAAATGACTGTTGGTGCCAATCTTTAGTCCATCTAAAGGCCTAATTATAATAACAAACAAATATTACTTCAAATGTTTTTTTTGGAAAATATTTAGTTTTTTTGTTTTTTGGGGCTAAAAAAACAGGGCGCTCATGTAATAAAACTGGGATTTAAAGGGTTAAAAGAATGAAAATATAATTAAAACTTGACATGGATATTTTAAGCAGAAGTAGTTTTAAAAGATTGACTAATTTAAAGTAGAAAAAAATATTGATATATAACATTTTTAGAGCACTTTTGGGGCGGGACCATTTTTTGGTCCCGAGGTTCACGAAAGGATGGGATTTTGAGGTCCTACCAAGGTTAACATAAAAACTGATAAAAATCGGCTTAACATGCAGCCAAATTTAGCCATAACCAATCCCAACAGGTTCTAATGCTACTGCTTCCAAAACATGAATGTAAATGGACTGGTACTTTTATAGTACATTTCTGCACAGTACTTGTAGTAAGCATGTCCAATGTTCCACAAGTCTCATCAATAATTCACAAAACATTCATAAAACATTCTTTAAAAGGCAATGTTTCGATATGATGAAGCACTTGCCTGAAAACATCTCTCAATTCAAATGTTGCCTTTATAAGGATTCAATTATTAAACCAGACCCGAGTAGAATATGGAACATAAATGTAATGTGATCTGTGTAAAACACACATACACACAAACACACATTTAAGCTAACAATATGCGTGTTAATGTTGTTCCTACAGCTCATAATGTATGTTATTCAGAGCTTTGTGAGTCAGTGTAGTTAACCTTCAAGGTTATCTGCTTCATATCCTTTCTGATAGAAATATTTCTGAACCTTACTCACACAGGATTAGTGTTACCAGGGGAACGACTCTCTCATGAGCAGAATTCTCATGAAGTAAGAAAAATCTGTTTTATTTCACTGACATCTGTGACTGGTAGTTACAAACATAGCTGTTACATCTGCTACATAACATTTGTTCTGTTGAAGTTAATATCATTAATGACATTTGAAATCTTTTACAAATGACTGGAATCAACACTAGTCCTGCGTGCGTAATACTTAACACATGGTGGCTTGTGCAAGAGTCTAATTTAATCTAAACCTTGATATTATCCCAAATCAAAAGAAATACTTTTGTTGTCTAAATCTAGCCAAACTGTGAATGAAAACCTAAAATAAGGAAAAGGAGAGAAAAATGTAGGAGTCTAAAAATATCTGAGCCTTTAGTTTTGGTTTAACACTGAACAGAAATCCCAACCACCACATGTGCTTCTGGGTAAAGTCCCATGTTTCAACTGTTTCTCTGCAGCAACTTCATCATAATGTCATGGGTCAAGGATCAGTGATATCTTTATTATCGCAGATCAGCAAATTATTGTACAGTCAGCAAAACACACACAGCCATTAAGCAAACATGTATAAATAAACAACAGTTGTTACACAAGGACACACTGAGTCCAGATTTCAAACAGTAACTTTATTAGTTATTTAAAATGTCAATGGGAGCCTGCAGAAATGATGTAGACTTTATCTTTCTTCATATCAGTTAGTCATATTAAGAGCAACCAAAGCATGATGCTGTAGGATTAACGCAAATACATTTAAATCATATACTCTTTACACATAATCCTTCAAGTCTTTACTGAACACACCATCACCAGTGTTGCTGATAAAAGTAAGTGAACCCTTGAATTTGAAAACTGGTTTTAGCTCTTCTGGCCGCAAACCGCTTCCAGTAACTACAGATGAGACGTGTGCAACATTCACAAGGAATTTTGAATCTCTACAAATCTGTTTAATCTCAGCCATATTTTTATGACATCTAATATGAACAGCTAATTGATTTAGGTTTGTTTTTGTTCATGTTTGCGGTCTAACCGCCATCATGCAATAGTTTTATTTTGATGCTTATGATTATTGTCGTGCAGCATCATCACGTTCCGTTATGCTGCATCTGATAAACTTTGGAGCTAATTTTTCTTTTGATGAAACACCTCCAGACTCAAAAACATTTTTAAGCTATTCGGACTGCAAAGAACTTGACAATATCAATCACAATAAATGACTATTCTATTCTGTTCTATTCTGAAGAGTCTAAATACACACACAAGCCTTTTAGGTTGACTAAGGTTAAGCCTTTACCGCACCACTGCAACTACAGGTCCAACTAAAAACTTTTTAACCTTAGTGGAATTCTAATCTTAATCATCTTAAATTTAACCAGGTCTTAACCTCTTTGAAGAAGGAAGTACAAGTGCAGATCTTGACCTTTCTAGATTTGCATCAGTAAGGCAATATATTTCAGTGAAACTGGTCTTCTCCAGAACACACATGCTTCTTTCTTTCGATTTCTGCCGATTTCCAACAGTTAAAAACTAACAACCTGATTACCCCACATACATATTTTATGAGTTTGTTTTAGTCAGAAGTACCACTGCAGGACTTGGTTGTGCATTAGCAACAAAAAGTTTAATTTGAGCCTGAGAGGGTTAATTGAATTGTATTTGATTAAAAACACAGATTCACTCTGTTGGGACACACAGTGCCACACAAAGAGCCTCTGAAGCTGGTCGTTTCTTGTGTTCCCATATTTTATGGTGTCAGAAGTGTAGGCTCACAAGTTCTCGTGGGAATGAGCCAGACAAGTGTGACGGAGCCACAAAAATACCCTTCTAGCTGAAGGAACGTAGAAAAACAACCATAATCTGCAGACAATGGGACTTATTCTTTCATGTTACAAAAGGATATAAGGTCTGAATGTTAAGAATCAACATTCTGATTTGGCCTTATTTCTCAGACAACGTCTGGGATCGGTTTATACAGTTAAAGTCACAAATGACATATGGATATGATAAAGCAGTTAGTTTTGTTTATAATCAAACTACATGGCAAAATCATTATTTTTGACTGTGGCAATACTCATGGTTTTTCTTTTGAAGGTTTTTGGGTATTTTCTAGATTTATATACTTATTGTTTTGGGAAGACAAGCTGCAGTTGGACTTATCTAAGTGGGTGTGTATCCACACATCAGCCGTATCAGCTTTCTAACTGTTGGTCACTCGTAGAATAATGTCACTGATGCCACAAGTTTGCTATATAGTTATACAACAGTGCTTGGGTTATTTAAGACCAGTCACTTCTTTTAATAGCTGTGTGCACATGACCTGTTCACTGCTTACATGATTACCACACCTCTTTGCCTGCATAACACAATCAAACATGACACCTAAAAGACCCTTTAGTTTTCTACTTTAATATAATCAGCATTGGTAGGCAAGTTAAATAACACATGCATCACATTGTTCTATATTAAAAACAAACAAACAAACAATCAAACAAGCATTTTGGAAAATGCTTTTTGGTGTTTTATTGTAAAGATTTCGGCCATCGTGTTGTTGCTGAGCCGAGTCCTTGTATTGTATGTGAAGGTATTTGGCTTTGAAGTCACATGGTTTGAATCATATGATTTGAAGATTGATTTGTACAGTAGATCAAATACATTACACTGTCTCAGCTGAGCTCACTGCAGCAGCAGACAAAACCAACCTCAAAGGGAGCGTCACTTTTCATCAGAGCTGCCCTGCTGTGGAATGAGGATTTACTGTTAATCTTTTAATACCAATGAATCACGTTTTTTTTTTTATCTTGGGGAAGACAGTCCGCAGGGGCACTAAATCCATCTATAAAAGGCAAAATCCTTAGCATGTGGATGTTAATGTATTTAATGTATGGCTCCACCTTCCTATTGTTTATTTAGGTTTGTACAGTTAGTTTTACACTTTGTTTCAGCGTCCTTCTGAGTGAACATAACATAACAGACCTTACAATATATAGTGTTGTTTTCTAACAATTACTATATAATTACTCTTAAATTATGGGGGAATTTGTAATGAGTCAGTAAAATGCCTTGTGGTTCTTACATCACAGCAACTATACTAAACTACACTATGCAATGCTAGACTATAGGACAAAAAGCTACACAAATGCTCTGCCTAACCACGTTATTAGGTACACTTTGGTAGAACTGGGTTTCACACAGTTGATCCAGATCCAGCCCAGAACCAGTTTTATTGTCGGGATAACTATGGGAAAGTCAGTGTTGTCCTTTAGAGTCTGTGGGAAAGGACCCGACAACAGCAGCGTTGCAGGTTTACACATTTTTATTGACTGGCTTTCCAACGTGCAGCTTTCCAGCTGCTCCTCTTCTGTGGCGGACACAACACAACCCTCTCAGGTGCCAGCAACATCTTTGACAGGGGAGACATGATTAGATGATGGGGTCAGGTGTGTGAGTCAGACACCACACCCTCAACCCACTGCTCCACCCCTCCCCTGCAGCTGAGCCACAAACCACACCACGCCATAGAGTCATTTACAGATGCTCTTCTTGGTTATTCAAGCAGTTATTTGAATTGCTGTAACCATCCCATCAGGCCGAAGCAGTCTGGCCATTTTCTTCTGACATCAACAAGGCATTTAGTTTCACCCCGAGAACTCCAGCTCATGGTCATGTGATTGGCTGATTGGATATTTGCATTAACAATCAGTTTTTAACATGTGTACACAATGAAGTAGCAAGTGTGAGTCTGTTTATGAAGGTTGATCAAAACTGACATATAAAGGGTAGGACACTGTATTTATTTAGTAGAAATGTCATAAAAAGAAAGTTAAGCTATTGAGGCTAAATTTCACAAAATGCAATAGAAACTCACTTGCATAAATCCTCACAGCAAACATATGAACTAAAAAACACATTAACAAATATTACATGTGAATCAGCAGACAGAGACAGATGGCTATTTTCAGCTGCTCCCTTATTTCCCAAGGAGTCACCACAGTGGACTGATGTGCATGGTGACCTCTACCCAGATGCCTTTCCTGACACAACCAACTCATTGAGTCAGGCTTGAGACCAGCATGAGGAGTAGACTAGCTTGTGACCCCTGAGGTTGTGTTTTTGTCTCAAACTAATTAATAACTGATTTAGGACATTTTAAAAGAGGCTGTCTGTTCAGACTGTTCTGTGCGAGGAATTTAAACAGATGTAAAATAAAGTAATTTACTAAGGGATGTTAGATACAAGGTTTTCTGTTCTCCCAAAGAAACGACATCCTCTTATCGTGAAGTGAGGTCATATATTTTACCAACAGTAATTCTTATTAGTCCATAACGGATGAGCAATAGCCCAACAGCCAAAAAACAAGATTAGTATTAGTATCAGTTTCACAAGAACTTAATCTTATTTGTTGGTTTCACAGCAGATCAAACAAGAAAGAAAAGGCCATGTAAAGGGTACCTTTGATGATAAAATGGTAACAATTATCACTGAATTAAAGAAGAAAAAAACATCTGCTCTAAATTTCTCCCCCCAAAAATGAATCACTATCATCCCGTATTTCCTGGGCTGCTTGCCTTAATCAGAAGCATAGGAACAGAAATCACTCACCCAAGCAGTACACCAAGGTCATTATAGTTTACTAAAACTGCGGGGGGAGGGGGGGGGGGGATTAAATAAAAAGGTGTGGAAAAAACATTGTAGTTAACTTAAATGAAAATAGGATGTAGACTTTTGGAAAAGTAATTGTGGTCTTTTTGGAAAAGATCACAATTACCAGAGGTTATACAGTATGCTTAAAAAGTAAACTATGAATGAATACAAGCAAATGCAAGATGTATTTTTCAAATTGTAAAGCTTTAAGGCAAATGTATATCTTGCAAATCTCATTAAGTAAACCAGACTCGGCTTTTTCTATGTTCTTATTTTTCCCCACCACAGGTTCTTGGATCTGTATCAGATTAAAATACTTATTACAAAAACATTATTTTATCCCAAAGAGCTCCTTCAACTAAAACAATGACTTATTATTAGGAGGAGCTCATCTTACAACATTCCCATCATCCTGACATATGGGAACAGACCACCTGAGCTTTCACTGCATGTTATGGTATTCTGTGGGAATCTGTGCAGAGTAAGAAGCAGTCGTGTCTTTACTTGACATGGTTTATGCAACGGCTGATGTCAGATGACGGTGTCCCAGCCTCAAATTACACTTTACTAAGGACGTCTGCACACATGCCTCTGTACACTCGCACTCACACACAGCTCCCAAACTTCTCCAAAAACGAAATGATCAAATGGGATAAATGTCTGTCCACTGAAAACACAGGCATGGTCATCAGCAACAGACTTAGGGATTTCCCCTTTGTATTGTCTACTTTGTCAATGAATGAGTAGCAGAGACCATACAATGGCATGCAAGCTTAAGAGGCATAAGAACAAGGAGAAAAAAAACTGCCTGAGTGGCAGACACCAACAAAATGGTAACGATTTCCGCTAGGGCGTTTAGTTGTTAGTCATAAAATACTATTTCTAAAAGAATGACAAAGAACCAGAGAAAAGTGGGGGAGAAAAAAACACAAGCGTGTTGATTGGCTGAGTCCAGGGTGCCTGATCCTAGACCCACTGTGATTGGCTGAGAGGTATGGCCTCACCTTGAAAGAGGGTTACTCCAGTTCATTGACATTGAGATTTCGTGTGTGTTGGTGTGGCTGAGAACCTACATTCACTACAAAGACATGCCATTCTCATAAGCAACAATCATTGTGGCATGTGCAAACGTTGATCAGTTCATACCTGAATATTTACTCACTATTATATGCCCGTCTTGTTTCATCATACATCCAGTACAAACAGTTACTTATTTCCCTGAAACTCTGATTAAGTAATAAAATAATAATAAAAAAATAAAAAATCACATTAATCTTTAGATTAAGGCAGTGTGATGCCCCCTGTTCTCTTGTTTCACAGACAACCTCTCTCTCATCTGCCCTATCAGGCACTCAAACGTGACTGACCATGTGTCAGAGAGATCAGTAATGGCAAGGAAGCTAATCACTAGGAAAACACTACCAAGGAACCATAAAAACAGCATTCAGGCTAAATTCATTTGTAGGCATATACGCATTCCTGCTCTGTGTAGTTGAGCCAACCCCCCATGCCAATTCTAACCTTAACCCCCTTAACCCTCTCGCTCCTCCATCCAACTTTTGAAATGACCCTAATCCGGGAGCTGTGACACCGTGCTCCCTCTGAATTTTAGCCATTGAATATGTGGCACTTGGTCAAACAAAGGGACTTTGTGTTATATCTAGCTGGAGTGCGTGGTGGGAAAGTGGCTGTGATCAGTTATTTCCCCACAGAACCTTTTTTCTTTTATCTCAAAACTTACAGAAAAATGTAGCGTGACTGCTCGAGAAAGAAGTTCAACAATGAATCACTGGGCACTGTTTCAGAGTAAAACCTTTGTCCTCGGTCGTTAAACTTTTAGTTCACATTGTGAACAGAGCATATAACAACAGCACAGCAAAGACGTCAGCTGCTGTCAAGATGTTCTTGAGCGCATTGTTTTGTTGTTTTTGGGGGACCTTTTAACAATGGAAATATGATCATTTTATATTGTAGATATAATCAGAGACCACAATGACTTGACATTACTACGTACGAAAAACAGATGGCAAGCTAGTATCCGAATAACAAACAACATAACAGCTGTTTACTCTTTAACAAATAATACTTTACATGTGCGATGAAAACTAAAATAAAAAACACATTTCAAACAAAAAAATGTCCTGATATGTTGATATCGATGCCCATCAACCTGCCTGCCTTTTTATAAATATATAAATTATATAAAAATATATTTTTATTGTTTTATGAACTTTGTAAGGAATCTGTTGTCAGTCTCTTCATCCTTTTTGAGAATTGCTTTATGATAGGTGGACTATCAAAAAGGCTTCTTGCTGTGTTTGTTGTTTGGCTTTTTCTTTCTTCCTTGTTTTTCTGGTAGGGGTGGGTTTGGGGGTGGGTAGCAAAAGATTGCAGTCAGAAAAAAACTACACACACATCTAGATTACAGTAGTAGCTACTCAAACAGTGTTTTTCTGTTTTTTGGTGGTGATGATAATTTAATAAGATTCTAATTATCCTTGGCTAAAGGTGCCCTTAAAAAATGCCCAATTCTTATACAATATTTGGAAATCTGGTTTTCCTGCCAGTTGAAACCTGCATTGTTTACTTGCATGTGAACTAGCTTGTAGCCTTCTTCTGACCTACTTCTACTGGCACAGTGCTGTATTTTGATGCAGTGCCAGATGCCACAGAAATTGTGCGACACTATTGGTGAGAAACTGTGTTGCATCAGCTGTGTGCACATATACGTGCATTTGCAATGTGGGGGGCTTGAACAAGCAAAGCAAAATAGGAGCTCTACTGTTGAGTGGTGTATTATAGGGTGAAGCTTTTGCCTTGCAAGGTAGCTACATTCTTCTGCAAATTGCGAGATCACCATTATCCAACAGCACATCTTTACCAAAGATGACATGCTATTCTACCCACAATTATCTCAAATCAGAACTATTAGTCAATAAATTTGCAGTTACAGGCATGTTTTAGGTGTGACCATGTAGTGCTCATCAAATCGCTTTCACAATTCTTTTAACGTGACCGTTTGTAAAAACTTCTTATGCCATGAGTAAGCCATAGATAGTGGATCTCTTCCAAACACCTGTGCTGCATTTTAATGTAGCATTATATGCGTTTTGGGTAACTTCAGGTTAGGGGAAGAACTTAAACCACAGGTTTGCAGATTTTCAGACTTCCTGACATGTCTATGAAGGCTTCACATCCTTAAAAAGTGAAGCTTGTCCGACCATGCTTCACACATGAAGACTCTGAAGTGGACTATGTCTCAAAAGCAACAGGAACATAGTCCACTTCAGATGGATCTTCTCCAAGATGCTTGTAAAATGGGTCTGAAATAACACAATCTTCAATGCAAGCTGAATCATGCCAACAGTTGCAAAGAAAAAATTTACTTGCCTGAAGCCATGCTATCAAACATCAATGTTTCCTTCAAAACTGAAAGCGAACACTGAAGCATAGGCTCAAATTTACCCAAGGCTTATTTTTATTAGATAATAAACACACCCTAATCTGAAAAGATAACCCTTGAAATAATCCATAATTAGGTTTATTGCCCCCCTCCTCAAGTTACCAAAGAAAATCACTGTTTTACACACATCTTGGTCTAGGGTATTTCCCATGATACACAAGAAGCCCACACAAACAGGATGTCTTTACAATGACTTTGCTCGTGCAGGCAAACGTGATCCTGTAGTGTAGCATTCATACCCAGTGATTCAAACATCAACACACCTATGTGTGAAAATGCGAAGAGTGTTTGATGTCAGGATGTCATCTGAAGTTTAGAGAGAGCTGCAGGACCTTTCAGGGGGAGCTAGACAGCACAGTTAGACAGCCTGCTGCTGCCGATCTCTGCATATGAATGATCCCCACATTTCACACACGAACACACACTTCAACAAACAGATGGTGCTAAAAAAAAAAAAAAAGCAGTACGAAAAGGATCAGCTATTTGCAGCTTTCCTTCTGGGCATGCGGAAAGGGGACTAGCTGAGCTTTCTGCATGCCCAGAAGGAAATGTTCTTACATGATTAAAGCATTACTTTAGCATTACATCCATCTTTACTGTGAAAGCCCCATGTATGCAACAAAAGAAACATAGTAAGGAAATAAAGTTACACTCACAGCTGCTTAGGTGGGATAACGAGTCAGGAAACTGAACTTCATTCAGCATTTTATTCATTCATTTACAATGGGGAGACCCTTAAACACACTGAATGACGTCAGAAATTATTGTTTGAGAGCAATTCAGTCACAGACTTGGACTTCACAGCCCTTTGGATCCACTTCGGGAGCCAGTATTGCAGGAAGATGTCTTAGCTTGTCCAAGAATGCAAACAAACACACAATAAGGTGTCAAAGCTCTATTCAGAAAAGCCTTTTGTCATGAAAGGGGCCACTTTAGTTTGAAGTTGAATCAGGTACTTAGACCCTGTCACTCCTATCTGCTAGTGTAGCTGTAGGTCAATACACAACCAGTGCTTCAGTCCTTATCATGCCGTTGAATGGCGATTAACAGTTCTAATCACTTCCACAGATACAGAAAATAAACACCCTTTTCTAATTAACGATTAACAGAAAGCTTCCCAGATAATGCAAATGAATACAGTTGTTGTGTGATATGTGTGAATATGGGGATTATTATAATTGATAATGGACAATTAGTAAGTTGCTAACATTTTAAAACATTTTAAAGGGTTGGGGGGGAAAAGTAATAGGCATTACTGGAATGCCTACTGAATTAGTCTAACTTTGCCATCTTCCTAGCTGCATGGAGAAGAAACAATAGTCAAAATACTCAAGTAGTAACAACATGTAAAAAAAAACTTGATTGTCATAAATGTTCTGGCTTCTTTGGAAATCCACAGAATGTAACTGATCCACCCTGTTTAGTGAAACACTACAAGTTTATATTTATACAAAGTTTTATGTCATTTGAAACAGAAACAAACCAAAATAAAATGCAAATGTTTTAGACAGGCTGACTCACAGCAAGTCATATCAGATGTCAGATAATTCAAAGGAACTGCTCCAAAACGAGATGATCTGAAATGGGGATCCAGTTCAGTGAGTCCAGTTATCAGAGATCAGGGCTAGCAGACCAGCTGCATCTGTTAGCATGCTTGAACACCTCTAGAGGAAGTAGTTTCTGGCATGTCCGCATTGGCTTTATTTTCCATTCCTGTAGAGGTACTGCTTGTAAATGACAGAAATATCTCGAAGTCATGAGTAAAAAAAGTTACCAAATGTTTAACTGGAACGAAAGACTGAAAATAGTGGCAGAGCGAGTAACACTGGATCTTCATGTGCAGCAAAAAAAAATCTTTCAGCACACATTCACACATACAACCACAAACCTGTGAACATTCAGAATGTTAAAAAATGTTACCAGTTACTTTTGAAGTATTATCCTTTTAATGTTGATTTTACAAATGTCACCACGTGTTTAGAGATGCCAACATAGGCTGCAAGTGTAAAGTGAATGAGATAAACTGAGAGGGTTTATATGGAGTGTAGAGTTCATTCTGGGGTCATGCACTATCACATACATGTAGATCTAACCAGAATGCAAACACACAGACGACAGACCTCATTAAGGTTAATGCATGCACTTTGAGCTCCTGGTGTTTTCTTCAGTGCTATAATACACAGGAGAGGAATTTCACAATAACTGCATGGTAAACAAAGCCTGGCTACTTCTGCCTGAAGGAAAGGTGACATTTGCCATGTGGACCAAAGGACAGTCACTTTGGTTTTAGATCACCTGAAACACAGCTGAGAAAGCTCAAACATCCTTTTCCCCAATCAACTTCCTGTCCTCTTCCTGGGGAGACTAAAGACAAACAGGAAAAATGCAGCACTAAAGGGATGGAGCAACCATGCTCAGGCTATCAGCTCAGCTCTTGCAGGAACTGACTTAGTTGCGCTAAAAAGAGAGCATTCAAGTATAAAATATAAGACAGTGTATTAAAAAAAAGAATTCTCTTGTAGAGGCATGAAATGCATTAATATATATAAACACACAATAGCTAGAGGTGTTACAGTCAGCCGTCCTTTGTTTTTGTGTTAATGACCACGTGTTCTAATTGAAGAGCCCGTGACCCAAAGACGACCACGTGGCCTAATGGATAAGGCGTCTGACTTCGGATCAGAAGATTGAGGGTTCGAGTCCCTTCGTGGTTATTTATATGTCTACAAATTTTCCCGGAGGAACCTACCCGACGCATTATTAAAACTTTATCAAATTTAATGGGTTAATTTCCTTCTCTTTTCTCGTACTCTTCTATATCATTGTCTATAGTTCCTTGTTCTATTGTGGGATTAAATTGTTTGAAAACTTTGCTCATGTGTCTCCTTTCACAGTGAATATAAATGAACAATGTAATTAATGGCGTAATCAGCTAAGGTTAGAACATTCCACAATCCACAAACACTAAATAACTGCTAATTAGTGCTAAGTAACATATTAATGCAGCAGCAGAATTTCACCAAGCAAAACGGAAACAGAAACTGACTCATTTTTAGATTCAGCCATGTACTGCAGTTTTTGACACTTCAACTGAATGGCTTCACTTTTTCAGCCCCAGCAGCTGCTGCTTGGTTCATTATTTGTTTAATATTCTGTGTTCTTATTCAGTGCTTACCTTGTTGCTTGTTATCGGTTTGTTCCTCCCTCACTGACCTCGTAACACATTCCTGTAGCATCCTCGGACGTGTAACACGTCGCTGAATAATCATCTGGTGATATAAGTCAGCTTAACCTTCCATAAACATGTTATTATCTATTCTGTACTTTAAAAAAAGAAAGCTTATCACTTTCCAACCTTGCAGTCAGCCTTTTTTGTCTGCATTTGGGTTCTGCTTGAATTTCCGATAACAGTATGTCTCCGTTATTAAAGATAAGCAAGATATAGGTAGACAGAAAAAAAGACGATGAATTTAATAATCACACTGCAGACTTTTATAAGTTAATTTGTCCTCAGTAATATAGTGAAGGCAGTAACCGCAGCAGAAAGGAATGTACTCATCAGATCAGACTGTTCTGGCTTACACTTTTGTTCTGTGCGACAAAAAGTTTGGCTTCGGACGAGAGTTCCCAGGAGGCTGGTTATCAGAGCAAGCAAATGGGTGTGAGTGTGTTCACCCATCTGAAAGATAGGTTTGATATCACACCACTGTCTCTGTCTGCCCTTTAATTAGATAATGCAAAAGCCCGTCTGAAAACTCCAGCTAACTCCAAACAAACACACAGACACACACACACATACACACACTGCAGTCACCTCATCCACATCACGCCACCTCTCACCAGTTGGAAGTCAGGAAGTCCCCAACAACAGCTGCACCACTGTATTGAGCCGTTGTACTACAACACATATCAGAGATGAATAATACACAGCTTTGCTTTTGTACTTGACACTCTGGATAAGACCAGCCTGAAACTATTGATTTCAATTTACATGGTGTGGTTCTTGTGGTTTTTCTTGTTATGATGATTACTGTGTTCATTAAACCTTTAATCTGCCCATATCGTTTAATCCCTCTTTGGAAATATTTATACACTTTTGTTTTTAATTTTGTGAAACTTCAAGCTCCTCCAGCATTTCTGAGATGTTATGTGTAGAAAAAAACCCATCTTGCTAGTATCACTGTTAAATTCTCAGAAATTGACTCAGTCTGTAACCACAGTTGAGACAACAGCGTCATCATTGTCCTCATGTGGTTGCAGACAATAGCTGGACTTAGAATTCCTTTTAATATAGTTCCAAACGCTCATGTCTATTGTCTGGAGGTAAACTTTTATATTCAAGTAAATTAAAGAAATTAAAAAAGAAATCATCAGCCTAGCATCTCGTAGTTTTTCGAAACAACAATAATATTTCAAATTAGTTCTTTAAAATGTTCCCAGAACACAGATTACATAATTCAGAGGGGCCGACTGGAAATCATTGACAGTTAAGAAACAAATAATTCAAAGGAAGGGAGGGGTGCACACATGGTGAAATGGAGAGAACGAGCGGCAGTTGGGCAAGAAGGATCAGGTGATGGGCTGGGGCGGAGTTCTTCCAGACCGACGAGGTGTACTCTTTCTACCAACAAGAGATGACCTAATGTGAATGACAATCTGATCACGTGATGCTGCTGAGAAAAGCCCCTTTTTTAAGTTTCAAACTTTGGGTTTGAAACAAGAAAAAAAGACCTAAAAAAAAGGTGTTAAAAGCCTAATACAGTTATACAGGTTTTTCTAACACAACTTCATTGTGCTGATTGTTCTGGGTGAGTAAACCTCTGCAGGAATGGAAAGGATGTAATGGTTGAGTAAGATGTAATGAAGCTAAAATCAAACTGAGGTAAATGTCTGTCCTGTGCAGTCAGAACAAGAGGTGCAATCAAACATAATAATTGAAATCTTTTAGGGAGGTTTTCATGCAGAAGCTTAAATTGTTCTGCCTAGATGCTCCTTTGGACATTTTTTTGTTGTGGAACAACATTTGCATGCACACAGTGGTCTGGAAAGTTCATAATAAATGCAAAGTGAGAGTGGCAGTCACATAATAAAAACAAAGGGCATAATGACTGATCGCAGAGTAAATGAACTACTGGTCTTGGCAAACTAACAGTTGTCTGGACGAGTTCATATTTACTGTTCATTCTGATCTGTCTGGACATCTTATCACTGTGAATCTGTCAGCAAAGTTCCCCAGAGTCCCCCAAAGTTTCCGTGTTGCAGGATCAAGCTTATAATGGTGCTTTAAGATCCTTTAAGATCCTGCTGTGAGGGACAGCGACACTGTCCACCACAGTGGTGGTAATAGTATAGAGTAGGACTGTAGTTACTTCTTTTGATTTGTTTTACAGTGTGTTTGTTCCTCTCCCCATGTTCACACCACCTCCACTGGCACTTCACAAGTGCACCTGTGATGGGGATGTGGAATCCGACTGAACGTTCCTGTCTTGTATCACCTTTAAAAAAGAAATTGAAACATTTTGGTTTCAGATCTTTGTTTTTCATTTATTTTTCCACCTGTGAAAAAACAACCCATTCTGCAGGCTTGTATTATGTGTAGTGATATATTTCCATCAGTTAAACTGGGAAGATTTCACTGACTGCGATAAAGGAATTGTTGAAAAAATGTTGCTATAACAGCGACAGTTAAGCCACATTGGGAGAGTTGAGATGACAGAGACATGGAGTTGATCCCATTTCACATTTACTTTTTAGTGGCCTTTAGCTGACACACATCCAGAACAGTTCAAGTGAGTGAAAGGTAAGTGGGGACCTCAAAATGGTCTCGTTAATGACCGAAGTTCAAACTTATAAATGGGGCAAAGGGGATATTTTATCAAAAGGCTAAGCTGTGCTGGATGTGTGTCAACTGAAGGTCAAAATAACTGGAGGCAAAGTTTAGAGAGGCAGAGTTGAGAGGGTTTGGACACGTGCAGAGGAAGGATAGTGGTTATACTAGACAAAAGATATTAAAGATGGAAATCCCAGGCAGGGGGTACAAGACAAAAACCACAGAGGACCTTCATGGATGTGGTAATGGAGGACATGCAGAGGCCTGGTGATAGGGTGAGACGCTGTGGTGACCCCTAAAGGGAGCATCCAAAGAAAGAAGATGGCCTTTGATAAAACAATAAACAAATCAAATGAGTGGCAATGCAAACACCTCAAATAAGCTCGTATAAATATTTCTTTTTTCATTTACATTTAATTTATAATTGATATTCAAATTTTGTTTTCACTGTATTATTTCTCCATATTTACAGTTTTTCTCAGTCGCTTTGGTGCGTTTCTCAGAACACCATTAACATTTGCACAGCAGTTAGTGCATTTCCCAAAACAATTAGTGCAAACTGCAAAACCTAGTGGATAGCCTGCAAAAGCACGTCACATGCACAGAATTGATTATCCATACCTCAAAAGCAAGTATCCATGTCAATGAAACTGTCAGTGCCATCAAAATGAAAAGTCTTGACACCATCTTTATGAACAAGATAGTCAAATGGCATTGTCATGTTTCCACTATGACAGTTTATAATTTCAGTGTTTCCTATTGCAAAAACAATTGGTGACACCTGAAAATGCTGACGACAGCACTATGGCCTACCTGTACAGCCATCTGAAATGTGCAGTAAAGTCACTGTAGATGTTATGGGAGTCTTGGGAGTAACTGAGACACTGAATACGTACGTTTCACATTTCCATTGTGTAGAAGTGTTTGTAATCCTACAGAATTGTGCAAAAGAAAAATATGCTACAGTCACTTGTGCACTGTATGTAAACATAAAATCACCCATTTGGTAGAGCTGTGCACTAATGTGAACAATAAACAGCACATGTAACAGTACAGTAAATCATTCTGGCACATCCAGACGTTCCTGTCTGTCTGGCCACATATTTTCATCTACATCACAACAGATGTTATCCCTCGCAATGCAGCGAGGAAAGTATCTCCTGGAGTGGCGAATCCATCCTCTGCAGGACCCTGCTGTGATGTCGTCACATGCTGCATCCATGGCTGCTAGCAGGGCCATTTGCTCATGTGGATTTCATTTTTCTTGAGTACTCTGTCAATTGTTGAAATTGGAACAGATTCAATATTGCCAAATACCATGACAGCGCTTTGTATGTCTCTCAGCTTTATTGCATTGTTTGCAATGACCATTGCACAAATGGCTTCTTCTTGCTGTGGGGTAAAAAGGGGCCCTCTTCCGCCTCCGCGAGGTTGTCTTACAATCCTATGTGGTGCAGAGTAAACTTTTTGTGAAATTGCAAATACAGTACAGTAACATGTGATGTGTCTGAGATGGCACAGTACAGTACAGTGTATTACTGTTTGCATACCTGTTTTCCCTACGGAATGTTTGAATGATTGAACTGACAGTAGTTCTTCCAATATTGGGTTGCACCCTTCGACCAGCCTCCTCCATGGTGAGGCCGTGATTGACAACATGGTCCACAATTGTAGCCCTTATTTCATTAGGAATCCGCCTATATCTGCCTCTTCTCCCTCTTCCCCTCCCCCTTCCTCCCCTCATCCTCACCCCTCTTCCACGGTGCTGACCTTCCATTTTGTGTCACAGAAGTGTAGAAATGGTACACACTAGCTCCTGCGCAGTTTATATATGCTTGCCAATTGGGGATTCACAGGATTCATCCATAATTGACAGTGAACAAGTTGTTTGTCATTGGTTACAACTAAACTTTCACACGCCTCCTCATGAGTGACAGCTGTAATTCACCTGAGATCAATTTTTCAATTTCGGAGACATTTCCAGGAAAAATGATACAGAAAGGTATAGGATTTGCTTGACAGATGGCCAATATTTGGCATGTGATAACTAGTTCAACAATTTTGTGTGTGATGACTCAAGCAATGGATGTATGACTATTAGTTTTATTGGGAACGACTATTCAGCATCCATAGGTATGATTACTTTTGACTGACATGACATAAGCAAATGGAAATGTCAGAAAGCAGCAGGGAAATGTATGGAATAGAGATGGCACGATACCACTTTTTTATGTCCGATACCGATATCATAAATTTGGATATCTGCCGATACCGATATGAATCCGATATAGTGTTTTTTAATCAACAAAACTGTTTTTTAAATATCTTGCTGCATTTTGTATAAGTTCATACTCAAGTTTAAAACAACAACTACACTAAAGCTATTCTGTTATACCTGTATGCAAAAAAAATGTTTCATAGTTCAGCAATACTGATCAATCTAATAAACTTAAACCTACACCATCCTCCCTATTCTGGTATTTTAAAGAGTACTTAGCATAAATATTAAGCAACCTAACTAACAGGGTTCCAACTCCCAGCAACAACAAAAATAAATAAATAAAAAATAGGGAACCACCCCCCCACGCTACACCTCATGATGCTTAATCGACGTAATCAACCTTAATTTGATGCAGTGTGAAAAAAATGCACAGAAATCAATTATTTTTCAAGAAATATTAAATAGATTCAACATCTTTCTTCAACAAAATTGCAGACTGCACAGATGGTACCTTCCCAAAGGAAAAAGTACTATAGCTTACTAGGGTATATATATTAGACTTAATAGTTACTATATACAGTAATGGACTTCTATTCATTTTACATCAAATTAAAACTTTGTGTGTCAGATAATTATTTATTAAAAGCTAGACATTTTAAATGAGAATAAGAAAGAAAAGTATGTCTTTGTGCCCCCTTTTCCCTGTTAATGCCCTATCGGCCCCCCTGGCTAAACTTTGCTAGATCCGCCCCTGCACAGTTACCAGCGTCAGCTACGTAGAAAAAGATCCTCGAGTAGAAAGAAATATTAAATAAATTCTAACAACAGCTGATCAAGCTTAAACGTGCTTCTGTTGTTCAGCCGCTGGTTTCCTCTTTCTGGTGCAAAGTGGGCCAAAAGCAAACTAGAGAGACGGACTCGCGACAGAAAAGCTGATCAGCTGATCGTTAAGCAGTTTCATGATTGAAGTAGCAGCAAGAAGAGGCAGTCGCTCCATATATCGCTTGTTAAGCTTAACGCAGGAATGCTTTACAAACATTCAGAGATGGACTTACACACTTGCTTTACTTCTCTCGGGGATAACTTTGTCGGAGATGAAATGCCGGGTTGCTAGCGAAGCTCCAAATGCTATCCAGACCACCGACAGGTCCCGCATGCCACAGCCGCTCTATCACGTGATGCCTACTGCTCAGACGTGCTAACGTTCTTAGGTGAGTTACGGCGTGTTGCAAGTTTTGTGAGGTGCTTTCGTGATATTTAATGGATCGATTACATTTTTTATTTTTCTCCGATATCCGATCCAGTAATTTAGGTCAGTATCGGACCGATACCGATACGTAATATCGGATCGGTCCATCTCTAGTATGGAAGCAACTGATTCATGTCCAAAATCATTTGCAGTTTGTTCAGAGAGAGGAGAAATTGCTACTATGATGTGCACAAATGACTGAGTGTTGTGGAGGTTGAACTAATAGTTATGAGAATTTCAATTCTGATCTGAGAAACGCACCAAAGCGACTGAGAAAAACTGTATCTTCCCAAGCTAATTTCTGTTTTGTTTTCCTTTTTCTTTATTCTTTATCCACATCATTCCCTTATAAGAAGAATAACTGCCCCCAGACAGGAACTGAGTCTCGTAATTCAGTAGACTAAACAACTAGTGAGTCATTCATTTGTTTATTTATCCATAAGGACGTCTTGGTCCTTCATACTACATTCTTTGTGGCAAAGAATGTAAAGTTTAACCTGTGAGCTATTATGAGTCAAACATGTTTATACAAATCAAACAGATAGATAGATAGATAGATAGATAGATAGATGTGTCATCAGAGAACTTCTGCAGGTGGCCTCTCTGATAGTGAGTGAGTTTGCTGCAGAAGACAGCTAACAGCATCATCTATCCCCACAAGAGGCTTGTAAACAAACTGAAGAGGGTCGAGAGCATGTTTCACCTGCAAGCTGAACCAGGCAAGAACCAGTCTCTTCAGCATCCATCGTCAAACTCATCCTTAAATCTCATCTTAATCACATGCGATTACGTTTTTTTGACTGCAACTCCGTTTTGATTGACAATTGTGACATACCGCATAGACACACGTCAAAGTACTCAAATGTGCCTCAGTTGTTCGTACAGCAAGCATCTCCAATAAATATTTTGTTTCAGTGACGCACACAGATATGCACAACACATAAACATTGTGTTTACACCCCAGATGGATTCACGAGGAGAAAAAAATGTAGAAAGAAGCCACACGGGCCTCTTTCTACCTTCCTGTCTTTACAAAAACACAGGTTACACCCATCTTTGATCTCTTCATTTTTTTTCTTCACCACTTTTTTTTTGTTTTTTTGTACATTTGTGATTTTGTTATTTTTATAAAAACCTGTCTGTAAACATTTAAAAACATCCCAAAGAACTACAAGGAAAGTAGTGATACTTACCCGCAGCCTCCAGATTAACATGCCTTGTAATCTTAGATAAGAATGTTGCAAAACATTTAAAAAAACATGCAGGTAACTATTTAATCTGGGAAGTGAACTCGCTGTGACATTTCCAGAGGTTTCTCAGAGCTTTGGAATTTTACACAATTACTCAAGGCCACACATTAAAGGGAGCGTTATTGAGTCCTGCATGTGCTTGGTAATGTTCTAGTTAATTAGGAGTGAGAATGTTACAGAGTTGCTTCTAAGTACCTTTATGTGTTTCACATAGTTAATAACACAACAAGTGTACAATGGTGTTAACATGAATCGGGTTATGTCATTCTCTACAGTATGGGCAGTGCCTGCAGTGAGAATATCAGAGCAGTTCACAGATGGTGCTGTAGTGAAACTTGCTGGATTAATTAAAAACAGAAACATTTAGTGAGTCAGAAAATAGTCTTAATTGTTTAGTTTTATCTTTGTTAATAGAACTCAAAATATTAACACAAAGATGAAATGATCCAGTGGCTGATGTTTTGCATTATACTGATATTGAAGCATTTGCCCTTTGATCTGCTACACATTGTCTTTCTGTTAAATAAATGGTGTAGATTTGTTTTACCTACTGATCTAGAGAACTGGACCTCCATAGGAAAATGAAGCATCTATAATCTATTATCCCTCTTGTGAATTGGATCAATGTGTATTTTCTGACCTATAAGTACACTAGTGCAGTAATCATTAGTGCAGTATTACTAGAAGTTGCAGCTTACCTGGTATTGCTTTAAGATCGCAAGTCTGTGCATGTGTGCGTCACTGAAGCCTTGGGACACCTACAGTAGCAGGAACTGTTTCACAAGTAGGTTTATAAACATGCAGGTTTTCCTAAACAGGCAGGAGTTATAGAACTATAACCAATGGGTAAACTGAGCCCTGGCCCTTTCATAGATGATCATCCACATCAGGAAAGTTGTGCACATGATGAGTCTGTTCTGGCATAAAATGCACCCAGACATGTTGGTCTGAGGTAGTATTGGTTATTTAATATCATTTATTTCTAATGTATCTCAGTGTTTGGCCAACTTGGCTCGTCATATATGCACAGTGGCACATTCACCACTGACATATCAGGTCCATAAGGGTGAGAGGTTGGGTCACGCTGGCCCTTTAGGTTACAGCAATTTTATGAACGCTTCTGATGGTGTTCATATTAGCAATGTATGCACAACACGAGCCGGTCTGATGTGTTGCCTAACAGTCATATCAGATACGGTCAGCTTGTGGAGCATAATTTATCCTGCAAATTGGTTTCCTATTATATCGAGATTGAACCCTCAGCTGACGATCAACAATGCAGTTCCTCCCATTTTGTAAATATCACCAAAGGTTCTTCACATCCACTTCCACACCTTCTAATTGCCACAAACGCCAGCCTGTCGCTCACCAACCGACTATACAAACCTGCTTGCAAGAGCCACTTCTCATTTCCCCGTTGTGCTATCGTTTTCTTCCAGTGCAGTGCAATTACAAACATTCATACTTGTGGTTGAGGCTGTTTACATTTTTTTATCACTTGAAACTTTGATTAAAAGCTGTATCTTTTAATCAGAGTTGTTCATTTTTAATGAGTCGCTGAGTTTCTTCTCTACTCTGAAGGGATTTCATGTATCTAAATGTCGGCACACCTGAGGCAGTACACAGTCAGTGAATTGCTAGCGCTGCCTCTCATTGTTGACCTGCCTTTGCCATAGTGATGTACAGTTGATTAACGAGTACCGTGCTGGAGTCATTAACTTGCTCCTTCTGTGCACCTCCCTAAGGTTTCTGTTCCTTTGTGGTTCAACAAGGAATCTACTTGACTGATCAACATTTAGTAATAATAACTTTATTTATTTAGCACTTTAAAACGGTCACAAAGTGCTGGACAGTCTGGATAAAACACATTAAAAATAAGTGTTCATATCTGAACATACAAACACACAGTCAGGCATATGGTACTGCATTCTTTTATTGAGACACACTTCCATATGCACATTTGCTATGAACTATATCCAGAAATAAGGAAAAGCCGGCAGCTATTTAAAATAAATCACTGATTCAGCCAACCCAATGGGCTGACAGAGGCTGTTCCCAAGTTTAAGAGCCACGACCTCAAAGGCTCGATTGAAGTGAAGCCTCAGCAGGTCTGCTACCATGTAGGGTTTTACACATAATAATACAACTTTCAAATTCATCTTAGCTGCTGCATTCTGAACCAAATGAAGACAGGCTAACGAGGACAGAGAGGTGCACACGAAGAATTGTTTAAAGTAATTGAGACAGGAGAAAAGGTCTAACTTTATTGTTACTTAGATGAAAGAAACAAAGCTGGATGAGCCTAGAGAAGAGAGATTCAAAATTCAAATGGTGGTTGAAAATAATTGCAGATGATTTGATATTGCTGACAAGGAGGTCTAAGTAATTAGTCACTACCCCAGAGAAGCAGTCAGTATGGTTTGAAATAAATTACTGGATTTGAGGCCATTTGCTAGCCAAGCCCAAACTGTTTTTTCTGGACGTAAAACCGGTATTCAAAGAAAAATTATATTCACAAAAAAACTCTTAAATACATTAGCTTAGCCAAGAGTGAGAACCAATGTTTATATACCTGTATTCCAGTCCAGTAGGATCTGATACTGGTACAGGTTGTGGAAAGGATTATCATAGCTTCACACTGCATGGAGAGAAACAAAAGGTTCTGAATTGTAAACAAGCCAAGTTATCCTTTTGATTTTCTCAAATTATTATTAAACCCAGTGTGAGTGTGTAAAACTAAATCTCTCAGAAATGCTGGCAGTGTCTTGGTGGGGTGAGGAAAGGGGCTGGATTTATTCCCAGTATAATGAAGCAAGCAGCGGGGGCATCATTTTTTTTATTTTTACCCTGGGCAACCAGTTCAGTCTCCAAATACTTGGCTGTATGCAGTAACATGCTGCTGCTTCCATGTGATATCCAGAAACCTTGACGTGAGTAGTTTCGTGCAGGAACAGTATTCTTCCTGCTGTCTACATCCAAAGTAAACATACAGGTTGATATCCTCACAGCTCAGTCAAGAGGGGATGCGTAAATGTCTACATCAAGTTACGCTTTGACTAGCGTGACCATATCATCACGGATGGGCGGAGGCTGTCTTCTGCAGTGCGATGCTTTTGCCACACGTAATTCAGAAGTTCTTATATGAGCTGTTATATCTGCCTTTCATTTTCTAGTTTACAGGCTTTTGATCTTGTGAAAATACACATAGCTGTTTTGGGGGTTTTCTCAGTTTTATGTGGTTATGTCATCCAGAGAGAAACCACATGCTGAGCTGACTAACATTTCTCACAGGGGGTCAAGACAAATGCAATAGCACCAGCGAGACATGTTTCAGTTTGAGCACAGAGCAGACCTGTGATCTTAAACCTATAAACAACCCAACTGACTGTAGTGGCTTATTTATGGCGCGCAGTCACTGTTTTTATTTGCAGCAGCTTAACTTTTTCGTGAAGACTGTGAGAGTTTACAGTAAGTGAGGAAAACAGGTGTGAATGCAAGTGGACCATCACATTACACACTAATAAAGTTTCCCCTCAGCGCTTGAGTCAGGACTTTGTCCAGCTTGTACAAAATTATCTTTTTTGTTTTCATTTTTTTCATGTAATGACTTGACATCCATCTAGCTTGTTATGCAACAGATACTTCCATGGTTGAGATGCACTGCTTTACAAGCAGTTTCTAAGGTTTTTTTTAACCTCCTGTTAGCTCAGTCGGTGAAGGAAAGAGGCATGACGCACTGACACTCGACTCTTCGGTCTCTACGCCGATCTGGGACTATATAAAGACCAAACTGTACAGGCGTAAGGACCAACTGAAGTTCCCCGAGGCTGTGCACACAGACACGTGCATGGCCACACATCGTTTATTTTCTTTGCCAGTTTCCCCATCAAATACTTTTCTTTCTTTCTGGCAACCCTCGGCATTCTTTTTCTAAAGCAGTGGTTCCCAAACTTTTTTTTGCTAGGCCCCCCTTTGTTTTACAAGAAAAATGTTCGCGCCCCCGCCCCCTGCGCGCGTGCACGCACACGCACAAACACATCCTCCAACCACACACACCCTTCTTTTGCTCCATTGCGGTTTATTTCACACCTCAGACATTTAGTAAACAATTAAGCAAATACAAGTAATCTGCAATAAATTACAGGTAGTAAGTAAGTAAACTCCTAACTCTTTTATGCTATGTCCGCACCTGGTATTTTTGACAGCTGTTTCGTCCACACGTAAACGGCGCTTTGAATCACCGAAAACGGAGATTTTTTAAAACTCCTTTTTTGCGTTTACGTGTGGGAGGAATACAGAGTTTGTCACCCAACGTCAAAGGTATGTGCCTTTTTTCACATCACGCTATGCGCCACGTTATTGTTTCCGTGAGATGAATAGCAGAATGGCAGATAGAGACGAAATACTGTTACTGTTAATCTGACTATCTTCAGGTTTTACACGCTTACATATACGCACGCAGTTACTGTCCCTCCATTTACAAAGGCAGAGGCGTCACGGTGTGATTATTTTACGTGTAGTTGGGTTTTTTTTCCTGTGTAATAATATTCAACATTGCTATCAATACATTTTTGCCAAAAAATGCCTCTCTGTGCAAAATGGGTTTAAAAACATAAACAACTGTGGGATACTGTTTGTCCCTGATTTAGACAGGGGGAACAAATCCTGGCAGGATCAACCTGATATTATTTGTATCCTGCTGTAACTTTACTGTGTAAAGAGCTAACATCTCCAAAATGTCAGGAGTAGTTAGTCATTACAACAAGTGTTTGTGAACTAAAAATCAAGAATGTGGGATACTGTTTGTCCGTGATGTGTAGAGCAGCGCCTGCTCCTGACAGGGGACTCTAATTATGCAGGGGAGACCTACCTTGGATCTTGTATAGGTGAAGCCAAAGGGAAGACCATATTTTCTAGTGTTTGGCTTAGAATGAAGTTGGTTTGGAAACATATTCAGCTATGCTTCATCTTCTGCTTTGCGTTTCTGTGGCCGCCCCGTGCTAGCAGTGTCCGAGCGTTTTGGGGTTTTTTTCCCCCCTTTTCATACCGCGCCTAACCCTGCAATGGGGGCGGGCCCCACACTTTGGGAAGAATGCTGTCTTGAGCATCCTCACAAACTTGTTAACATTCATCCGATGCATCTGACAAGAATGGTCACTCTGTTTCTCTCCAGTCAGTCAGAGGGCCCACTGAAAATGTGCATGAATGCCAGCACCTCTGTCTTCAGTGCTCGTCTGGCGTCTGTGGGATTCCGGGTGTATTTCCAGGTTCTGGGATACCTAGAAACTGGACCTTATGGTCAGTGCCAGTTTCCATGGTTCCCACTGTGAAAGGGATGTTCTTTTGGGGCCCTGGCATGTTTGTGAAATCCCAGTGAAAAGATGGCTCTGAGTCTGGAGGTCCTGAGCCCACTGAGAGCACGTTTCGGAAGGATAAGCAAGCGAGAGAAACACAGAAGTGGCACGTTTGGGTCCCGGCTCAGTGCCGCACATCGGTTAGGAGCTCAAGGGACTGGGTCAGAGCAAGGGTTCACTGGCGGGATATAAACATACTGGTTTATCCAAATTTACAGCAGTAAACACAAGTTCAGCTAAAGATATACACAGAGAGACACGCACATACAAACATTTAATGAGGAAAACTAAATGTTATCCCTAGTCTCCTTTTTTTTTAATTTTTTTTACTGAATTTCACAAACAACGTCCTGTTTTCATTATTAGAACTCACCCTAAGGTGATTTGCACACATTGAATGTTCTTATTTTCATATTTTAGACATAAGCTAAGAAATTTGAAAATGGCCTGTTTAGTTTACATGTTTCAGACACTTAGTTTACACGTGACTCATCTTTTGAAAATCCTCCCAACACTCCCTGTGCAAACAATCATATACACAAAGAAACTTCTGTTTATTGAGGAACACCAACAATGACAAACACAATACTGGTTTTGCCATGAAAATATGAAATTAGTTCAAATGTAACCGGTAAACTGAACTTCACTGCTGTGACACTGTGAGAAAAAGTAATTAGCTGTAGCCTTCCATCGAAACACAAAGTCCGTCATCAGTAATGAACATCAGTGTTAGCAATGTATGTGCTACAAATACAGAAGAGTGATTGGATGTATTTTTAGATTTGAAGTGAATAGACTGTGAGAACATGTGTGAAAAGGACAGATGGGATTTCAAAGGTACATCCAGTACTACAAGCCTTTCCAGTTATAATGTGGACAAACCCTTCTGACTATGACTCAGCACCGGTAGCACTTGTCACAGTAATGAGCTGATCACGTCTTTTAAAATGCATGGGGTTATTATTTTCTCTATACATCTGAAATGTTAGAGATTTATCTATCCTGCTTTTACAACACGTTTAAAAACTGCTTGAGATTTTTGCGATGCTTTTGCGACACTCTGGACAGGCACTCAAAAGCATAACGTCATAAATCCTCGGGCTGCTGACAGATCAATCAATCAATCAATCAATCAATCAATTAATTAATCAAGGCTTTATTCGCCACGTGCAGGTTGCCCTGCAGTGAAATAGTGCCTGAGACAGTGACAGTTGCAGTGGAAATATCTGATGATCACATTTTTTATTTTGGCATCCTGTCTCGTTGCTGTACCTGAGTTACCTGGAAACAGCAGGTCTTCTTCTCCAGCATGGTCATGAAGCAGCTGTCTCCTCATTCCCTTTGGAGATTTCATTTACAGATAAACAAAAATGCGCCAATTATGTATTTCAAAAACAGCAATAGAAATATTTATGAAAATAAAAGCACTGATATAATTTAAAGGAAAAGAGGCAGACTACACATTCCTGCTACAGAGCAGTTTCCATGCGGATGGTAGAGATTCAGCATTTTGCACTGAATTGTAATTCTGTGGCATGACAGGTGTGAGGTATTAATTTCTTGTGGAAGGAATGCAGTGAGATGGTGCATTGTGCCTCCCCGCGCCATCATAGAAATCACAGAGCTGGTTTGATCTGAAAAAAAAAAGTGATGACTCTGGCATTTTGCAACTGGTTTCACCATTTTTACATTCCCCTTGAATTCAGGTCAGCAAAAATTTACAAAAATTAAAATATATCAAATCCAGCTTTCCCCCACAGAATCAGGAATGAATGTCAGGTGTTATTATCTTAATATCGCTCTGCATGAAATAATTACTTTCTTGAGGATAATGCAATTGTTAACCAGTAAAAGGAAAATGTTGTGAATAGTTACCACAGCATTCAGAATGGGCTGACTGTGCTCTCAGTGCAGCTGAATGGCTCACATTCACTAAGTGGCTTCATTTCCACTGCGGCTTTACAAAAAGCACCTGGGACTCCCCACATCGTGGCAGACGGAGGAAGAACCACACGTCAACTCAAGGCTTGAGACTCCGCTCTGTGTGGCCAACTATAACAATAACCCTCAGGCTGGACAGTACTCGTATGTAGCTCTGCTTTCCACGAATTGGCAGTGCTGAAGCCAAAGTTTTCCATGGTCAGGGCCAGCAAAACCCCTGAATTTATAGAATTTATGTTGGTTTAGATATGCTAGATGGACATTAATACAACACAGAGGTGTAACAATTGGTTGCATTTGTAGGGATAATTATACTGCTGGACTGCATGTTTTCAAACCATTTACTACAGACATATTACATTAGCGCAGAGCATTTCTGACAAAGCATAGCATGATCATTTAAATGCATTTGGGGCTTCAGTTGGTTTCATTGATTTTATACATTGAATGCTGCAAGAACAGATAAATTATATCACTATCCGAGATTTGTGAAGTACTTAAAAGTTCAAACCACTAATATTGATCCTAAAAGCATTTTATCTTTGCATCTTAACTCACTGCTGTCTCATAGCTTTAGAGTCCTTGAACAGATTTGATAATGTCTGGGCGATAATTAGCAGCAATATGTTAAAAATCAATGAAACAGTTCAGGATGGAAGTGACAGAATTCTTCCTCCCCCTGGTGGCCATACACTGCCAGTGCTACTATTTTATACACTATAAAGTTACTCATGGACTGGTCTCTAATTGTTGTAATGAGAGCAATGTGATTATGAAGTGATGGCTCCGGAATAATGTATAGTCAAAAGCACTGCATCGAGTTGGATAGCGTCCAATAAATACTGAAGTTATAAAACACTGTTTAAAAAAAATGTTTATAATGGACGTTCTTTAGTAATCTGAGAGCTGTGGGATTGCTGTGGGATTTGGTATTTTGGCCATAACACACAAACTGGAACTGGAACCAGGGGCATATCAGTTTTGAGCAAAGAAATACCTTTGTAAGCTTCATTTTCATTGTGAAAAAGTCTCCAAGTCAAGATTTCAATGCCAGGCGCCCCATAATCATCCTATCAAAATCGTCGCAAATTATCAGTTCAAAAAACCGCCTAAGGGGAGTAAGTAATGCACTAAAATGATATGGGCAGATTTTATCACTGTCACCGTATCCCGTATCTGAAATGGAGAGAAAAAACAATATAATTAGTGTGTGTGGTGTTATGGGTTGAAGCGCGCGCGCGCGGGGGGGGTATCCACGAGTTACATTAATACAAACTATTTCAACATATAACCCTGAAATCTGGTGAAACAGCTGACGGGAACCATCTGTAGAATAAAATCCGTATTTACCGTCAGATCATGAGTCTAATAAAATCCCGTTACTCTGCCACACGCATGCGTAAACGCCCTCGCCGTTTTCCCTTTAGGTAGCATACTGTTGACATACTGTATTGGTCTGACATTAATCAATCACAGTAGCACCGCTCGATCACAGCTCAGCGACCTTCTCAACAAATGGATTATGAAAAGATAAAATAAAATAAATCTATGAAAGATCAACAAAGCCCTTCCGCTGAATCACGGTTGAAAGCTTCGAGAAAATACATTTTATTGTATTGTATTGTATTTTATCACCAAACTATTTTAGCATGTGTTTCCGGAGTATCACTGCAGAGATGTTGACAATGAAGAGATAGAAATCCTCCATGTCCGCCATCGGTACGTCAAAAAATGTATGCATGCAAGAAGCTTCACGTGTAAGAAAATAAATAAATAATTAAAACGTTAGAGTAACAAATGACCTGCTATCTCTATTTTGCTGACATATAACGTTATCAATGTCACAAATTAACTATAAAATGGTACTTTCAAACATCAACGGACGCTCTTTGGTTATCATCGCAAAACCGGAAGTTAATAGCAGACTATTTCCACTTCGCCGTATTTATCTTTGTGTGTTTGGTTGTCAGGACAAGCCCCAGGACAAGAGGGCAGAACACCGGTCCTTTGGAAGCTCGCTTCATAAGCGGCTACACTGCAGTTACATGATGTACATACAGCCCGGCCTTTTACAGAAAGTACCCTTTTATTTGGTATGTTTGTTTTGATAGTCGTTTATTATTATTATTCTTTTTTAAATAAAGATATATGCTAGCTTATTAGCGACCAACATACTATTGCTACAAAGAGTCAAACGGTAGGAAACCGTTGTCAGAACTGTTGTCTTCTAGCAACTTAAAGAAGTCCAGACGCTTTTCTTTGCAAGCTCCTTTGACTACGATGACCTGGATGACTGAGAACCTTCACAGACACACCGTTGTCTTCATTATCTTCACGATTCAAGTTGAGTAAGTGGTACTGCTAACTTTACGTCAAAGCTCTCTAAGAAAGAAAGAAAAAGGGGGCACAATTTTGCTTAGCTGTCTAGGGTGATTAGATGTCTGCACAACATTTTTTTATTCCTTGTCCTCCTGCCCGTCTCACATCTAAAGACAGTGTCACACATTTTGACTGTATCTGCAGGACAAGCACTTTGTAAAGTCTATTTTTTACTCAGAAGGAAAGGCTTTTTTGTATTTATTGTAATTCTAGTCAGAACCAAGAAGACATTGTCTTGAATACAGTGGAAACAACCACATAGAAATTGAAGCAGCCAGTATATTCTAAGAAACAGAGGTTTTCTCTTTTTTTGCTAGTTATTTTTTAATTTTGCACAGAGAGGGAAATATGGTGGTAACAAAAAAGTTAAAATTGTCAGATACAACAGGTATCTGACAATCAGGAAAACAGGTATGCCAATCCACCAGTACATATGAACTGAAAACCAAAAAACAATTAGCAGCTGCAACGATGGTGAAATTGAAAAGAATACGACATTAAGCATCCTTTTATCTTCATCTTTTATCAAGAGAGTTGAAACTATAATATATTTAGCATATACATGATAAATGCCAGTGTTGTAAAATTGTTTTTTCCATTTGTTTGTTTTTTATTATTATCATTTTAAATTTAGATATGAACATTTCAAGCTACAAAGCTGACATGTCCCACTTTGTCCCACACAACAAACCCCATGTCTGCCCAACAACCAGTTTGGCGAGATCTGGTCAACCAAAGTGCTGATATTTTTACTTATATAAAAATAATAATAATACACTTATCTTCTGTTCAGGTATGTAAGTAAATAACTATAATTTGGAATCATAATAAAAACAAATAATACTATTTAATAGTAAACAGCAAATTTGTAAATTCATCGATAACATTGATAATTACATTTTAACATTAAAGTATAATTTTACTTAAATAGCTTGCACATGCTGGTGGATAAACCATTACAGAAACATAATTACCAACACTGTTAATTTTGGATTGGGTGGTGGTCTAATAAATCTTTTAAGCCGTTTATATGTAAAAATCATTTGATAAATGAAGTATTTCTCAATGCATTTCAACCTATGATCTAATGTTTATACATGGTCATATGATTTTAATGTTCCAGTGTGGGTGACACTCAATATATTTGATATACTGACTTATTAAATGGCTAAAAAAAGATTTTAAACACGCCTTTCTGAATGGTGGCGCTATTGCATAAACATGCCATTAGAGGGCGCTTTGGTAGAAATTCTTGATACTCAGGCATGACGTCGAAGTTTTTTTTAATGTATTTATTAGTGACCTACACGAGTCACGACCATGTGCTAATGTTCTATGTATAAGTCATAAGCTATCGTTCTAAATGGCCAGTCTTGTCCAGAAATGTCGTAGTTTCTAACTGACTTTCAATAAGGCATTTATAAATTCTAATGTAGTTTATTACATAGGTGAGGAACATTAATCGTCTCATTACCACGTGATTTTCTGCTGTCAAAATATGGGTCCTGGCACTCATGTGGACGTTATTTTGGCACGTATCACTCACTTAAACCTTGTTCTGAGACACACAGATGACTTTGATTTTGTGGGTGATGGGTGTAAGTGCAATGTTAGCGAGAAACTTGTTTTATCCAGATGTTCTGCACCATGTTTTTTCTCTAAAGCTGGAGCAGGATGAAGGCAGCCTTCCGACTTAACATTGTCAATTATTACTCACTTATACAAGTTCTAAAACAGTATTAAGCATTAATTAAATTAGGCCAGTGGTTACAACTGAAAGGGCTTTACAAAATGAGCCTTTATATGAAATGCTTCTGAAAACGACATAATCATATCTTTGTCCTGTTGTGTAACTGAAAACAATTTATGCTGTTTCCTGTTGCTTATATTATGTTACTTATAATCTTTCTATGCTTGCAGGTAAGACAGACAGACTGAGACTAAAATAATGTAAGAGTCTGTCCAGTATATCCTCTTGAAGAACACTATCTGACATTACTTTTAATGAATTCTAACCTGATATATGTTCATGTTGAAGGTCTGATCTAAAATACTACATGTCACTGTCTGTGACTGTGGGTGTCATGTTGGTGGGCCTGTCGTACACAATCTGTTTAGCCTCCCAGTGGATTTATGGTTGGCCTGACAAGCCTGGGTATAAGAAGTACATAGAAGCTCTTAATCCAAGGTAACTTTTAAAATACTTTAGATGTGTTCTCTGTTTTTATTTTGCATTTTTGTTCCACTCATTGAGCAGAGTCTGTTTTTAAGGTTTGTTTATGTGTTTGTGTTCTTAATCAGGCGAATATATCGTCTCAGCTTTGTTACGCTGGATCTTCTCAAATACCTGCGGTATGCCAGACTTTACTTTCAACTGAAGTCATGGTATAACGATGAGAGGAACCTTAAGTATTACGAAAAGGTATTTTAAGGATAACTTGCTGAGAAAATCTACCTGTTTTGTTGAAAAATTTGTCAGTAATCAGTTTGTTTGTGTGGACACTTAATAGGGCATCACATTTGGTCGCAGAGGCAACAAGCTGGACTTGTACCACCCTCCAAATGTAGACAAGTTAGAAGATATGCCATCACCAGTTGTAATATTTATCTATGGAGGTGCTTGGAGTTCAGGAGAAAGGTCCACTTACTGTTTACTGAGCAGGCAGATGGCTGAAGAACTGAAAGCAACTGTAATTTGTCCTGATTACTGCACATATCCAAAGGTGAGAGCTTCTGAACAACACAGTAAAAGCGGGGGGGGTTATTCAAATATTAAACTTCTAAACTACTCTTGGCTGACTCTCATCAACAGGGGAATGTTTTAGGGATGGTCCAAGATATCGCTGACTGCTTGATTTGGGTCCACGAGAATGGAGAGAAATTCAACTTTGACAAAGTAAGACAGCTTAGTATTATTTAAGTATTCTTTGGAACATGAATAATAAGCTGCCTATATCTGTACAATCAAACAAACCTCCTGAAATATAATTAATCAATAACAATAGCTACCATGACCCAAAATACTGACTTTTACAAATGTTACATATTCATATACATGCGTTTTTACAGATTAAGTAAATGTTTTATTTATTTTGTAGAATAATTCTGACAGCTTCTGCATCATGTCTTTTCCTATTTTTTAATTTTTGACACTGTTTTGGATTGTGACTGGTGGTTGAAGTGAAGTAATGTAACTTATTTATCATTATTTATTCAACATAAACTGGAAACAGATTTTTAGGTCTTGTTTAACCCTCTGAGCAGTAAAAATCTTCTTTTTGGTGTCGTTTCCACATGTTGATTAAAAACCACATCATCATACAGAAGTAGTTTGAATGATTTCCCGACCCTAGAAACTGAGCCGTGTAAGGAGGATTCAGCAAAATCTCAGGAGGGACACTCAGACCTTTCTCTCCATGCAAACGGCCCCAGTACAAGCTGGAGACTGTGGTTTGATAAAGTTAACAGAACCAAATTAATCTGACACCGTCCACCCCTTGGCTGTGTCCAATACCTACTGGTAATGATTTATTGCCAGCAAACCAAACCAAACTCTCGATATGGTTGTAAAGGGTTTGGATAACCTGGGCCAGATACACCATACTCCCAAAACAAACCCAAGAAAGACACCATGAGGAATGTGGTTGAACATGGTGAAATCTCAAAGTTCATAAAACACTTCTAGGCTAGTTGGGCAAACTCCCACATTACTTTCAGTCCTCAAGAGAATAAAGAGCTCTTCTAGTCTTCACAATCAGGATCAAAACCATATTGTTCCTGTAACCAAGGTCCACCTAACTGGCTCTCCTCTCTAATACCCTGGGACAGTCCTTCCAAGAAGCCTGACGGGTGTGATCCAGCAAGACAATTGCATAACCTGCAAAGCCTTAGGGAATCGTGGGTGAATCTCTACCACCAATGAGTTTTTTTTAACTACATCAGTGACCTTGCCCTCATTAATGTCTGAGTCCTCCTCTTCATTCCCAAACTCTGCTTTCAGCACCGAAGCAGTCAGTGGGATTGAGGAGGTCCCACAAGTCAACCAAGCTTCGGACTGCTTCTTCAGCTTGACTGGATTAAGGGTTATTCCTGTGACAGGTATCAGCCACCTTACAGCTGAAACCCTTTACAGCAGCTTCAGCAATGGTTTTGCAGAGCGTGGTTCACTTGGACTCAGTGTCCTTAGCATCTCTCAGAATGTTGTCGAAGTTCTGAAGTTGCCCCCAACGTACCTTCACTACACAAAGCGTGTGCAGCATGCTCCTGCATCACCTGATCCTAGTCATCACCAGGTGATCAGCTAATAGCTCAGTTTCCCTCCTCACCTATACGGCATGCTGCCACAGATCTGATGATACGATTACAAAATAAATCGCAGCGCGACCTAGGATGTCCTGGGACTAAGTGCATATATGAATGCTTTTATACTCATTCACAAATTGTTTGTTATAAACGTTAAAAAATACATATATCTAATCACATACAGCATGCTGTTCTGTTTTTTATAGGATAACATTGTATTAATTGGGCATTCAGCAGGTGCACATTTGTGTACACTCACCACACTGTTTCTTGTTGATACAAGAGAGGAGCTTTCCATAGAGCCAGACAAGCAGCAGGAAGTCTTCCTGTTAATAAGAGGAATTATTGGTAAGAAATGAAGTTCATCATCTAAAGAAATGTTTTTTAATTTTATACTAAACTTTCATGATGTAATATTTGCCACATACATAGCTAAATTATTGATGGAGATTGTAAAACACATTTTGAGCATTTTTAGCTAATCTGTGGTTCCTCTTCCTTTATTTATACTTTATAAGTTAGGTTAACTGTTTTATATTCTGGACAGGTCTGAGTGGCGTCTACAACACTGTGGAACATTATGAACATGAACAGAAACGAGGAATCGAATACCTCTCTGACATGCACAGAGCAATGACTGGTGTGGAAAACCTTCCATTCTACTCACCAACACACTTACTGAAGAAGCTCAGCCAGGACAAAGTCAGCAGGTGAAGAGAAAAGGATAAAAAATGGGTTTAAAACCAATTATAATTCTAAAATCTAGTGCATCAGTTATTTATTTGAAATGCAAACACACTACAGACATTTATTTACTACAGTCCTTTTTATTCTGACAGATTGCCTCCATTCGCCTTGCTCCATGGGACCAATGACATTGTCGTTCCTGCTGAATCTACCATGAGATTCTCTGAGCTTCTCACTTCGCGCTCTGTTAAGTTGTCATTGAATCTGCTTCCCAGAGCGAGCCACACTGATATCCCCGTTGACCTCATGGTGTCAAACAGACGCCTCTACCATCCAATCTACGGATACATCAACGAAGAGTTCAGAAAACTTCTGGGTACTTGCACATCATTAGAAAAACATTCAAAAATCTGTAATACATACTGAATGATCCATACATTTACGTTTTAGATACTTGTTCTTATACCTCAAATGAACCATTTAACTTTGAGTTTGGTTTAACACTTTCTGAGTTAATAACACTGTCATTATATTTTAACAATACTGTGATTGTGTGGGAGAGTTGTTCTCTACGATGCTTTCAAATAAATAATCACAAAGTAAAATAAGTTGTGGAGAAATGTGCGCTAGTAAGAATTGCACTGATACACAGTATTAAAAGTTGAATACAGTTAACAAATCTGTAGCTGTTGTTTAATTATCAAATTTGAGAATTTTCAAGTGTTTTATTTGATACTCTAAAAGTACGTGTATAATATATTGTAACAGCACATTAATAACCCAAGTTTTATTGACAAATGAAGTACAGTCATCATTTTTACACCTACTTGAAATTATTATGCCTAATATTCCAAAATTCAATGTTGTTACATCTTGTGATAGTGTTAAAATCTAACCCGTCACTCTTTTTGATATACATGTATTTACAGAGAGCAAAATATTTTGGGAAGTCTTGAATGATTAGCAATTTTTGAGCCAGTATAACTTTGAAACAGTACATAAATACCATCAGATTTTCACTGCAGAACAATAGTAACCATGTTCTGTAAAACTTAATTGCTTTAAAATGTTTGAATTTTGAGCATTATTTACAAAAAATGTGTGTCAAATGTTTGTACTGCAAGTAGAATAGAATAAAACTTTGGTCTGTATCAACTGTGCAGGAAATCAAAATAGTAAGACAAGGGGAATAAATAACCAACAAGAGGAATATGTACAAAACAAGGGGAAGGAGTTGGTTGGTGTATGGAGTCTGTGTGTGAGTGACCTGAGGGATGAGGCCACTCAGATCATGAATCAGACCATAGCTCAGATTGGTGGGTGGGTGGGGTGGAGGTGTGGGACTTGATTCACCTGAGGTATGAAATCTCTACACATCATATTCACTGTCTGGCCTTTGACGAGATAAACTGATCACGTTCTTGTATTTGCAAAAAAACTACACGAAAAAACACCTAAAGAAATAAAAGCTGTTGTGAGAAACTCCTGCCAAATATCAATGTCCTATAGTTTCAGCTGGTTTGGGAATATCAGATGACCTCAGGAGCTGGCTTGATTAATCCCTTGTTGGAGGGAGTTAAGTAATGCCAGTACTGTGCCAAGCAAGCTAAAAGGGCAATTAAAAAACAAAAAGCACCTTTTGAGAAAGACTTTGCCTTCTTCAAAATAATAATAATAATAATTGCTGGATCTGAACCACCAGAGGCAGCAAGACTGTTTTCAGATTGTGTGAATGGAGGTAAGTTTTGGGCTAGTAGAGCGTAGCTCACAAAGATGGCTTCATCTGAAGTGTAATCTGAAAAAAAAAAAAACTTTCCAGGTTACATAGTATATTCCTGGTAGATATGAATAAAACTGTAACATATGAAATTTCTTGCCTCAAGGTGCATTGTAAGGTAAGGTAGACCCTACAATAATAGATACAGAGAAAAACCCAACAATCAAATGACCCCCTATGAGCAAGCACTTTGGCGACAGTGGGAAGGAAAAACTCCCTTTCAACAGGAAGAAACCTCCAGCAGAACCAGGCTCAGCGAGGAGGGGCCATCTGCTGCGACATGCTGTGGACAAGAGCCAGAAATTAACAACAAGTGTGACTTAATGCAGAGAGGTCTATTAATGTTGAGTGAGAAAGGTGACTGAAAAGGAACTACTTGATGCAGCGTGGAAATCCCCCACCAATCTACACCTATTGCAGCATAACTAAGGGAGGATTCAGGGTCACCTGATCCAGCTCTAACTATATGCTTTAGCAAAAAGGAACGTTTTAAGCCTAATCTTAAAAGTAGAGTCTCTAGAGTGTCTGTCTCCTGAATCCAAACTGGAAGGTGGTTCCATAGAAGAGGGGCCTGAATTCTAAAGCAGTTGTGGTAATGGACTATATATAGTTCTACTATCATGAGCATTTTCCAGAATAATAATTGTAAATCCTATTTTAGTTCAAATAGATCCCCCCGGGTTCCTGTATTTGGCTACCTGGTATGTCATTCTACTAATAATAAAAGACCAATAATTTTAATGGACTTAATGACAAAACAAAAGCTAATGTATTCAGCTTACACCCACACAGAATCAGGAATGAATGTCAGGTGTTAATATGTTTATATCACTCTACATGACATAATTCAATTGATGATAGTGTTAAACTGTAAGTGACAAATGCTGTGAATAGTTACCACAGCATTCAGAATGGGCTGACTGTGCGCTCAGTGCAGCTGAATGGCTCTCATTCACTAAGTGGCTTCATTTCCACTGCAGCTTTACAAAAAGCACCTGGGACTCCCCACATTGTGGCAGACGGAGGAAGAACCACACACCAACTCAAGGCTTGAGGCTCCGCTCTGTGTGGCCAACTATAACAATAACCCTCAGGTTGGACAGTAGCTCTGCTTTCCTTGAATTGGCAGTGCTGAAGCGAAGGTTTTCCATGGTCAGGGCCAGCAAAACCCCTTAATTTATAGAGAATGTCTCTGATGCTAGATGGACATTAATACAACACAGAGGTGTAATAAATAGTTGCATTTGTAGGGATAATTTACTACAAACATATTACATTAGCACCGAACATTTCTGACAAAGCACTTTTATACAAGTACTCCCCCCCACGTCTAATTACTTCCTCTCTAACGGATCAGAGAGTAAGGCAGGGTTCAGTGTTTTGCCCGGTACTTTGGCTAGAATATCCCTGATTTGTGTAGTCCTTAAAGCTTTAAACCACTAATGATGATACTTCCTTTTATCTTTCCATCTTAACTCACTATCGTCTTCTAGCTTCAGTCTCTGAACAGATTTGACTGAAAATTTTTTGTTGCAAGTGACATAATTCTACCCCCCTCTAGTGGCCATACACTGCCAGTGCTCATATTTTATGTACTGATAAATTACTTATGGACAGTGGCCGATTAATGTAGGAAAGTTACCACAAATACCTCTGATCTTTATTATGAGTTATTGTATGGTTATTAAATGGCACCTGCAAGATAATTATACTTCTGCTCTCACTACTTTATTTTGGGATTTAGTATTTTGTCCAACAAACAAAGGACACATTTAGGATCATTAAAAGCTGTATCAGTTTTGAAGAAAGACCACAGATTTTTTTTTTTCTAATTGTCAAATATATTCATTCAATTTAATTTCAATTTAATTTTATTTATAAAGTATACATATACTCTTCATAGTAAACATTTGCCAGTCGTTTACGTGAATCAGCATTGATTCACACAGAAATGAAGAATGAAAGTTGATGAATGAATAAAAAACTGGATAAATTAGCCAAACATTACCAAACCAAAGCCAGCTCCAGCAGTTTGGAATGGTTGGAGCTGCAGATGGAAGAAAATACATTAAAATTTGAAATGAAACACCCTTAATGAATTTCCAACAGCCTTTTAGGGAGGAACCAACCATTTAAAAGTGGCTGTTCTCACACCCCAAACAGCACTGGAAATGAATACATTTCAATGTTATGATGTGTGATGTGAAAAAACAACAACATTTTAGTGACCTAAAGTAAAAAATTAAAAAATAGACCTTCGGAAAAAATATAACTGAAATCATTTTGAGAACTTAAGAAACTAACTAAAATAAAGTAAATTAAAATAAAGATGGCGTATCCTCAGTTTTGATATTTGTTCATTTGGAAAAATTTGTTTTCACAAACTGCAAGATTAGGGTTTTATTGATATTTCAAGTGAGGCTTTGGGTGTCTAAACGCCTGTGAGCCAACTGCTTTCTAAAATTCTGCTTAAACTGTAATATCTATGCTCATTTATCTTGCCTCTGGTATTTGTTAGAAATAAAATAATAAGTAATAAAGACTAAAACTAAGTAAAGAAACAAAAAGTCAAAATAAGATTAAAATAATGGTAGGAACATGCAAAAACTATAATGCCTTTTGTTTTTTATATTAAAATAATTTAATTGTTGTCTGAAGATAATATTGATCCATTTGGGCAGGAGATGGGGACCTTTTTTATTTTTATTTAATGCCTAAGTCTTTAATCTTGTCAAACTGAATGACGCACTGGCAGACAGACAGAGCTGACCGCTCAGTGAAAATGACGAATCTGCGGATGCAACATCTGGAGCACGGGGAGTGGAATCTGTAAATAAATCTAACCACCAAAAACCAGTTAACGTGGAACACCCTGCGTGAAAACGGGGCACAAACGTGGGGCAGGTCTGTAAATGTAAATATGAATTGTAACACTTTTCCCATTTCCATAATCTGCTGATATGATATGATTGGGCTGTTAAACCTACAGGGGAACTACGAACATTATGGTGCTGTACTATCGAGTTGTCTTGCATGAAGACCACAGATAAGCGCCATAAATCAAACTCATGTCAGGTCTAATGGGTCGAAGTGCGTTTAAGGTTCGCTTACATTACCCTTTCTAAAATCTGTTGCCGTGTTGCGAGCCTTTTGAATTGTCGTGAATTGATTTACACTTCGGGTAAGCTGGGACAAGAAATGGAATTTCAACTTTTGCATTGAAGTTGTTTGTTTTTCTTCTGTGGTTCTCGTTTACTTGACCTGCATGAAACAACACAGTATGAACGTTGACATGTGCTTCAGTCATCCGCAGTGACATTATTAAGTGCAGGTGGGTTCTCTTCACTGCTCTTCTTCTTTTTTATATATATATATAGAGAGAGATATATATTTAGTTTTTGTTTGCATTTGTCCTCCACCTCTACTCATTCGCCCAACGAGGTCGTGACAGAGAAGACAAACGTACTTTGGCAACAAAACGTCCAACGGTAGGAGAACTGCGAAAATACGTGACAGAAAACTTATATTAAATTCCATACCAGAACTATTTGATATACAGATCGCGTTTATCAGTTTATTATCAAGAGTTATTAAGTGCTCTTATGATTTTTAAAATTATTCTCGAGTGAAAGCGCCTTTCTGAATGCTGGTACGTCCTATAAAACCCCACTAGAGAGTGCTGTGGTACAATTTTAAGGACAACCATCACTAAGCTATTCCAATTCTTTATGAAAGCTATTCATAAGTAAATGGTTTTGTGTTTGTGAATTATGTAAAAAGCCATGTACTAATGTTCTGAAAGTCCTAAGCCATTAAATACAAATATACACATCAGCCAACTTTAATAAGTGCCTTCAAATTTGCCTTCAAATGGACCAAGCAGCCAAGAACGTCCAAGCACAGATATAATCTTTAAATTATGTTTTTTTTTTATTATATCCCAGAAAAGATAAGAGGTTATTTCAAAAATACACAATAATAGAAATAAGCTATTTTAAGAACTATGTAGGCCTATAAAAGAGGTAAACTAAACAGACTTCTACTCAAAAAATATCATAACTCAACAAACTGACCTATTTAGTAACTGAATAAACCTTCTTTTAGCATCAGATTTTGTTTTGGGGTATTTCGGTGGGCCTATGTGAAATGTAGCTTCAGTTTCCTGTTCTTAACTTATGTGGTCTGCTGCTGCTGTAGCTCATCTGCTTCAAGTTTCAACCTGCTGTGCTCTTCTGCATACCTTGGCTATAATGAGTGGCTATTTGAATTACTGTTGTCTTCCTATCAACTCAAAGCAGTCTGTCCATTCTTCTTTGACCTCTGACATCAAGTAGACATTTTCACCCAGAGAAACTCAAGACTTTCAGTCTGCCTTGAAGCATTCCAAGGGTGTATAGTATACCCAGAACATGGTTGAGACACATCTCTCGGCTGGCCTGGGAACAACTCAGCGTTTCTCCGGATAAGCTGAAGAAGGTGGCTGGGGAGGGGGAAGTTTGTGCTCTCTGCTTAGGCTACTGTCCCCACAACTTGACCCTGACTAAGCAGAAGAGGATGGATGGACGAACAGATGGAAAAATATTCTCTGCAAACTCCAGAGAAACCCGAGAGATTGTTGTGTGGAAAAATCCCAGTAAATCCCAGTGAGTCCCCGGAGTTTTTGAACTTCTCAGACCAGTCCTTCTGGCACCAATAACCAAGCCGCATTCAAAGTCACTTAAATCACTTTTCTTCTTCATTCTGATGCCCAGTTTTAATGTTGTGGCTCACTTCATGAGCCACAACATTAATTAAAACCCTGTGAAAGATGTAGTGAAAAATGTCATCATCATCATCACATCACGATGCAGTTTTCTGGTGTCAAAATTTTGGTCCTGTCATTTATGTGGATTTTTCTTTGAATGTCCACTCCACTCATCATGCACTCAAGCCTTTTTGCCTCTGATGCTTAGTTTGATCCTTTGTGCACAGAAGGAGGGTGAATGAAGCATCAAATAACTCGTTTTTATGTGCATGTGAAATGAGACTAAAGCAGAAAGCCTGGGTTAACAGAAAAAGACCTAATATTGTTAATAATTACGGCTTAAGTAAAACATTATTAAATTAAGTAGTTACAACTAAAAGTCTTTACAAAATGAGCTTTAATATGACACACTTCTGAAAACTGCAATCGTAACTTTGTGCCATCATTTCTCTGAAAACAATTTATACTGTTTTCTATTACTTATGTTTTGTTACTTATAATTTATATTTTTTATGTTTGCAGGTAGGAAAGATAAAGCCATAAAGAATGTAAGATCCTAAGTATAATGCAAAAGTTAAGTATATCCTCTTGAAGATCACAAACTAAGTGTACTTTTAATGAATCTTAACATAATATATGTTGCTTTTAAAGGTCTGATATAAAATATTACATGTCACTGTCTGTGACTGTGGGTGTCATGTTGGTGGGCCTGCTCTACTCCATCTGTTTAGCCTGTCAGTGGATTTATGGTTGGCCTGACAAGCCTGGGTATAAGAAGTACATAGAAGCTCTTAATCCAAGGTAACTTTTAAAATAATTTACACATGTTCCTTTATTGTCTTTTGTTTTGGTTGATGTTTTTGTTTTATTGGCCCACTCATTGAGCAGTATGTTTGTAATTTTCATTTACGCTTTTGGCCTCTTCATCAGGCGAATATATCGTCTGACCCTCACTACACTGGATCTTCTCAAATACCTGCAGTATTGGAAAGTTTACTTTCAGCTGAAGTCATGGTATAACGATGAGAGGAATCTAAAGTATTATGAAAAGGTAGGTTAAGGATAACTCACTGAGAAAATCTACCTGTTTTCTTGATTATTATTTACAATCAATGACGTTATCAGTTGAGTTAGTGCTGAAGAACGTGTGAATAATCAGTTTGTTTGTGTGGACGCTTGACAGGGCATCACGTTTGGCCGCAGAGGCAACAAGCTGGACTTATACCACCCTCCAAATGTAAGGAAGCTGCCATCACCGGCGGTAGTATTTGTCTACGGAGGTGCATGGGGCACAGGAGAAAGGTCCACTTACTGTTTACTGGGGAGTCGGATGGCTGAAGAACTGAAAGCAACTGTAATTTGTCCTGATTACTGCACATATCCAAAGGTGAGAGATTTTAAACAACACACAGTAATCACAAGGATGTTATGAGTCATAACATCCTTGAATCACAACTTATGAATGATAATATTTTATCGCATATGTGTGTTAGTTGATAAAATACATATTGAATTTAAATTAGGTAAACCAAAAATGTAAATTTACAGGACAAAGATCAACTTTCATTTTAAATAATAAAGTTGTTTCTAAACTGACTCTTGGTTGACTGTGATTGTCAGGGGAATGTTTTAGGGATGGTCCAAGATATCACTGACTGCTTGATTTGGGCCCACCAGAATGGAGAGAAATTCAACTTTGACAAAGTAAGACAGCTTAGTATTATTTAACCTCCTAGGACCTGGCGTCCACATATGTGGACATCACATTTTGGGTTATTTAGACCAAAATACTTAATTTTGCTCTACAAGCGCCTGATATCCACTCACGAGGACATTATACTGCTACTGTTCTATCAAGATTTTAAATGAATATCCTCATATGCGGCTCTTATTTTTCTTAAAAACAAAAATAAGGTAAAAAAAAAAAATCTGGTAATTCTTTGTTTTTACATTCATTGGGCCCCAATATGCCCAAATATCAAAGAAAAATTAAAAATGCATGTCGTGGAAGAGTTCGGGTCTTAGGAGGTTAAGGATTCTTTATAAAAATTAATAATGAACCAGTTACCTCTGTGCTAGGCACAGAGCTAGGCATGCAAGGACTCCTGATATTCTGATATTTACCAACTTCCTCACTGCCCAGGGAAAACTCTAAAACACTGCTGCTCAGCTGTGTCGGTCTAGAATTAAAGCAGTGCTAAGTTTTGAGCCCCTGTATACAGACTAATCATGCTTGTACTTTATCTTCGTCAGAGCCTTTTTAAAAATAAAATCATTGTGTATCTGTGCATTAACTTAATCTTCAGTAGGTAAAAATGTATAATCACGTACAGCATGCTGTTCTGTGTTGTATTTTTTTTTTATAGGACAACATTGTATTAATTGGGCATTCAGCAGGTGCACATTTGTGTACACTCACCACACTGTTTCTTGTTGATACAAGAGAGGAGCTTTCCATAGAGCCAGGCAAGCAGCAGGAAGTCTTGCTCTCGATAAGAGGAATTATTGGTAAGAAATGAAGTTCATCATTTAATATTAGTATTTGTTTTCCATAATGGTCTTCCCCTACAGTGATTCAATATATACACATTTCAATATTGTGATGTTTGTCTCACTCTTTGTATATTACCAGATTGTATTATAGTCTACCTGAGCACTCAAAGACTTTGTGTAACTTGCCTCATTCAAGCACTCCCACAAACATTATTTTTCTATGTCTAAGTGCTTTTTTATCTAATATTCACACTGTGATGAACGCATCAGAGATATTTGTGCAGACTGAGCCAACCAGGGATCAAACCACCAACTATCTGATTAGCAGATGACCTGTTCTGTCTCCTAAGCTACAGACACATTTACTCATATTACTATTTTATTATAAGTACTTCATATTTTCACTTTTAAAAAATATGAAAATTAACAACTTAATCAAAAAATGACCTTTTTCTTTCCTGTTATTCTTAATAAGGTAGACTAATTGTTTTATATCCACCGGACAGGTCTGAGCGGCGTCTACAACATCGTGGACCATTATGAGCATGAACAGAAACGAGGAGTTGAACGAGTGTCCCCCATGCACAAAGCGATGAATGGTGTGGAAAACCTTCCATACTACTCACCAACACACTTACTAAAGAAGCTCAGCCAGGACAAAGTCAACAGGTAAGTGGAAAAGGATAAAAAAATGGGTTTAACACCAGTTCTGAAATCTAATACATCAATTCTTTATTGGAAACACAAACACACTACAGACATTTATTTACTACAGTCCTTTTTATTCTGACAGATTGCCTCCATTCGCTTTGCTCCATGGGACCAATGACATTATGGTTCCTGCTGAATCTACCATAAGATTCTCTGAGCTTCTCACTTTGCGCTCTGTTAAGATGTCATTGAATGTTCTTCATGGAGTCGCCCACACTGAGACTGCTGTTGATCTCATGGTGTTAAACAGACGCCTCTACCGTCCAATCTACAGATACATCAAAGAAGAGTTTAGAAAATTTCTGGGTACCTGCTGACTGCATGTGATTAGAAAAGTATTCACACAGCTCCAGTATGTGCTGAATTGTACTGTACTGTAAATTAAAATCAACCATTTAATTATGAGTTTGACTTGATTCTCTGAAGCTCTGATTTTATAAAACTAATATGATATTTTTAACAGTACTTTAATTATTTTGGAGAGATGCTCTTTATAGTGCTGTCAAATAAGTAATCACAAAGTCAAATCAATTATAGAACAGTAGGGTTTATTAGGAAGCTACACACAATATTCAAATCCAGTTACAAAATACCTATTATTGAATTAAATATTACATTCAAATGTTATCTTGTGTTAACATGTCATTACTTATTATTATTGCTTCACTTGCAACCAAAAACATCATAAATGTTTTAAGATCTTCAATGCAGACTAAAAAACCCAAACTTGATTGCCTTAAAATGTAAAAGTTCTAAATCTTATTTACAAAGATTGAATGCTAGATGTATATTATGTGTGTATTTACATGTAAGGACAGTAACAAGCACTTGTTACATTCATGCTTAACAGCCTTACAAACATTTGAATCTCACTGAGTAAAAACCGGGAAAGAAAACACAGAGATGATGTGTGCTAAACTGCACATTTTACAACATTCAAAGTTTTTTTTTTCTATGGACTCATGCTTGGAATACCAAATAGCCATAATTTCCCTCAATAGTTTATGATGTTTAAGTGTGTCTGCCTAGTGTTATGTTAAGCTGAGTCTTGTGAGCTAGTCAAACAAAGAAATGATTTAGAGTAGCTGTTCCCAAATACTGTGCCATAAGGGAAGTCCAGGTGTTCTCTGGGATTCTTCTGTCAACCAAATATTATTATACATGGGGAAAAAAGTAATAACTGGCATTTAAACACACTATATTAGTACACCAGATTCCCTGACATATAACCAGGAGGTAAAACTGATCACCTCCTCCTGTCTGTAAACACGCACACAAGCACAAGTAAAACACCTGAAAACTGTCAACAGAAAACACTTGGCCATATTAAGCCAATTTTCTTTAGATATTAAAACAGTTGTGCCTTGAAACTTTTAGCCCTTTAAGGTGGCTTGGGCACAAATGTTTAAAACAAACAAACAAACTGATTCCAAGCGCTTTGCAAATGCTTTCCCCCTTTTGGCAATGGTCATTTAATTCTTTAGTTCTCTTATCAGCAGCATTTTCCCCAATAATTAGTTTAAATTAGGCTTTGGTTAAAATAGATTCCCAGATATTGGGTTAAACGTGACTGCATTTTAATAACGGCGAATGACTCTAATTCAGCTTCACTGTGTGCTCACCAAATGTCTGTTTACATTTTCAATCTTTGTTTCCACTTGCCGCCGTTTGCTTGAATAACCCTGCAGCGTTTACCCTCGCTCCTGGCTTTTATTTTGAAATTCCCCGTGCACGCACGCGCACGAGGCGGAGTTTGGCGAGGGTCAGTTGGAGCTTCAGTTCGGGATCTCCTGCTGACTGTCCGGGCAGTGCACACATTCTCTGACTGGTCGGACGACCAGCTTCTAGTCGCTTTATGTCGCGTTAGCGAAGCGCGAAGAAGTGAAAACCAGTCTGTAAATATGTGACTCCACTGCCGGCTAAACATTAGCGTTTCTACCGAGACGAGGAAGATGGACTCTGTTGGGAAAAACACCCAGAAGAAGAAGTTGTGGCTCTGTGGTCTGCTTTGGTGGTCGCTTCTTGTCCATTTGGCGTCAGGAGGTAACAACTGCAACTTCTCTGACTTTATCAAATGAAAACGACAGCGATACATTTATTTAATGATGCGTTCAGTGGCAGGGTGTTTTAATCTTTCCCTTGTTAAATTTGAAGAGTTGTTTCGCTGTTTTTAGTTTGTAGTCTCTGGCTGTGATTAACAGTTTATAAATACCTCGTACTTGTGCGTGCAGTTCACCATATTTGTTGGCGGTGATAAACTACAGCACTAATGCTTATTATCACTTAACAATAGTTTGTTGACGGATTTTGGTACATAATATTGCGTTACTCTGCATCACAGGTCCTAAAATGTTGACCTGAGTTTAACAGGATTAAACACGATGTGATAGAGGGTAGGCTGCAGGGTCTTTTGGCTGCAGTGTCACAATTACTCCCAGCAACAATAGCAGCTCGTTTAGTCTTTAAACAGCACAACCCTGTGATTACTTTTATATTAACTCAGCTGAAAACATCAGTATACCTCTCATTTAAGTAACCCCCACCCATTCTTATAATCTGTTTCTGTATGGACGCCCACAGTAGTCTGATATGATCAGAGACAGCAGCAGAAATAGGACTGTGATGCCCACTGCAGTGGAAGAACTATCAGACTGTGACAGTAGCACACTCAATTAAATTCAAAGAAATGGACAGTTGTTGCTGCCTTAGGAGACCTAAAGGGAGGGAGATGTGATTTTCAGTTTAGCTGTACATTATTTGCATTCATGTGAGCATTCCTTAGCCCATTTGAATAATTTGATCCCAGACATGTGTCATCTAAATTCAGAGTTCATCCAGGCTTTGGCCTCAGGAATTATTTCAGAGTGACTCTCACTTACTATATCCTTCTTTGCACATGACTACTGTATAGATATTTGCCTTACTTCAGTGGATTTCTGGATGTTTTCTTTTTTTTTTTTCATCTCTACTGTCTTTGCATTATGAAACAAGCAAGGGCAACAGAGAGTCCACAAAAAACCCAAACAGGCACTTCAGTCAAGTTGCATTTCTGATTTGTTGTATAAACTGAGCACACAGGCAGTGACAAGCACTGCTGTCGCCCCTAAAATTAACTGTTAGGTGTTCTCTGGCTTTGTTGTTGAAAAAGCAGTTTGTGAAATCTCTTAGAAAATGTCCTTAATGCACAGAAACTAACCCTGCTGAAATCTAGATTATAGAGCAACATTCAAAACATGGGAATTGTTTTCTGGTTAGTCTGCAGTGCTCTTTAATTAACATTCCCTCAAAAATTCAAACTTTTGGTCATGTCAGAATGCTTGTTTACTTTTTTTGGGGGGGGGGGGCATCATTCTTCATCTGATCCAGAATCCACTTCCTCACAAGCAAACTGGGAGATGCAGCGATGGGGAGGTTCTGACCCTTTTGTTTTAACCAAACATGACTTTCAGTCATATGACTTAAACGTCATCTTGATGACGCTAAAATACAATTGAGCATGCATGTCCATCCTTGTGAATTTAAGAGAAAAATGTTCGTGCATTCCTCTTGAACAGTTTTGGGAAGTGCTTATTCCTTGTTATGTACACAGAACCATGAAGATGAATGGCACGGGACAAATAAATAGAGATAAGTAAGGCTGGATGCCTTTGTGGATATCAGTTTTTGTTTACTTCCAGCTACATTTAACAGTTCCATCTAAACAGGGTTTCAAACTTAGGTTGGTTACTGGTCAGTTAATTTCATTTCAGCTTTGGAATTTGTTCGTGCTTTGGAATTTGTAGGTGTTTTGGATTTTGTATGTGTTTTGGAGTTTGCATGTGTTTTGGAGTTTTGTACGTGTTTTGGAGTTTGTACATGCTTTGGAATTTCTGCGTGCTTTGGAATTTGTAAGTGTTTTGGAGTTTGTACGTGCTATTTGGAACTTGTACGTGCTTTGTCTCTAGGGGCCACCGTAGTTCTGGCTTCACAATAGGGACAATCATTTTAGTTTCTTTTGAGCTATTAAATAATAAGTAAGTATATCGTGGTTGTTTGTTTTGGTTAAACGAAAAAGTGTTTTTTTAATTACTAGACGTTATATTAACCAGATGATTTAGCTCATGGTTGACAAAATAGCATTAGTTGACACTTAAAGTCTGGACTTTTGTTTGCGGGGAGTAAATAAGAGTTGGCTGTTAACATGTAAAGCAAGCCAAAATTGTATAAATTTAGGTTAACAAAATAAGAATGTGTATGATTTTAAATATATCTATGTATAGAATTTCTAAATGAAGCAACAGCACGTATGGCCTAGATGTGTTAAAGCTCCATCTCAGTTATACAAACTAAGTTTTATTTTGTTTTCCTTTCTCTAGTTGTTTATATTTTAAATTCATTCTCATTGATTATTGTATCTTAATGTGCCTCAAGGGCTTATTAACATGCTTAACTGATCGAATTGCTTAAAAAGAAAATATTGCACGGTCCACACAGAGTGGATCAGTTTAAGCAAACTGCACATTAGTGCATTAACCCTTTTAGGAGGCGGAGTAATGCATGAGCAGACATTAACTTTATCTAGCTTCCCCCACTGAGCACTTTTAGCTCATTAGCAGCAGGGGGGGGGGAAATCAAATGTAGAATGGGCACATTTCTTCAGTTTGTTAACCATTCAATATGCTGGGGACTCTGGAGCTCATTAAAAACTGAACTGGTGGTGCCCGGGCATGGAGGCTCAGACAAAAACGCTTCAGAGCATGTTAGCCCAGATTACAGGGTGATGTGAAATGGCAGGGAGGTGATGTTGAAGAAACAGCTGGGTCCGTCCGCCACGCTGTTTCTGGAACATGGGGCCACAGACAATGTGGGGACGTCAGAGCCTTTCATGTTCAGGTTGAAGGTTCCTGTCAGGGCAGGGCATGCCCGAACATGACGGACTTCCTGCAAGCCTCCTCCACATCCACTGCCTCAGTTGGTACACTGCTGTTATGGCATTAAAGTCAACATATGTAACTGCTATACATTTAAGAGAAACCATGAACAACTTTCTCCTACAGCTACTAACGAGAGATAAACCTGCAGTTCTGCAGGCTTGAGTTTAGTTTCGTCTTAAAGGTGGTTATTATTCTATAGGTAAAGCTTTAAAGCTACAATAATTGTATTCTTGTTGTAATTGAATGCATGGAGCCTTTTAAGTGTAACTAGCCCACCGCGAAGGCTAAACTCAGTAGATCCAGAGAATCTGACAAGTCTTTGAAATCAGGTGAGGTATAATTTGTGCGCAGCGTGTGGTGTAAAGCTCTGTGTGTGCCCTTCCCACTTATACACAGTCTGCTCACTTGTAAAGAACAGCTTTGATGATAATTATGCTGGCTTTTATATCTAAATGTCACATGTCGACTATATTGAGACCACAATGCTTGACTTGACTTGCTCTGTTTGTTGTAGTCACTGCTACTCTACTTCCTGTCCCAGTTCTCTCTTGTACTCGTCTCAGTTTAAATAATTGTGAGTTAGCCTGAAAAAAGACACCAAAATTGAGGACATGTACTCTTCCTCTAAGTCTCTAGGTTTTTTTTTTCCAATCCCTTTTCCTCTCGCAGCTTCCTTCTATGGTGACGGCTTTGTACAGCTCAAGGCGAGACAGTCGTCCGACCGTAACGTGCTCCGCATTCGCTTCAGAACCTCGAGCACAAATGGCCTGCTGTTTCTCGCCGCTGGACAGACCCACTACTTTTTACTAGAGCTCCACACAGGTCGCCTGCAGGTGGGTACATCCATGGCTCCAGGACATGAGCATATGTGTTCAGGCATATAATTTCACACGTTCACGCACGCGCGCACACACACACACACACACACACACACACACACACACACACACACACACACACACACACACAGTATGCTATATGCACAACATCCAGTTTTTACTTTTTGTGTCTGACTACATGTATGTGCATTTTGGACAAACAAACATTCGTCACCATTAGCTGTGGCTCTGTCTCTGTTGACAGTGTCAGTCTCTGAACACGTTGACACAAGCTGACAAGCCTGTGTGGTGTGAGCTGAGTCTTAATGCCATACCAGTCACTTCTTGTCACAGTGAACACAACGAGATGATGAAAGATTTTTGAGATCATGGACAGATTAGTCACTCAAACCACATGATTGAGAGGCTGGATGACAGTGAAACACACGTCTGTTACAATTGTGGATGCTCATATTAAACATGGCCAAAGTAATGAGGCCAATATATGTGCAAGTAATCTCTGTGAGCCAAAAGTTCAGACTTCAGACTCCTTTAAATTCCCCATTTCAGACAGTTTTATTCCCTCTTCTTATAGCTCTTCATGATATACCCCCAAAAAATCTACTTCCAACTGCTTCCATGTAACAAAGGACCAAAGGCACCAAAGCCCAATATGTAATAAATATGGATTATTTTAAACCATCAATCATGCAGACCTATAGTAGAGTCCAAGAATAAAACATGAAATATCACAAAATTGTTTGTCATTGCAACTATTGAATGAGTTAGTCATCCCATCTCTAAGTAGTGTATTGTTCTTTACCTGATGTTCTACAGTATAATAACTAATGTAATGTAATATAGAAGGTATGCACAGTTAAATGACCTAAACATTGTTGTTCAAATATTGTCATCAGTCTAATCTTAAACTTATATATCTACACTCCAGTGGCTTTTGTTCTGTTCAATCATGAGCTGTCCTCTTAAACTCAGCCTACAAAGCTCAGTCTGTTCAAAATTAAACGCTTTTATAAATAAATTTGTGTAAACTGTGAATGAAAGTCAAATGTATTCAAACATGTATCATACAGATTTTTTTTCACTGATCTGTTATTGTAATAATGATTATTTCACAAAGTTTATTGGTTCCTGTTTATCTGGGTTCTGAATTTCATACTAGAATGAGCCTTAATTAATGGAGTGGAAAACAATGAAATATCATGTTTCAGCAACAGTTTTATATTAAAAGGAAGCTGTATGTGGTTAAATATAGCATTCACTGCCACCTTTTGAGATTTATTTTGTATTTATCAAAATGTAGGTGTACAGTAGGTTTACACAGGAATTTAGTAATTAAAGATAAGCTTGTGCCACAAGCATTAAAGTCCTGTAACAGAAGCTTTGCATGGAGAATTTAAAGGTAAATCAAAATGTCCATTGAAGATAGCTTCTAAAGCATAGGTGTCAAACTCTGGCCCGCGGGCCAAATTTGGCCCGCAGTCTAATTACATTTGGCCCGCGAAGCCATACCAAATTACTATTAGAGCTGGCCTACTGGTATTATACAGCTAATATATATATTGTTTAGTATTAAACTTTGCTTGTTCCATATTCAGTTTTTCAGCTAAACTTGTTTGAGTCCATAAGAAAAGATTCATTCTTATATCTGGAGGAAGAATTTTTTTTCAATAAATATTAATGTTAGCCTGCGACTTTGTTTCATTTTGAATTTTGGCCCACTGTGTATTTGAGTTTGACACCCCTGTTCTAAAGCATCTTGTAAGCAGCCCTGCCAGGCTAAATCAGCACACATAATGCACAGATATACTGCCAGAAGACTTTTTTGTAAGTAGACACATTCATAGGAAACATAGGAAGTCATCAGATATGCATTAGAGCTTTTCTGCTTCAGACTAGAGAAATCCCTGTGACTAAGCATCTATTTGTGTTAGACTTTCGCTGCTGGGAATGAATCACACTGACAACTGTGTTGCAGAGTTGTACCTTAGTAAGCACGAGGAGTGAACTCCGTGTTCATAAACTGGCACTGGTTACCATTTTAGGGTTTTGTTTTGTTTTATTTCTTCCGTCACACAAGTTTTCCTCTGGCTTGGGGTCTCATTTCGTGTGAGTCAGGCATGAGCGTCGCTTCCCGGAAACCAGTCCATGAATAGTGGCGACTGAACAGCAAGCCTTGACAAGCACATCATCTAAATGGTGCATTAGTTTGAGAAGGTGATGTGATTCTCCGAGGACATAGCTGAAGGCAAAAAGATAATAGTGCTCTTCCTGCTTTAAACGACAGACAAAGCTCACTGTTATAATCACAGGTGACATCATGGAAAATAAGCAATTTAAATCTTGCTTCTCCTTCGGGGTTCTCTACTTTTGCTTGTACAATGAAAATATTTCAAGAATTATTATTTTACATGTGTACCACTGTATAAACAATTTTAGATTGTATTAAAATTATATTTTCTGTATGATCATACCAAATAACATGTACTTGAGCACAAAAGTGGTTTTGCATTACTGGATAAAAAATTAAGGAGTCACTAAAATTATCAAAGTTCATCCATGAATGTCTGTTTAATTTATGTTAAACTCCTGATGGTGTTCAATTTACCAAAGTATTCTGGATATCACTAAATATATCAAGATCCTTGTTTTAAGAACCAACAATGTTGGTTCTGTTCTGTCAATCTGTTGTTGGGTCATTAAAGTTAAGACTTTATATGCTGTAAGTGTTTGTGTCACAGTGATGTCAAACTGTGTTAAACTAAACAAACATAAAATAAAGTCCTTAGAGAAAAGTTGATAGGTCTTCACAGTCGCTGAAGTCCGTAGTGTCAACCTTCGGGGACCATAAACCAAATTTTCATGGCAGTGCATTCAGTATTTCCTGAGGTAATCGGTCTGGAGCCACATGCTGGACCTGCATACTACTACTAGCATTCCTAGCAATGAGTCATATTTAATGTGGGATATATTTTTTTTAAAGGGTATTGGAAAAAGTGAAAAGTTAGAAAAAGTATTTTATACCCATCCAACTTTTTTTTTTTGCATATTTGTCACACTTAGATGTTTGATGTCATCTAATATTAGATAAAGATAGCCTGAGTAAATGCATAATGCTGTCTTTAATTAATGGTTTTATTTAAAAAGCTATCCAAGCCATATGTGATAAAGTAATCGCCCCCTAAACCTAATAACTGGTTGTGCCACCCTTGCCAGCAAAAAGTACAATCAAGCATTTGCAGTAACTGGCAATGAGTCACATCATTCTGGGGGAATTTTTGCCCACTCTTCTTTGCCGAATTGTGTTAATTCAGCCACATTGAAGAGGGGTTTTTTTTTATTTAGTTTTGTTTTCTTTAGCTATTTCTGAGGTAATATGCTTCCAATCATTGTCCTGCTATATTATGCAATTATTTTTTAACATAGGCCCATGTAAGTTTGAATATTTTTTCCCCTTAAATTATCAAGATTTTCATTTAAAAACTGCATTCTATTTATCTAATAGAAAATACTGTTTGATCAGGAACATTAAAGTATAGCAAATATTTAAAAAAGAAATCAGGGTGGGAGCAAATACTTTTTTATTGTTATGTAATAATAAGCCTAAATTTACTTAATTTCCTCCTTAAGTTGCTCTGTGCATTTGCATAATATTTCGTAAAATGTCATATTTTGTAATCCAGTTGTTTTTGTTCTTTCTCCCAGCTGAAATTGGATCTTGGATCGGGGGAGCAGATGTTAGAATCAGACCGGGGAACCCATCTCAACGATCTGGCCTGGCACCATGTGGAAGTCCATCATGTGCAGCTCAACATCACTCTTACTGTTGACTCAAACTCTCACAGCAGTGTAAAGGTGCCAGGTCCCCATTACAGTCTCAACACAGATGGTCTCTATGTTGGAGGCTCAGGGGGCTTGGATAGACCTTACCTGCCCAGAGACCCAGTTTGCTTCCGAGGCTGCATGGATGATGTACTTTTCAATGAACGTGACTTGCTGTCATCACTGAGACCATATACCGGATACAAGAATGTTCATGAAGTGTCTTTAGGCTGCAGTCCCCAGTTCCTTGCCACTGAAGAGGACCCTATCAGTTTCTTCAGCTCGAGGGCTTACATTTCTCTTCCAACCTGGATTACTGAGCAGGAGGCTGCATTTGAGTGTGTTATGCACACTTCAGCTAAAGAGGGAATTATCCTGTACAATGCAGCCAGAGAGGAGAAGTTTGTGGCTCTGGAGATTCAGGACGGTTTGCTTGTGGCTGTTGTTGGAACAGGTGAAACCAAAACTGAGCTTCGTTCACTCACGCTCATCAATGACAGAAAATGGCATTCCATCAAGTTATATTTCAGTTCCAAAAGCCTTGAACTAACTATTGATGGAGAGATGGTGAAATCTGGCATTATCCCTCACCCAAAAGCGCTCCAGCTTAAAGGTTATCTTTTTGTTGGAGGCATCGATGATGACACAAGATCTGAAGTCAAAAAGATGGGGCTTGTCTCTATATCTGGAAAGCGTGCCAGGGGAGGTTCCTTCAAAGGATGTCTAAAGAACATTGCAGTTAACAGAGTTAAGATGGGTCTCTCTAATGCTGTAGTCACCAAAGATATATCAGTTGGTTGTGAGCCAGAGAAAGAATCAGATCCACCAACTGCTTTGAATCCAACAAATACTCCAGGATCTCTTTTTCACTTGATAACACCAACACCATCGATTGATATGTCCACACTTGCATGGGGCTTGGACAGAAGGTATGGTTTCAATTTTGTGCAGCTTAAGAACCTTATAGTCCAAGAGGGTGGTCGAGCATCTCTTGAAGCCAAACACATCAAGGTTCTCTTGGACTTTAGAAAACTTGGCATTCGACAGTCTCAAATTATGTTTCGGATAGAGGAGCAACCACTTCGAGGTCAGATAAGGCTTGATGTCGATCAGGACCAAGAGGAGAATACTTTCAGCATGTTGGACCTTTGGCATGAGCGAGTAATGTACATCCACGGAGGCTCAGAGGAACCGGATGATTTCTTCATGTTTTCAATTTTTTCTAGTAGTCGAAAGCAAGTTCCTGATTATTTAAAGGGCACCAAACTGTACCGCTACAATATTTCAGTGACATCCACTAATGATGCACCTGAGTTGAGTCTACCTCAAGGAAATCTCTTTGTTCTGCTGGAGAACTCAAAGAAACGCCTCACCACTGATGTTTTGATGGCAACAGACATTGACAGCAATTACACAGACCTTTTCTTTTCTGTACTTGGGAACTTGAATGCTGATGCAGGATACTTGGAAGTTGAAAGCAACCCAGGCAAGGCAGTGACCTCATTTTCATATATAGACTTAGACGAACTGAGGGTATACTACGTTCACACAGGGGTTCGAAATTCAAGGATAGTTCTGAGAGTTAGTGATGGGGAAAAGGTCAGCAACACTGTAGTTTTACGAATTATGGCTGTAGCACTCGAGTATAAGATTGCTAACAACACAGGCCTTGATATCATTCAAGGAGAAACTGCTATTATTGGCTCAAAGCAGCTGGCTCTGCAAACAAATGCTGTGAACCAGGTTGTAGACATTCGATACGATGTCATTGAACCACCTCAGTATGGAGAACTCCAGAGACTTCACTCAAGTGGTGAATGGAGGCATACTGATTCATTTTCACAAAGGCTTTTAGAAAAGGAGCGCTTGAGATATGTTAGTACTTTCCAAGACATCCAGACATCTAATCCCACTGATTACTTCAAGTGTAAAGTTAATGTGGCTGCAAGGGAAACCACTGAAATCTTGTTCCCAATCACTGTGAAGTGGGTAAAGTACCACCTGGTGAGAAACACTATGATAGATTTGGATAAAGTGAGGAAAGTGACACTAAACTCAGAGTGTCTTTTTGCCACAACTGAAGGTGTGACTCTCTCAGAGGATGACCTATATTTTCGGGTTCTCACTACACCAAAGAAAGGGAAATTACTTCTCAACACCATAGTCTTAAAGAAGAACTCCACCTTTAGCCAAAGAGATGTAACAGATCTAAAAGTGCATTACGAGCTAGTTGACAGACCTTACCAAGATACAACTGACAGATTCAAATTTCATCTGGTTTCTAAACATGCTCAGTCACAGAACTATGATTTTCAGTTTTCTATTAAGGCTGATGTTAACAGCGTGTTTATTAGAAATGCAGGACTCTCACTTCAGGAGGGAGAAAGTAAGCTTATCACCAAAGATGAGCTCTTTGCAGAGACTCTGAGCACGAAGGATATGTTTTATACAGTTATAAACAGCCCAAAACATGGAAAGCTAGTCCGTATAAGTCAGTCAAATTCCAATGCTAGCTATGACAACATCTTAACCTTTAGTAATAAAGATATTTTAGAGGAACGTATAATATATGTCCATGATGACAGTGAAACGACTCAAGATGAATTCACTTTCATAGCCTCCACCACCCAAGGATTCAAACCTTTTATTGCAGAAGATGAACCTGGCTCCAAGGAAAGTGTTTTTAACATATCCATTCAGCTGCTAAATGACCAAAAACCAGTACGTGTAATTGATAAAGTTTTCCACGTAGTAAGGGATGGACAGAAGTTACTCACTACAGAAGATCTGCAATATCAAGATGCCGACTCTGACTTTGATGACGGTCAATTGGTTTACACTCGACGTGGTATCCCAATGGGAGACCTCGTGCTGGTAAATGACACCACTTATCGGCTGTTCCAGTTTCGACAGAAGGATTTGGAAGAAAAGCGGGTGCTGTTCATTCACAAAGGTGTGAGCTCTGGCAGATTTGTACTTTTTGTCTCCGATGGAAAACATTTTGTGTCAGGCCTTTTACACATCAGTGCACATGACCCTTTCTTGAAAGTCGACAATAACACCGGCCTGCTGGTCCAGAAAGGTCATTCAGTGGTCTTTTCCACCAGCAATTATAGTGTAATGTCAAATCTGGACATCCGAGATGACAAGGAGGTTATCTTCAAGTTAGACGATGGTCCAAAGCATGGAAGTCTTTACCGCAATGAAACAACCGTTGTGACATTCACACAAGCTGACTTAAAAGCAGGGCTGATCCGCTATCGGCACAATGACAGCAAATATCTGACAGACTATTTCAACATAACGGTGAAAGCTAAAAGTCTTCAGCTCACAAGCAGGGTCAATGTGAAGGTTTACCTGGAAAGTCATCAGAGACCTCCCATTGTACAGCATCATGATACTTTATTGGTGGAAGAGGGAAAACCAGCAAAGATTGATGAAACTAAACTAGAGGTGAGTATTTTCATTTAAAGAACTTTAATTTCTTTGAAGCATTCAATTAAAGTTTTTTTTTGATAAATGAGTGAAATAAGTACCGTAATCTGAATTGAAGGAAATATTACATCAACTGCTTGTATGCTGCTGAAAGGCTTAAAACAAATCTTTGACCAGTTTTTGTTTTTATGTTTTACTATTTTGCCAGTTTTTGTTGAGAATCACACGACAACTAAACCTCAGTGACACAAGAGACATTTCAAATTTAAGGACCAAATGTTTTCTGATTCTTGCAGGTCACCCACGAGGACAACCTGCCATCTGAGATTGTGTTCACCGTAAAGGTAGCCCCATCTTATGGCTTTCTCAGGCGTTTTGTTGAAGCGGAAGAGCGCTACATCGGAACCAAACAGTCCCCTGTCAACACATTTACCCAAAATGACATCAACAGCGGGAACATTCAGTATGTGCAGGTGGAGCCAAACAAAGTCAACGACACCTTCATCCTTGATGCCACCAACGGGGTCACTGATGTCACTAACATTAAAATGTTTGTAGACATCATCCCCCTGCTCATCCCACTTCAAGTCTCCAATATCACACTGAACGAAGGTGCGGCCAAAGCACTGACGCAGGATGTGCTCAAAGTCACCAATCGACACTTTTCGGGAATCAACTTCTTTTATAATTTGACTCAGCCCCCGCAGCATGGTCACATCGAGCACTCACGACATCCTGGTGTGGCCATAACCACTTTCACCAGGAGGCAGGTGAGATATTCTGACAAACTCTCTTACAGTTACCACAGAAAATAGCATTAGACTGGCAGTTGGGTGGGTATAAAACTGCTTTGATTTAGTGTCGCAGTGACATTTATTTTATTTTTTTTGTTTGGTTTTTTTTGTTTGCATCAAGTGTTTAGAATTTAGAGGATGCATCCATCAATTACTCATTAATTGACTGGACTAATTATTTTAAGTAACCTTCGTAACCTTCGATTTGGTTCTCATTAAATGCTTTAAAGAAAAATCTTTCCCACCCTATCCCAATAGGAATATCATCATTTTCCTAGTTTTTTTTTTTATCTTGTCATTATGCCCTTAAGTATTTTCTGAGAGGTTTCACATTATTATCATGTGGAAATTATATGCAAGAGAAGAGATTGTGACCTAAGCATCATAAGGTAGTTTTATGCACTGCTGTGTTTTGGAAGACCCTTTGCTATGCCAGTCTATCCTTTCTGTGATCATTATTCAGGTGGAGCATGAGTTCATTTACTACGTCCACGACAGCAGTGAAACCTTAGCTGACAATTTCACTTTGGTGGCCAATGATACGAGCTTGAGGAAGCAGAGTGCAGCTCAGATGGTGCACATCCAGGTTATACCCGCCAACGACGAGCCTCCTGTTATTATAACCAACAGGGTCCTCAGGGTGAGTCTGCTCTATATTTAAACTTCAGACACTTTTTTTTTTTTACTAGGAGGTCTGGCACTAGAGCTTACTGTCATGTGGGCAGTGTTACAAGTTGCCATGGCTGGCTGGCAGGGTGGATGGGGGAAACTATGTTTGCTATGTGGAAGAGGGTCCATAGGGGTTTGCAGCATAGAATAGCAACTTAAATCAAGCATAAAAAGAACTTGCAGGAAAGTCTGGTATGATGTTCAGAAGTTAAATTTTCAAACAACTCTAACCAGTATTGAGATATATCACAATGACTTGAACAATGAGCTGCTATTTTTGGGGGATCTGGAGTGGCTGGAAATGATTTCTTAGGCTTATTATAAAAACTTTTAATTAAGTCAAGGATTATTTCCGAGCATTACAGAGACAGTAGATCCAATGGTGAAAATAAATTTCCATAAATAAAATCTGTTCAACAATATTCAAGTGTTGAGTGTTTAAAAATGGTAAACATTGTGACCACGCTGCCTCATTTTGGTCCACTTTTGCTCTACTTCACCTTTATTTTTGTCCTTTTCTTACCAAAGGAAAATGTTCTGGTTATTTAATATATGTTTAGTATACTGTATGTGAAAAGCAATCCCTACTCAGATATGTTATACATATCTATACTTATAAATTAAACAAGTTGTCTTTTGTGTATATTTGCTGAGCAGTGCTGTCTTGTGCTACTCTGTAATACAAATACAACTCTGGCTGGAGTTGGAGGAGATCCAGCTGTAAGGAGAGTTTGAAGTATAGGTCTTTGTAGTCTGTGCCCCAAATGCCTCAAATTCCTCTGGGATCCTGCAGACACAGAGAGGAGCAACTTCTAACATTTACTGTGCTAAAGAGTAGCTGGCAAGTTTTACATTTTGGTGATGTTGACTGACAAACTGATCTGCATGTGTGCTCTGTTAAATTTAAATCAAATGAGCCATTTTTTCTTTTCTTTTTTCTTTTTTAAATATGTGTTAAGTTGGAGGTCAAGGCTTTTAAGTCTAGGGAGCTGATTCATCAGTGGCCACAAGGTGGCCCTGTCTTACCTCTAATCATTGGTCTTAAAAATGCCCTGCACATGATTTTAAGAGAGTGAACTTTTTTCTTGCAATCATGTGTGTATATGCATTTGAATTATTTTAGAAAAAACACTTTTTATGCAAATATTACATTCTCTGTTTCAGTTTTTTAAAAAGACTTGCTATATTTCTTTTTGCAAGCTGGAATTATCAGTACACGTTACCTGCCCTTGGAAATACTCCAGTATTTCCAGAGAGAGAGAGATGGTGGCTGAGTGGTTAGGGCACATATCACATGGTAAATGTGTACCCGATGTGACATTAGCTGCTGGCTGTTTGCTACAGGTCATAGCCCCTACTCCTTTTGCCACATTTCATCTCTTTATTTACAGAAATAAAGACCAACAATTGTTTCTTGAAAATATCTTGTGTAACTGAAACCAGTATTGTTCATGGCGATGCTGCACTGAGTTGTGAGGACTCTTTCTCATAGTGCAGCGTTCCACCTTTTGAACTTGCCAAGAGAATAAAGGCTAAGACAGACACATGATTAAATAAAAGAAGACATCTTATTAAAAACATGTTAAAAAGAAGCATCAAGCAGTTTAGGTTTTGCACTAATGACTCAAATAAATTTGTCTAATCTGTCATCTCTATTACTAAAGCTGTAGCCTGATAAGCAGCAGCATGAGGTCTATCATATCTCATGTGTGCTGTTCATCAGTCCTGCTGTGACTTCCTGTTAAATAGGGGATTAATGGAGGTGGAGTCATTTCACACCAGAAGAACGCACACTCACTTAAGATGTTCTGCTGCAGGGCTGATGTGAAGTGTGTGTTGTCCCATTCCAGAGGCTTCTATTTGATTGGTATACATTATGATCCATTTAAATAATGTAACAATTTAAAGTATAAGGCCAGCTCATTGCTAATTATCATTTGAGCTTTTCAGGTCCATTCACCAGTGTTTAGTGTTTTATTTAAGTTCAGATCCAACTTGACATATTTAGTTCTATATTTTTAAAGTAAGGAATGCATTTTTTTTTCTTTTTGTTTTTCTTTCTTTTTTTGTTTCACTCTTGTTCAAAATTCTCTCTTCTGCAAACTGTGATAATTGTTCACTTTGCCCACCTTTCACCAAGCACAAACCTGCCAATAAACAAGAGTCTGCTCGGTAAGTGTGTGAAAACAACAGTGATCACACCTTCAACACAAAAAAGCACATGATGAAACGTAATTCTGTAAAACATACAAAAAATATTTTTTAACAGGAAGTGTTTACTTGTTCTCTTTTTAGAACGTTATATCTGTTGATTAAGTAGAAACCTAACTTTTTTTCTTTCTTTCTTTTTTTTTTTTTTAACTCATTTAGAAATGCTGTGATCATGTAGTTTGTGTGATTTGAAAAAAACAATTTATAGAAACTCAAGTTTGGAAGAGTGTGCATCACGTGTAGCATTTTTAGCATCTCAGCTGAACAGACAGTAGTGCAAGGTGAAGTGATGTCTTCACGGTAAGTTGTTTACTGATTAATAATTACGTGGTAAATAATGAATCCACTACTATCCACTGCCCCTAAAATTAATGTTTTTACTTTCTGGCTCAGCTTTGGTTGTTTGGTTCTCAGCATTCATACCAAAAGCTAAAAGTATGAATCTTGGTCCGTATAGAGTTATGTAGATACTCGCTGACAGTTTTCTAGTACTAGTAGTAATTTTCACATTTGATGCGATAGGAGCTTTGTGTCATGGTGCGTTATCCTGCTGGAAGCAGTCATGAGAAAATGGGTACACTGTAGCTATTAAGAGATGGACATGTGGTGTTTAAATGATGCTCATTTGTACCTAACGAGTCCAAAGTGTGCTAAGAAAATATCCCCATTACCATTACAGCATCATCACCTACCATACTTGTTGGTACAAGTCAGAATGGATTCATTCTTTAATGACACCAAATTCTGGCCCTGTTATCTAAACGTTGCTGCAGAAATCAAGACTCATCACTCCAATCTTCTGACATCAACATGGGCTTTCCACCCAGAGAACTGTTGCTCACTGAATATTTTCTTTCTTAATGACCATTCTCTGAGAAAATCCCAGTGTTCAACAGTTTTTGAAATACACATTTAGAGTCGCTTAAATCAGGTTTTCTTGACCATGTATAAACCTAAATGCAGAGTTGTTGCCGTATGATAAGTTGATTAAATATTTATGTTAGGGAGAAGTTGAGGAGGTGTCCCAAACAAAGTGGGCAGTGAGTTTGTCAGCACTGCTATTTACTGATTCTGTTGTTAATATACAGTTTAGCTATAATCTGTTTTCTTTTTGAAACTGTTGTATTGGATGATTTTTGACATTTTGTTTGGCCTATTTTTGTGCTCTGTCATTAAAGATTCAGCTCTGTAAACAAACAAGTTCAACACAATTGCCCAATAGCTCCATGGCACCCCAGTGTGTTGAGCTAAAGTAGATGGTTGAACACAAACACTGCTATGGAGATCTGGCATTTTAGGGTTGATGCTAGATATTATAGAACTGCAGTCCCCAACCTTTTTTGCGCCACAGACCAGTTTAATGTCAGACAATGTTTTCACGGATTGGCCTTTAAGGCGTCACAGAAAAATACAACAAAATAAAATGATACAGCCAAGACAAAAACTGTGGTATTTTGTAAATATAATAATAAATGCGAATTCACTGTGTAATTGTGTAACTTTATTAGCGGCATCCTCCTGAAATGCGCCAACAACATTTCAGAGTAGCATCCTCCTCTCTACCCCTTAATGCTCTCTGGTCGGTATGGTAACGCATAAATATTTCTTTCAAAATAAGACACACAACTACAACACGGGAAAAGACCCAGGGAAACCAAGTTAACGATAAACACCCGAGCCTCAACTCTCGCAGCCCGGTACTGGTCTGTGGCCCGGGGGTTGAGGACTGCTGGTATAGAACAAAGCACCAACCTCTGACAAATTTCTGAGCTTGCAAGCTATCCTGAAACTTTGGATAAGCAAGCTTACTTACAAGGGACTAGTTTTTCCACCATTACCAAAAGATACAGGCTGTGCACCCTGAACACACCTACCCAGATGTATCAGCCACTGCTGGTTATTAGACTGAGGGTGGCCAGTGGGAAAATAATAAAAAAAACACCCAACCCTAGTTTGTATCAGCGGAATGTTTAAACCTTTTACTTATAGGTAATCTATACGGACTTTTACAGTCGTGAATGTTTAGGGAATAACAAGATAACATTTAATTTCATAAAATCATCGTTTTATGATTTTCTTTTTGTAGCATTTGACACAAGACTAAATAAAAATAAAATTTATTTTTGTCCTAGGAAGTACACACAACACAATTATCATCTTTAATATTGCTGGCATTGATCTTCTCATCACAGAAGACAGGTTTGTGCCAATATAAAAAGCACAGATGTTAATAGAATTAATGATGGCTGTATTCCTTTGAGCTGCTTCAGTTTCAGGGATCTGTTATTGCTGCTGCTGGTGACCTGACATGTTATAAAAGCAGAGGTGTTGTTAATATCATATGTGACACGTGTTCTTTGACAGCTCAAAATGTCTTACAAGGAAAAGGTTTGTGCAGTTCATCGCATTTTACAGGCCATACATTCACATCATTCTGATCACAACATTGCATTAATTACTGTGGAATGACAACCTGTCCTAACAACAATTGCTTGTTATGCAATCGTTCTTCTGGACTGGACTGTAGAAGCTCATCTTTTGTTGTCAAGTGTCTGCACGGTTCAGTAGTTTCGTGTTCTGTGTGTGAATGAGATCCTCTGTTTCTTCGTGTTAGCCTTGAGCGTTTGAATTTACATGGAAGCAATACTTCACTGTACCAAACCAACACTCTGCAGAACACCTAACTGTGTATAAAGTTTACATGGCTATATTTAGTCTTGAAATGTCCTTGGTTTGAGTGACAGTTTTCCTGAGGTTTTTATTGTATTACCACCTATATTTGCCTGAGTTAGAACATTTTTTGTAGCAGTCCTTCTGTGGATGTTATGTTGCACAGAAGCAAGACAAAAGAAAGAAGAAGAAAGCCTGTGAAATAGCCTTATAGCTGGATTCGCACTCAAAGCATCTTTGTCAGTTGCATTAGCTAATGAATGACAGGAACACATGAGCTAATTCTGTGGTCTTTTATGTGCCTGGCTTTTATTTCATTTGTATGCTATTATATTTTTGCAGAAAGTAGGTGTAGCTTAGCTGTGGTGCAGATACTTTTAATTCATAAAATGGCACATAATTTTGCTCTACCTTACAGACTTTGTACTGCATACTTCTTCTACACTGCCTAGATTAAATGGGAAAAGATTGGCATTTACAAATGTAAATAAGCTTTATTTTAGCAAGTTTTGTGCCCCAGTTTCATGATCAGATGTGGCAGCTTTTTATTCCAAATACCACAATAAATGTCAAACGTGGGTTTAGCTGTCATGCACTGTGAGCCTCTGCATTATGAGCCCTGTCAAACAAAATCTTGTAGATTCCTTGAGGTCAGATGGTCTCTGCTCTGTCCTTGTCTGCCCCCTGTCCAGGTGTGGGTGTCCTCAGTGACAGAAATCACTTTGGATGATCTGAGTGTGCAGGACCAAGACACACCACCAGAGGATCTCCACTTCATGGTGACTCCACCCAGCAATGGACACCTGGCCCTGAAGAGCGCCCCGATGAAGGCAGTGCTCAACTTCACCCAGGCCCACATAGACCAGGGGCAGCTGGTGTTTGTTCACAAAGGTAAATGTATTTTCCATGCTATATCAGAGAGAGGACTACTGAATTTAATATTTTAATTTGAATTATTTAAATATTTAACTAGAAATAGCAAACTTTGTCCAGCCAATTTCATATTAAAATAATTTTGATAAATGCTAACTACCAAACAGGAATGTAATTAATAATTATTCAGCCAGATTACCATCATAATATTATTCAGTATGTAATTTTTTATAGTCTGCTGCCCAAATTAATTTGTATAGTCTTTAATCAGGTTCTATTTCATCAGTTAAAAGGAACATTTTGTATTAAAATTGTGTTTTTAAACACAAACTCACACACAAATATAAAGGTCATACACTAAGAATGAGTGAACACAATATTTAGCTCATAGGCAATACAAGCTCAAGGTCTAAACAAGTACAGTTTCAGGTCCTTCATGTTCTAGAAGTAACTCAACCCAGAGTCGATACTCTAAACTGGAAATTTCCAAACAAAAGCTAATGTTCTGTGATGGACACTGGAGTAGTTTCTGTTGCTATAGGGTATTCAGCAGATATACTGTGATATATTATATTCTTTTCATTCTCTTGCATGGTTTAAATGAAATAATTCCAAATATTTTTAAATCTTTTATTTTTGCCATTCCTTTTTGTACCCACTAGAAGGTGCTGTTAGCAATTGCTACAGTTTGATGTTCTCTCCAGTTTCTCTGTGAATTAGAGTAATCTGTAGGAACGGTGTGCAACCTTCTTTCTTATCCATTGGCTTGATTGCATAAATGAGACCGGCCAAGTGGGCTGAAAGTCAGATTGGAGGTGATAATACTTGATAGTCTGGAACTGCTGTGACGTAGTGAATAACTTTTGTCAACATTTAATGGTGACTCAGATCAGGGTTCTGCTTACTGTTTTGATTTTTATCTACCTTTTTCTTTGTTTTGTGCCACCATGAAAGCTTGTCATAACAGCGTGCAAGACTAAAAGAAAGTGTTCTTTTTACATGCGTGTACCCACACGTACATTATAATATTTATGTTCTATACTCAGAGGTTACTTAGACGTTTGGAATTGTTACATTTTCTTGAGCTCTTTTATATGTCTGTGCCAAGAATAAAGTAAAAACTTGTATATACAAAACTAAATGAAGGCTGTTTTTTCTTGAGTAAAGGAAATGCCACTTATCCTTTGATCTGTTAATATTAAGTGTTTTGTTTAATGATGTTTCCAGGTGCTATGTCAGGAGGATTCAACTTCCAGGCCAATGATGGTGTGAACTTCACTCCCAGACAAATCTTCAGTATTACTGCTAAAGCCCTAGCTCTCAGTTTGGAGAAGAGTCAACCACTAAAGGTCTTTCCAGGTAAACCTGTTCTTTGAGAAGCTTGTGATTATTAAAGTCTAAAACTGGCTATATATTTTTAATACTGTTAAAAAAAACAACTATTTGTTTATTTTTTAATATTTGTCCTCTTCCCTCTTCCTTGGTGCTCAGCTCTCAGACAAAGGGTATGAAATATCTGACTTTAAGATGTCCTAAAACTTACGAACAGTGCAATTCTAAAAGAAAAGCAGACCCAGATTTGTACATCAGTGCTGTGTTATTTTTGAGAATAATGGAGCTCAGTGGAACAGTGAACCAGTATGTGGTCTGACTGCATACTTCCACCAAGCAAGAAAAGTCCCTTCACTCTTTACACGAAGCAACTCCCTTGATCCAGAAGCAAATCTGGATTGAGGTTATTTTGATATTTTCTTGAACTGAGCTGTTGTCTTATGTAACTTTGATGTGTTTTACAAAAATATTCAATTCTATTAAATGTTATGCTAAATGTTGAATTTTACCCTCCTTGCATCAGTAAGGAATTCTTCCAGAAATCCTTGGATCTGGATCTAGGTTTAGATCAAATCCATCCATAAGTTTCTGGGTCATCCTCCTAACAAACAAACCAAAACCAGCTGTATCACCTCCTTGACAGAAGTAATGAGCTTCATCTGGCCGTGGTTAAAACCAAATAGCTTTTTTTTCACATGATTTGTTGACAGCAAGAAACAAAAAGACTTGAGTCTAAACTACTAACTATGCTTCCCATTGTTTTATTTTCCCTTCTAATAATATGAGGTTTTTTAAAAGTATTTGTGTCATGATCAAGTGTACAGCTGCTTCCTGAAAAGAACTGAAACGGCATATTTTTATTCGCCTCAGTCATCAACTCATACAAGTTTTCTGTGGTACTAGTAAGAACCATGAGCACAGTATTGGTTTCCTCTTTTTATTTTAGGATTTTTTTGGGGGTGGGGAATTTTTTTTTCTATGAAACATTAACTGTTTCTGACACCATCAGTCTCTACTTAACTGTATTTTGCATCAAAATTTGCTTGTATGCTCAGCCTGACCGCTACCAAACACCACTGAATTCCTTTAGTTAAATAATTCAGCACATCTACAACAGCTGCAGCAAGCACTTTTATCCCCGAATACCAGACCAGTGAATCAGCTTTTGCCATGTCCTAATGTTTTGATATTTTTTACTGTTAATATTTTGGAGATAAAAATAGGCCAGCTGGGTGTTAACTGTGTCTGCAAACATGTTTAGTTTTCTGAGATTTTCAGTAGTCTGTCAGTGGTGGAGATTTTCAGTGTGAATTAGAAGGAACGGATATGGTGAGGATAGAATACAGCCAACTGGCACGCTCTGCTGAGCTTCCCAGCCACAGGGTGAGTGGGTACTTGAAAAGCTGTGCCACTGTCTGCCTGAGACAGCCCTGTTTGTGCTTCGTGCCAGGCAAGCCGGAGAGAGAGAGTGAGATATAGAAAGGGCGGGATGGGAGCTTTAACTGACAATGAAGGGTTTTGATGGGGTGAGGGGTGACATGAAACACTTTCACAGTGTGGAGGGAAGATAGATTTATTTATTTTTCCTCTTTCCTCACAGACACCTTAAATGTCTTGGTGCTTTCTGGGAAACTGTGCAAACACTTCTTGCTAAATGGTTGCAAATGCTGAATTTAGAAACCACATTTACCTGAAAGCATTCTTACAGATAGTCGTAGTGCCAGTAAAGACATTTACACTTTTATTTTAGTACACAAAGCTAATTATCTAATTGGCCGATACAGTTACTTAATGGTGGGAATACTGGATATTATTAGAAGCTTGTTTTTTGTCGTTAAAAGATAAGAAACTTGTTGCTCTCTCTTCTTCCAGGCAGGAAATTTCCCATGATAGATATGGATGGTGGGAGCACTGCTTAAAAAAAGTGATGAATGGGTTACACTGTGCTTTCACCCCTCTGTCTCTCTATCTTTGATTTCCATCATTCATCACCAGACTTTTAGGATCCCAACAATATTCACAGTGACAGGAGGACTGTGGAAATCTATGTAATCCATCTTAAGAAGAAAGAATTCCTTAGAAGTCACCTATTACTCTCAGTGGACACTTCTTTTTACATTTTCCCCGAGCGGAAGATTTACGTCCGCAAGGAGCCGATCTACTTTTAAATTCTTGTTTGGATTTTATGTAACACCCGCACTGCAGTTGGATGTGCTGTAAAAATGTCTCTGATGTCTGCAGTGCTGCTTTAATTTGACACATCAAAGGAATCTCATCGGTCTATTCCAGACCTTGTTTTGCATAATTTGGAGTCAAAAAGATGTGGAACGCATTCAAAGGGGAAAACTTACAAAATGTAGAAAAAAAGGTTTTAACTGCGTGGTTTCAGCTAACTTGATACTCAATTCAATAAAACAATCTTTTTGTTGACGGATGCTGAAGCAGGCCACTTTATCAGTAAAGCTACTATTCTTATTTAATTTCTCATTTCTGTACAGGCTCTTCGAGACCAATCACAAATGAGTATTTACAAGCAGTGACCAATGACATGAGCAACACCTCAAACCGTGTAATAACATTCAGTGTGACACGGCATCCTAAACTGGGGCGTCTGGTGATGAGGCAGCCTAATAATTCAACAGCAGACATCTCCACTTTCACACAAGATATGGTAAGTGTGAGGAGCCAGAGGTCATGCCCATACTTATCACCCTTATGTGCTATGTAATATGAAACAGAGAAAGACTAAACAATAGGCTTTCTCCGCTGATGTGGAACACTGCCAGATTTCCTCTGTATGAATAAAACATGTAATGCTTTTATGTAATCAATTATTACTGGTTGATTATTATGTGACACAGACACAGTTGTGATGGTTGTCCTATATTTACCGCTGAGCAGAGCAGATTTAAAGTAATGAATAAATATTATGCAGACTGCAGAAACATCTTTAAGAATGAGGCCGCTGCACAGATTACACAGTTGATTATGTTCATTTTGAGGATGGCTGATTTCAGTAACTTCATAGATGTACATTTCTTTTGTAACTTGGCTTGCCTGACTCTTTGGAGTGTGTGTGTACCACAGGTGGACAGGAAAGAGGTTTTTTACATTCAAACTCCTGTTGAGTCAGTTGGCTGGGAAGCCATGGACTCGATGACCTTCTCTGTAGCATCACCACCTGCTTCAGTGGACAGTCTGACCTTCAGATTTGACATCTCATATGAGAATACTGGACCAGAACACAACACAATCCTGCTTGCAAACACAGGTATGAATATGACTCTACAGCTGTGTTAGCAGCTCTGGTCAGACACGCTGCTGCTTTGAGGTAAAAAAAAAAAAATTAACTTCATCATGTGAGCATCCTTACAATATGTGTGTTCTGAACCGGTGTAAAATTCAGATGAAATTGGGAGACGGCACAGATAACAGAGTTTAAGAGAACCAACATTTGTTTAATTAAATGAAAGTGGGAGGAGAAAAAGTCAGTGCCTAAGTGTTTAAAAGAAAGAAAAGTAAACCAGAAAAACACCCAGACAAGCCACATGCTTGCCTGCTGGGGAGAAGCAAGAGAATATTAGCTACCAAGCCCTCCTTTTTTAAAACAATTAGTCAAGTGGCAGGTGTGCTTTCTCCTAGGACCCACCTCTCAAACTCTTAAAACTGTAGATGATGGCACTAACATTAGCACATTGTTGGGACTGACTAATTGAAGTTTGCTTGGTGACAGGTGCTGAGGTGACAGAAGGGGAGAGTGTCATCATTGACGAGTCCAAGCTCGATGCCACTAACCTGATGTCCAAGCTGCCTACACCTCAGCGTAGCTCCTATGAGGTGTGGTTTCAGGTAACATCTTTGCCTCAACATGGTGTCATCGTGGTTGGTGAGAGAAACCTAACCAAGGAGAAACCTAATTTCTCACAATTCATTATTAAAAAATATGGTATCACCTATAAACACGACAACTCGGAGACAACTCAGGATTCTTTTATATTCAGCGCTTGGCTTAATCCTAAGGGAAAAACTGCGCAACGCCCTGAAGATGACAGTGATGTTGTTGTGGAGCATTTTAATATTACAGTCATCCCTGTGAATGACCAGCCACCTTTGCTAAAAACCAAAGCTCCAAGTCTGAAGGTGGTACAAGGAGATACAATAGCCCTTGGGCCAGAAAATCTCAAAATTGAAGACTTGGACAATCCTCCTGATGATATTAAGTTCTCCGTGATAAGCAAGCCAAGCAATGGTTACTTGGCTCTCAAAGGAAGTTTGAATGAGTCAATAGTGGCCTTTACCCAAGCTCAAATCAATAACAGAAGTGTCTGTTTCGTCCATGATGGAAGTTCTGTCTCTGGAGCGTTCTACTTCAGTGTTACAGATGGCTATCATAAACCAATATACAAACTCTTTAACCTAGAAGTGTCAGAAATTACCATCACTCTTGTCAAAAATACTGGATTAGAACTCCAGCAAGGTAGGACTTTAGTATCTCTGACCGAGGACAACGTTGCTGCTGAGACCAATGGGAAAAATGTCACAGTTTACTACCAGATTACAAGGCCTCTGAGATTTGGCAAACTTTTGAGAGACAACCGAGAGGTTACGCTGTTTGACCAGGAAGATCTCCAGACAGGAAGGTTGTCCTACCATATGATCTCCCTTTCTTCTGTCGAAGACAGCTTTGAGTTCACTGCTTTCACTTCAGAGGCAAATCTGACTGACCAAGTTCTTAACATAACTGTGAAACCTTTACTCCAGACTGGTAAAGGTTTAAGGATTCCCAATGGGATTACGGTCAAATTCAATGTAAACTTTCTCAATGCATCTGAACTGGCTAATATAAGTGACAGTGACCCCGTCTTTGAAGTATTATCCCATCCTAGGTATGGGAAAGTGGTTCGACCAAAATTAAAAATGACCATAAAAGCTATCCCAGTGGAGTCCTTCACCTTTCAAGAGATCATGCAGGCGAAGGTAGCCCTAGAGCTGAATGCTAACATGACTGGAGTTGAAGAGCTAAACGATTCAGTAGTATTTGTTCTGAAAGCTGATAGCGTCCAACCTGCTAAAGGGGAATTACATTTTACAGTTGTGCCATATGATCCAGCATTTTTTCCACCCACAAAGAGTCCTGTTTCAGCTACATCATCTGTGCCTCAGGCATCAATCAAGACTGCTTTTCCAGTCCTGTCTACAGTTTTCCTCTCCACCCAACAACCAAGCATAAACCAGCAAAAGTTCAGAGGACGCAACCGCTGGGGAAACTCCAACAGAACTAGCGTTTTTGGTACAACTCTGGGCAAACCATCTCAAACAGAGGAGTTTCTCTTCAAAAACACACCAGTTCGTGTCGAGTCCTACCCTCAAAAAACGTCTAATCCACTCCTGATTATCTTACCACTGCTTGCTCTGCTGCTGCTTGTAATCATCTTTGTGGTGCTGGTTGTCTTTCTTCGACACCACAGGCAAAGAAAGCAGAGCACTGCTACAGCACAGGAGCAAACATCCACCGGTCTTCCAAACAGTTCATCTTACCAAGGCCAAACCCAAAGGAGCCCAGCAGTTCCCACTGTGACTGTCACTCCTCTAAACCATAACTGCCCAGGCAGCCCAGTGCTTGATCGGTTATTGACACCAAACCAGGGCACAACTTATAACGCAATAGATTCAAACATGGTTGTAAGTTCATGGAGTAATGGCTCCCCTGTTACATCATGTCAAATGATTAGAACCGCTACTCCCACTTTGCAGAAGAATCAATACTGGGTATGATCTTTTATAGCAGAAGTTGTCACTATTCAGGTTTTAGAGTTACATGACCACTGACGGTGTGACAATAACTTGTTCACCATTTTGGATGTATGACGCAATATGATGAAATGAATAAGGCCCTAGTCACACAGGCTGCAAAGGAAAAATATTTATTCCCTAGCTGGTTGTTGAATGGTTGCTGGCTGTTACCTTGAATCCAATAGCTACAGTCCCAGTCACACGGGCCTAGAGACCAGTCAGCAACCATCTTGGGTTGGCAGAAGGAGAATAATTTAGCAAGGAAAATTTCAAGAGTTTTTGTAAAGAGCTAAACAAGAGTTAAAACATGCCCTTAAATGCTGTCCCAACAAGGTGATAACAATATTCTGTGTCTGCTGGATGTGAAACGTCCTTTGCGATATATTTATCAGAAGCAGGACAGCTCATTAACTCATTGTCCATCACCACAACCACTGCTGCACATTCAGTTAGTGGGACAGAATCTGTTCACTAGAGCATTTACAAAGTGGTAATTGTAGAGAATTATAAACAATGTTTGTGCCTCATGTATATGTAACCAACAATGTCCTCATGCATGTTGCAGTTTCTCCCATTAAGAGTTATGAACAGCAGAGTGGAAGATGATTCTAATAACTGTGAATTACTAAGACTGACACTGGCATTTCAACTGATTGTGCAGATTTTGTGTAGATATTATAGTTTAGAAATGTTGTAAACTCAGGAAGTTTGTCATTCACCTTTATTGAGGGTTACATGTGTTGTTGATAACTGAGGTCCATTTAAAATTATGGGACATAACATAAAGGAAAATCTGCCCGAAATGTTTCCCAGCATGGCTTTGTACCACTCTCTTCATAGACCCGATCAAGTCATTGATAACACATTTGGTTAAATGATGTAATTTTATTTTACTCTTTCCAGTATTTTTATATTTAAAGAAGTGCATACAAAAAAATCAAGGTAGAAATCTTTTAAATTATACAACTCTGCTCTTACTCGTCACATCTTTACCTCAGTTATTAAATATAAAACACAAGGATTATTCTATAATTTATTAATAGGCTCATTGATCTACAACTCACCTGAGGTGTAGCATGTTTGCTTTTTATTGAGGAGTGACTTTTGTGTACAAAACGTCACTGTACTACAGCTGCTGACAGGGCTTTCCTAGAAAAAGAGCAGATTTTCTGTGACTGAAATGAGTCCTTGAACGATATATAATTATTATTTATCACTGATAAACCAGTTCTAACTTATGTGGTCAAATTATTGAATACGTCTGGTGTACACTGTAATGTAACTGCTGTAAATGAATGGTACTGCTCTGGGGGATGAGACTGCGGTCAGATAAAATTACCATTGGCATGAAATTATTTTATACTGAAGAGAATTGTCCTTTTATTTTATGCTAGTCTCGACTCAGTTGTGTAACTTGCCATGTAACAGAAGTGTCATATTTATTTATACCATATTTTAAATAAACCTAATGTTTGTAAACAGCTTATTTTTATTTTAGTTTCTGCAGTAGCAGTGTAATATGCGTGTGCAGTCGCTCTGGTCAATTATTAGTTTACTTCTCCTCATAAAAAAATGTTTAGCAACCAAATTATCACTTATTTCTTTCCTTCCTAAATGGGTTTTTGGCAGTTTCCGCTATCACTGTAATTTAAACTATCTTGCTGCTTGTTACCCTCCACTTTGTGGCACTATGCTTGCTACAAAAAAGACGAATTACACCATTAGATAAAGATGTGTTGTGATCATGAATTCTCACAGTTTCCTGCAATTACTTTAATGAATGTTCATGCGATGTTATCTGCACTAAGATGTGTTTGTCCCCTCCATAAGAATGTCTGTTCAAATACCTAATATGTTCACAGCAAATGCCAGTGAATCTGAGTGGCTGCAAACCTGGTTGCCATGTAGTGTGATTTGCAAAACCAAGTGAGTCTTTTTTTTCTAGCTGAAGCTTCCCTGCTGTGAGTCAGTCCACATGGCTGATGGTATCATGTGAAGAAAGCAATTACTTGTTTTCTTGACCCGAAGCACACAAACACAGGGGACGTTACAGGTGTTAATTAAAGATGACAGTGAGTTCATGAAGTATGCAAGAAACACATTCAGCTCAAGACTCGTACACAATCAGTGCTGGGCAGCTGGGGGTGTCTTGTTGACTGTAAATGAGCTAATGGCGCTCATTTACAGAAAGCAGTGAGCAGCTGCATCACATGCGAGCTGGAAAATTAACACAGTGATGTCAACTGCCCTTCACGGGGATACTGTTGCTAACCACAATAATGACATTCAGAAAGTGAAAGTGCAACAAAGCACAGGAAGACCTGAGTTTATTGTTGCCATGGCCGTGTGTAGGGTCCTTAGAAAAATAGAGAATGTACGCCTAAGCATAAATAAGTTCTGCTGTAAATTGAAAACGTCTTGCATCGTTTCACCAACAGATACATAGCTGCACGATGTTCTATACTGCAAAGTGAATACTTTAAAAAAGGTAAATGAAACTTTAAATGTATTTTTATTTTTTTGCATTCCACAGCTTTTGCAATTTAGAAAAAAATTAGACACGATGGAGGAAAAAAACGGGACCAAAGGCACTGTAAAAACAAAGAATTCACTTTATCTTTTCTTGGTGTTTGACTGCTTTTCGACAAAGAGGAGCTGCCTTTGCAACTGCAAAATGAATACAAGATGGAAGCTGCAAGAAGTGCAGTTTGTCGGGACTGCAGAAGGGAAGCAGTCCCCACAGGCTCGTATTGAAATGTCCAACTTTACAACATTAAAAAGCATGTTTAGATCCTCGTAGCAACTGTCCTTGGGCTGATGATGATGATTGTTATTATTATTTTAATAATAACTCATATACCTGGATAATTAAAGGGGGTATGATAGCTTTGATTGTCAGGTGTTCTGACTGGCAGCTGGAGCCACTGTCTGCTAGGCCTCATGCCCCACTTAGTTATTAAACTGGAGCTCTTCAGTCTGTCTTTAATGTATTATCTGTCTTGTATTACGGCTTGCTTTGTATTGCTGACCATCCCAGAAGTTTGTGCTTCAGTTTTGATGACTGATCTTTTACTGTTTTATTAGTCCTTCAGTTACCACTAACTACCCAGTGTTTGTGTCTGTATGTTGCACATTTATAACTTATGAATGCAGCTTGGTAACCAAGTATAGCTAAAGTCAGCTGTAAAACTAATAATGTGACCCAAAAGTCCAAAATCAGTGGGAGGCAAATCCATATTTTATACTCTGTTTTTGACACAAGCAAGGTGTCACACGCTTTTGACCAGGAGATCTTCAGGAATAATTTTGGCTCCCTTGGATGTTATCTTTGGATTAGGTAAGATGGTCTTTCTTGGCTAAGATGTATTCTTGTATTATTTAGAAATGCTGCCTTCACCACTTACTGCTTTCAGCTAGGAGCCGTAGCATACTGTGACCTAGTCAAATAATGTCAGAGCGAAGGATTGGCATGATTTGCAGGCTAGCATTTGTTTCCATATAGAGTAAGCTTTAACCGTGAAATAGTTTTACATTTCACTAATCCAAGGTACCTGAGTTTTATTACATTCTTAAAGTCTTCTATTTCAACTGACCATTTATTGTGTTATTATTCCATTGACATTTATCCTTTCTTCTTGCTGCCCAGCCCTAATCTGTTTTCATTTAGCCAGTTCTTTTATTGATGTGACAACAATTGCGTCCTTAGATGTGGTCTTTGAATATCAGTTGTGATCCGGTCCATGCAGAGTTTAGACCGCAGGAGCACAAAAGCCAAACTTTTTCAGGACACCAACACGTGTCGTGAAGAACAATAAGAGTCAAACATGGTTTGTACCGTGTTGATGGCGCTCCTGTTGAGGAGTTGGATTCTGTATACATAAGCTTCTCGGAATGCTTTACCAGATTAGCTCAAGTGAAATCCTGTCCTGAACACATTCTTGTTATTTAAATTAATTAAACATCTGGATGGGGCAATAGTAGGAGAACTCAAAAATATCCCCTTTTCCTCTCCAGATTGGTACATTAATGCTGGGAATCCTTGCCTTGGACTCTCATTTGGACCGTTTGTTTCCATGCATAGTTTATAACATTTTTCAGAAATTCCAAGAAGGTGTGACAATAAGAGTGTTCCAGGGGAAAAGAAGACAAAGAGCAAACATTGCATATTACATATTACAAATATTATTTGAAAGAAATGACTAGGACAACAGAAAAACTTGTGTTCTAGGCAGGAAGGGTTTAAGTGGAAATTAAAAAGGTAAAGCAAACCCACTCCTTTACCCAGAGAAGTAAACAACGGCACACACTACCCAAACGCTGCCAGGATAATGACACAGGGGAACTAGATACTTCCTCTCACTCCTAGACTTTGCACTCCTAGGGTGTTTTGCCAAGTAGAGTCAGCTGTGTGCAAATCATTGCTCCACAGGAAGAGTGGTGGTACCTAACTCAGAAGAGGAAGTGAGAGAGCAACACTACACAGAGATGCACAACAACCCACAGTGGACCTGCTGGGACTGTAACACCCCCACTCGTGGTGTAAAGCAGGGTTAGATTCTGCTTGCAGAGGGACGTGTTGGTTAAAGCAGCCGTCCAAACACTCGGTCAGCTGAGGCCTGTCGCTGTCGAGTTTACATGGTCTCCCTGGGAGTGTTTGGATTCTCTCCAGCCTCTTGGGTAATTGGTGAATCTAAACTGACATAATCAGAGAGTGTGAGGTTGCCACTCAGTGTTAACCCTGTAATGGACGAGTGACCTGTCTGGGGTGGACAGCTCTGGATTGAAAAAGCAGAATGGCTTAAAAGATGTTTAAAGGATTATTATTAACTCACCACACACTGTGCCAACAATTAGGAGTCATCAGAAGCGCCCAGTACTTTTTTAGTAGGTCCACCATACTGATAAAAATGACTGAACCAGTTTCAAGTGTCACAATGTAACAAATCTCACATTTTCCCAGGACCAGCTCTGAGCAACAGTATCATGGGTTATAGTCTGTAATATAAAGTAACAGAAACGGGCACAGGCACCTTGTATTTTCTATTTATTTTTATTTATTCATTTATTTTGTGTTTTGATAATTCAATAGAGAAAACTTGAATTTTGGGTAAACTTCCAAAGGTCCCATCATGTCGTGGGAGAGTAGGCTGCTCAAAACAAGTTGATATGTGAAAGGTTTTCTATATAACTGAATTTCGATATTAGGATAATCCCCTAGCTGTGCAGCTTTCACAATAAAAGCACCATTCACGATACTTATTAAACTGGGACCACAGTACTAGGAGTTGTTGAGGAAGTTTGAAAAATACTAGCGTAATGGTTTTTCAGTAGAGACGGGGGTAAACAGCGGACACACACACAAACATAAACAAACACACAGGCATGTCATTGTCCTTTCCTGTACTTCCCCGTATTTTAATCCAAACCTCCAACCTCAGTCCCAAACTGTCAAGCCAACATTTTTTGTGCCAAAACCACTTTGTTTGAATTCTTTCATCATCACAAAAACCAAAGATAAATCATATAAACACACATATTCATAGTGAGACCACCCGCAAGTGTTATATATGATTAGATTGCCTGTTTGGTTTAGGAATGCAGACGATAGGAAGGACTGAAGTAGCTGTTAACAAACCACTCTGCCTATATTGTCTGGAATAATTTGCATGGTTTGTTTTGTGATTTACACAAATGATTTACAATCTTTTGTTTGGCAGAGCCGAGCAGGGTGTTAAAAAAGAGAGGATACTGAGACACATGTGAAGTTGGTTGGATATAAAGTCAGTGTTTAACCATTAATCTCACTTTTAAAAAATATTACAATTATTAAATTACAGTAGTGTCCAAAAGTCTTGAGCTGCCCTCATTTTCTTTTTATTTTCATAGTAAAATGGAAAATATTTTCAGCATTTTATTAAAACTTTCCAAAATGCAACCAAATCTATTATGAAAGTTAAAAAGTGCTACTGAGCTTAAATGTCGATATTTTATCTGAATACCTTAATTCTTCTCTTAGGCAGCTTTCCTGTAGTTTCTTTAAGTAGTAGTTCTCTGGGCTTCATGGAAAACTTTTAAAGTCTTGAAGGACTTTAAAAGCTTTTCTTTGATTTTTTTTTTTTCCCCCAGCTTTTTTTCTGTTCAAAATGATTGCACACAGCTTCAGCAATGTTGAGGTACAGGCTCTGGGGAGGCCAATCCTTGATTGATAGTCCTCAATTTTCTGTTTTTTGTCCAGGTATGCTCTTGCTGCCCAAGCTATTGCCAATAAGACACATTCCAGATAGTACTCTGTGGTGAATCAAAATCGGATCGTACTTTTCTGCATTCATAAATCCATACATTTTGAAAAGATCCCCAACATGCCTAACTGTAGTGTAAACCCAAACCATGACCAAGCCTCCACCGTGTTTCATAGATGGCCATAGACACTCACTGTTCTACTTTTCTCTTGATGTCTTCCATACATGCTGAACCAAGAATTTTAAATTTGGATTCATCACTCTTATCAGACCTGTTGCCAGTGATTTTCAGTCCAGTTGTTGTGTAATTTGGCATGCATCAGCCTTTCCTCCCTGCTTCCCTTTCCTTTTCATCTTTTAGGTCCTGTGTCAGTTCTTTACTTACTTTACTTTTTCCTATTTTTCCTATTTCTTAAGTGCATGACTTTCAAATGCTGTTCATCTGTTGCTTTTTAGACCTGCCACTTCTTAGGGGAGTAGTTCTCGAGATCATTTAAAATATAACCTCATTGCCCCAGAGTTGTTGCTGCCTGTTTGAATTATGTACAGTGGATGATCCAATCAAATTATACTTTGTAATTAGGAGTAATTTGGTATTTTAGATGACATGTTATCAGAATAAATTGGGGCTATTCAGAAGAGAACAACATACAGATTTTGATTGGGCGAAAGGTTTTTGTGTATCAGTTACTGTTGCATATCCTTTCAAACGTGTGTGTCCCAGTTTATGAGAGGATTCTGTGGTGTGATGAGATTGATCCAGTTTTGCAAATGAAAGCCAGGTGGTTCCATGACAGAAAAAACACATGTGACTTTAAACTCACAATTAGTTTTTATTTGCAAATGTATCACTTTATAATCTCAAAGAATAATTAGGATTTTTCATGAAAACATGTAAATGTTTTTTGTTTTTTCTATTTACCACTTTTATCTCAGGGATATCATATATATGTAAACTAGTAAACTGTCAGAGAAAATAATGGACAAGGAGCTTTCTTTTACAGTTTCCCAGTGGCTCTGTACGGTTGTATTTTAGAGTTTCTTTATCCTTGCTGCTAGTGTTGTTGTGTTAAGAATGATAGTGTTAATACTGGCACTAAATCACAGTTCAGTGTTCCTAAAATTCCCCTGGAACAAAGGTCTACAAAAGTATGTTCCAGCATTCATGCATCGATCAGGTCAAGGGATTATCTGAGGAACTGTGAGTTGGAGACAAAGAATCTGCCCCAGTTTATTTAATTGTTAAGTTTCAGTGGGGAACAAAATGGTGGAGTAACGTCGCTACCCCAGTCATGCCTCTAGCAAGTCTCATGGGGTTGAGAAAAGAATGAGTGTGACATGCCACGTCACTATTGACTGCTTGTCATGCACGTGTCATCAGTTCTAATCTCCCTTTGACTAACTTTAACACTGATGTACCTATTAGAAGTTTGAGCTAGTTTAACCCTATAAAGCCCGAACCATGAAATAATTGCCAAAAAATTACATTGTTGCTTGTTTTGTCCTCCCTGAATTGCCACCTCATCATGGTGGAGGAGTTTGTGTGTCCCAGGGATGCCAGAGGATATGTTATCAGGGGGCTTTTACCCCCTGGTAGGGTCTCATGCCAAATTGATCCTGGGTGAGGGACCAGACAAAGAGTAATTCATAAACCCCCATGAATCACGACATTCGAGCTTCAATAGCATTCCGAGGGAGATTGGAGACACTCAGTCCGAATGGACCATATTCAGCACCTCCGTTGCTGAAGCTGCTGCACTGAGCTGCGGCCACAAGGTGGTTGGTACCTGTCATGGTGGTAACCCCCAAACCAGATGGTCGACACCGGAGGTGAAAAGAACTATCAGGCTGAAGAAGGAGTCCTATCGGGCTTGGTTAGCCTCTGGGATTTTGGACGCATCCAATAAGTACTGACAGGCCAAGCAGCGCGCACCTCAGGCAGCGGCTGAAGCAATAAAAATTTTGGTGTGGGAGTTTGGAGAGGCCACAGAAAAAGAGTTTCAGACTGCCTTGAAGAGATTCTGGCAAACGGTTTGACAGGTTACGGTAGGAAATCTGTGCTCTGTATAGTGCTGGTGGAGCACTGCTGACTTCGACTGAGGCTATTGTTGGGAGGTGGAAGAAATACTTCAAGGACCTCCGTAACACACCAGCACCAGGAGGAGGCCCCGTGGCAAACCCAAAACACACCGGAGAGATTATATCTCTCTCCTGGCTTGGGAACGCATTGGTGTTCTCCTGAACAAGCTGGGGGAGTTGGCTGGGGAGGTGGAGGTCTCAGCTTCTCTGCATAGGTTGCTACCCCCATAACCCAGT